>NW_020940355.1:4187141-4404668 GCF_900497805.2 Vombatus ursinus
AAAGAAAAGAAAAGAAAAGAAAAGAAAAGAAAAGAAAAGAAAAGAAAAGAAAAGAAAAAGCTGCATTAAGAAAGGAATGATATCCACAACTAGGGAGCTGGTAGTATTGTTTTTTTGCCCTGGTCAGAACATATTTGGAATAGTATGTTCATTTCTGGGTGCCACATTTCAGGAAGAGCCTTGATAAACTGAAGAAATCGGACAAAGGCAAATAGGATAACAGGGGCTTGAGAGTTTAGGCTATATGAGGATCAGTCAAATAACTAAGGATTGCTAACAAAACTGAGACTACAGAAGAAACAGGGTAATTAATACCTTAAAAATATGAAATATTCAATTAACGTAAGTCTCAATAGAGATCTTGAATAGTCCAATCTCAGAAAAGGAAAAAAAAACTAGTTGTAAAGGAATTACCAAAGAAAAAACCCTGGTCCTGATGGATTTGCACGAGAATTCTATCAAACTTTCAAAAAGAAATTAGTACCAATACTACATAAATTATTTTCAAAAACTGAAAAAGAAAATTTCTTGCCAGATTCCTTTTATGAGACAAATGTGGTCCTAATACCTAAAGAAGTGAAGCATAAGCATAAAGTCCAAAAAGAGAACTATGATATTTTTAATGAATATCTACTCAAAAATGTTATATCTTCTCAAATAGACTATAATGATTTATCTAAGAAATCATTCATCTTGACCAATTTGTATGTATACCAGGAATGTAAGAATGGTTCAATGTTGGAAAAAAACAATCAAAATAATTAATCATAATAAAAATAAAAACACCCCAAACCATATGGTTATCACAATAGATGTAGAAAAAGTCTTTGACAAAATATAGTGCTTTCTATACTAAAAATCCTTTAAAAAAAAGGGACTTTATATCATAAAAGTAAAGCAAGAATGCTGGTTCTCACTATTATTTGCTACAGTTCTGGAAATACTAGCAATAGCAATAAGACAAGAGAAGAAATTGAAGACATAAAGAAAGTTAAAAAGGAGATAAAAGCTATTCCTATTTCATGATAATATGATGTTCTACTTAGAAAATCCTAGGAAATTGGCAAAAATACTAACTGAGACTTCGGCAAAGTTGCAGGCTACAAAATAACTTCAGCAAAGTTGCAGGCTATGACATAAACCTTCAAAAATCAAAAGTATTTCCATGTAATAATAACAAAGTCCAAGATACAATAATAGAAAGGGAAATCCCATTCTAAGTAACTAGAAAATGCATAAAGTATCTGACAATGAATCCCCCAAAGCACACAAAAGGCTTTTATAGATTCAATCACAAAGTGTCCCTTAAAGAAAGAACTTAACTAGCTGGAGGAACATTCTATGCTCGTGGCTGGGCAATGATAATAAAATAAAAATGACAACACTACTAAGGTTAATTTATACTTTAACTGCTATACCAATCAAATTATCAAAGTGATACTTTACAGAACTCGATAAAATAATACCAAAATTCATTTGAAGGAACCAGAGTTGTTTAGATTGGAGCAGAAAAGACTTACGGGTTTGGGAGTAAGGGGTGAGGATTTGATCCTTGTCTTCAAGTATATGAAGGACTATCACGTGAAAATGGTAATAAGTAAATACTGTTTGATACCAGTGGTCAGAACGTGTAGTAGGGTGTAGAAGGTGGAAAGAGGCAAATTTAGGATTGAAGGAATTCTTCTCTAACAATTAGTGCTACTAGGGCTGCCCCAAGAAGTAACAGATTCTCCCTCACTAGAAATCTTTAAGTAAAAGCTAGGGGATGACCCTATTTTGACTATGTTATAAAGAATCTTTGTTCAAAAGCAGCCTAGATACTCTGAGCTCTCTTCCAACTCTGAGCCTGTACATATGCAAGAGCCTACTGTACAGGGCACTGTTCTAGGGACTAAAAATATTCCTGAATAATGAATGCACATAAAACTACTGATCATGCAATGCTGTCTTTGAAAAGGAGGGAAGAATCATGCCCAGTGTCAAAGTATAACTCAAACACCTAGCTCAAATCCATTCTAATAATACTAATCATCTGTGGAAAGAAATGGTATTTCTATGTATACTCTATGGTGAACTTATGTGAAATAGGGTTGAGTCAGTCAGGATTACATGGATTACTATCTCATTGTTGAAGAGACAATCTCCATCACAGGGACCACAGATCCATTTGAGTAATAAATGTATGGCTCTTGAAAGTCTGCAGAGTGCTTTATATATAAAGCGTCTCATTTGAGCTTCACAAAAACACATTGAGGAATGTCCTCCAGGTAATAATATCCCAATTTTATGGAGAAGGAAACTGAGATTCAAAATGATTAAAGGTTAAATGACATACCCAGTATTAAGAAGCTTTTAGGTATGGGTATTGGCCTTGAATCTAGGTCTTTCTAGACTCAAATTCCAGTGCCCTTGACATTACGTCACGCTGACTCTAGAAAGCCAATCCAATTTAATATCACCCTGAAACAAATATGCTTACACAGATTAGAACAGAACTGACAAAATTATTTTGAATTGAACTTGACATAAATTCTCCACTCACAGGCCCAAAAATTAAAGGCCGAGTAAGATAACCTTTTAAATCAGCACCTTTTCTACAACTTGTAGTTTCATAGAGCTGCCCTAAACACTAAGAGGTTAAGTAAATTGCAGAGAATCACAAAGCCAGTATGTGTTAGAAGCTAATTTTATTTGGAACTCACTCTCATGCCTTAGGAGACAAATGAATAAGAAGATCTAGTTCAACTCTCAGAAGACAACAATAAAAGAGGCAATTCTACATCCCTAGGAAAGGAGTGGAGGAAGAGGGGGTATCCTTATCTTTTAACACAACTGTAATCTAATCTAAATACAACAATACTCTCTGAGTCTCATACCAAATTTAAGTCTTCTTTCAACCCAGGTCAATGAGCATTAAATGTTTACTACATGTTAGGCATTTTGTAAGCACTGGGAATACAAAAAAAGTAAAAAATAAAGCCCTGGTCAAGGACCTTGAATTCTAATGGAGATGCCATGAAAACAACTATGTACATATTTACTGTACTCTCAGAGAGAAAGTACTAATGGTAGCACCTGCAAAGACTTCTTGGTTGTGGGGGGGAGGTACATTTTGAATGATTTCTTGAAGAAACTCAGGAAACCCAGGAAGCATAGGCAAAAAGGAAAAGCATTTCAGTCATGGGGAGCAGCCAATGAAAAGGCACAGAATTAGAATATGTTGTAGTATCATATGTGAGGAATAGGCCAGTGTGGCTGGATCATATAGTGCACTGGACAAGAGGACTGGAAAGGTCGAAAGGGTAATGAAATACTTTAAGAGCAAAAAAAAAAAAAAAAAAGATTTTTTATATTTGATCCTAGAGTTTACAGAGAACCAATGGAGTCTTTTTGCTTTTGTTTGGTTTAGGTTTTTTGTTGTGTTTTGTTTTTTTTTTAAATGAAGGATTGCCATAGTCAGACCTGTATTTAGGAAGATCACTTTGGCAGCTGAGCAGAAAATGACTGAAGTGGGGAGACGTTTGAGGGAAGGAGATCAACCAGAACACTATGAAATCATCTATGCTTGAAGTGACAGGAGCTTGCCCCAGGTTGGCAGCTGCGAGTGGAGTGGTCACAAAAGGACAAAACTTGGCAACGGACTGGAAATGCAGGGTGTGAGGAACAAAGATGACACTAAGGTAGTGAGGATGATGGAGTTCTTGACACTAATCAAAATAGGAAGAGGGAAGGTTTTGGGGGAAAAGATAATGAGTTCAATTTTGGACATGTTGAGCTTGAGATGTGTACAGGACATCCATTTAGATATGTCCAATAGGCAGCTGATGGTGTAAATTAAAGACCAGGAGAAAGAGGACAGAGTGAGTAAAGCATATTTCTAATAGATTCTTAAAAGAGATGCTTATCATCAAACACATCAGGATCTGTTAAATAAAACGATCAAGTGGTCACCAACAGAGTCGAAAAAAGTTACTGGGTTACTTACCTAAGGAGGTATAAATAACTAGCGGCAGTGTCCAGATGAGGACCTATAACTCCTGGTTCCTAACAAAAGTATTTTACAAAAAAATAGCTATATTTTATCTGGAGCACTAAATTACTTGAAATTATTGGAACGCATACAATTCTATTCAATTATGTGTTATACTTTTGTTATGTAAAAGATACCATGCTAGCCATTGGGAATGATACTAAGATCAACAAATGTCTTCAAAGAATCAGGGAACGGAAATAAGATAAGTATAAAAGCAACAATAATATAGGCCAGAATTAATGTACAAAGAGCAAAGAAGGAGATCACATTCAGCTGAGAGAAAAGCTTCACAGGTGGCTTTTGAGCTGGGCCTTAAAGGATAGGGATGGGAAGAATTTCAGTAGGGAAAGACAGTGAATGGGCATTCCAGGCAGAGATAAAGGACTGACAAAAACTGGGTTGTGTTCAAGGAACACTCCACGTTCCAGTTTGGCTGGTGTTCAAAGTGTATGTAGCAGGGCAATAGGTAACAAGGTTGAAGAGTTTGTTCTGTAGGCATCAAGGAGCTGTTAATGTTCTTGGGCAGAGAAGCAAAATGTCAAGTGTGACATTTCAAAGCTCCTCAGGAAAACAGAAACTCTAAAATATTAAGTGAAAAAAAGTGTAAGTATAAGTCCCCTAAAGTTCTCTGTGGTGACCAGGTTTTTTAAAATATTCTCATTCCTACCAAAAATATTCAAACACATTTCTTGGCTTTAGTTATGTTCAAGATTAGATCATTAAAATCTTAAAGTCAGTATATGAAAGTTGTCTACTTCAAAATAAATTATCCTTAGTCACTAAAAATGACCACTATAACTTGTTTTTATCTTAAGGGTATAGGGCAAAATTACAGGTTCTGAGAAAAGGCAGAGCTGAGACAGTCAAAAGAGCGGGAACAGGACTTGAGATAGGGCTGTGCTACATCTAGGGAAAATGAAAAACTCACTGCTTTAGTAATCTTTCTATATACATGTAATGATAAAATTAGTAGGTCTTATTTAAAATGACTGTCTGGAAGAGCTTATCATTCTTAAATGATCCAATCTAATGAATAATTCTACTCAAAAATTCCCTATCTTTGAATCAATAAAGCAATATTTCTGTAAAAACTTAGCTTACCAGAAAAGGTAGGTGGGAAAGAGAGAAAACATTTTTGGTCCAAGGCCCTAAACAAAATGGCTACAATCCAAAGAAGCTTAACACTTTCTTCTGAAATAGTTTTCTCTTTGAGTATTTGATATTTCACACATATGTTAACGCTTGAACATCATTTATCATTGTTTATTTTTAATAGGTTTCCCTTGAAACAGCTGCCTAAGATGCCAATCTTCTTTTCATCAGCCTTCTATAAATATTTGAAATAGGTATTCATTAACAGTTACACATTTATTTAGCAATGGCTGCTGCTTGAGAACTGGAATTAGTTCCCCCCCTCCCCCCCATCCTTTGGCTGGAATGGAGAAATCTTGCTGTTTGGGTTCAATCTGTCAAGGTCCAAATTATTCTACAACTGAGAACTAATCAAGGTGTCTTACCTGGTTTGCAAATAAACTAAGAAAGAGAAAATATTATTTATTTGCTTTTCTTTGGGGGCAATGGACCTTCAAAACTAAAGCAAGGATACTTAACAAATGCATTCACCTTAAATGGAACACAGATTCAATGTTCAGTTAAAAAAGGACTAGGTTTAAAAAATAAATAAATAAATACACTGTCATCATTCATGCATTTCCCTTTAAATAAGAAAAAAATAACTAGTTTATAAAGTACATTTGAAATTAAAGTACATAGTTCATTTAACATGAGTACATGTCATGAGAAGAATGAGAATGAGAAGAATTTTAGGCAATGAAGAAAATCTGACAGGTGCATCAGGAACTTCAAGTATCCACATAAATCTCAGGCCTCTTTTTAATAGGTATATGTAGCAGAACTAATCATTCTGCATCATTAACATCATAAGTATATTTGTTTTATATATTTCCATATATAAGTTTAGAGGCATTTGCTTTTAAATTAGAAACATTTTCATTCTCAAAACCTGAAGTCCAATAGGTACTTAAGAAAATTTTTAATTTAACATATCTCAATAACTACATAAGAATAATGATAGTCCAAAGAACTGTAAACTCCAATAGATTACCATTAGAGTGCAATGACTGAATTTTTGGTGCTCAATTGTTTTATATGAGAATGAAACTCATGAAAGAATCTGATGACCAACAGAACAGAAGTATTATGAAATGTGGTAGTAAAGCTATTCAATATTATCATCTAAATAATATTTTTCTTTTTAATTTTCTAAAGCTATTCAATATTATTATCTAAATAATATTTTTGTTTTTAATTTTCTTTTCAATTAATAAGCATTTATCTTCTTTTCAGCTCATTCTGTCACCTTCCCCTCACAACTGGAGCAAAAAGAAAAAGTTCCCCTCTTCTTAACTTTCCTATTACGGTTGAGGGCATCCCTATTATCTCAGGTACCTAGTGTTGCAACCTAGTTGCCATCCTTGAATCCTCATAACTTTTACCTTGCCATATCCAATCAGTTGCCAAGTCCTGTCATTTCTACCATCGTAGCATCTTTCTCATAAGCTACCTTCTCTCCTCTGACACTGCCATGGTATAGGCCCTCCTTTTAGTACAATGCCTCATCATCTCACACTTGTACTACTGCAAGTACCTGCCTCACATATTCTTCCTGCCTTTTCAGTCTACTTCTCCCTTGCACTCTTCCATTTTCTCAGTGATCTGGTGACACTGCCCTCCTTGTTGTGTGATGCCCAAGCCACTCCATCTCCCAATTCCATTGCATTTTCACTTGCTGTTTGCTTCCAAATCCTGAATTGTCTCCCTCCTTACCTCTGTCTCCTTGCTTCCCCTGGTTTATTTCACAACCTAGATAAAATCTTTCCTTCATCAAAAAGCCTTCCCTGATGCTTAATGTTCAATGCCAGTAACCTCCCTCTAAGATTATCTCCAATTGATCATTCATATATCTTATATGTACATAGTTGTTTGCATGTTGTCTGTCCCATGGGAGCTCCTTTAGAGAAGACATCTTTTTTGCTTTTATATTCCCTGCTAACAGCACAATGCCTGGCACATGGTAAGTGATTAATAAATGTTTGTCGTCTTGAAAACATGATGGCTTTAAGGCAGAACCTGAGAGTACTTTAATTTGTATTTCCTTAATTTTTAGTGATTTGGAGGATTTTTACACATGACTGTTGATTGTTTGGGTTTCTTCCTCAGAGAACAGAAAAGTCATTTGGCTTTTTTTTTTTTTTCAAATAAATTTGAATGAGTTCTTTATATATCTTGGAAATAAGTTTATAAAAGAAACTTGTTGAAAAAAATTTTTTTTACCAGTTACTTGTTTCCCTCCTCATTTTAATTCTGTTGGCTTTCTTTATATAAAAAAAAGAAAAAAAAACAAAAGAAAACTAACTACTGAGTTTTATAAAATCTGAATTGTTCATTTTATCTTTGATGATCATCTCTAACCCATATTTGGTCATGAACTATTTTCTTATACATTAACCCAGATTTTCTTTCCCAATCCTCCAATTTACTTCTGAGGTAACATTTTAATCCATTCAAATGTCAGCGTGTATTGCATATACTGTGCTAAGCCTCTCTAAATAATACACCCATTTCAAATTCACCTTGGTATACTGTTTCTGCCCAAATGCTTTCCAGTTTTACCAGCAGTTTTTGTCAAATAGTGAGTCCTTACCCCACCAAACTAGGGTCTTTGACTTTGTTAAATGCTATCTTACCGTGTCCATTAGTTTCTCTGTTTTATACATAATATATTTCACTGGTCAAAATCTGTATTTCTTAATCAGTACCAAATAATTTTTATAATTACTGTTTTGTAGTACATTTGAGATCTGGTACTAGTGGTCCTTTTTTCCAATTTGAAAAACTGTTTCCCTTTGACCTTTAGTTCCTCCAAGAAAATTTCATTATTATTTTTTTCTAACTCTATAAAATAATCCTAGAGTAATCTGATTGCTATGGAGCTGTGTAAGTAAATTAAATTAGGTTATACTGTCATGCTTATAATATTGCCAGACTCACCTACAAGCAATTCATATTTCTCCAATTACTCAGGTCTCTGTTGATTTCTGTAAAAAGAATTTTAAGGTTGCATTCATAGTTCTTGAACGTGTCTTGGTAGATTGTCTTCCAAATATTGTATGTATTACATAATGACGTTTAATAGAATTTTTCTTTCTATTTTATCCTGCTAGATTTTGTTGGCAACATATAGGAATGCTCATGATCTCTGTGAATTTATTTTATATCATGCTATTTCGCTGAATTTATTGCTTTATTTAACTTAATTAACTCTTTAGAGTTTTCAAGACAGACCATCATATCATCTGCAAAAAGTGATCATTCTTTTTTCTTTGCCTATGCTAATTCAACTTCTCTTTCTTGTCTTATTTCTATAGCTATAATTTTTAACACTATGTTAAATAGTAGTAAGTGTCCTTGCTTTGCCCGTGATCTTAGTGAAAAAGCTGTGTTCTTTCCTCTAGTACATATAATATTTACTCTTGGTTTCAGAGAGATATTGTTTTAAGGAAAAGTAAATTTTTCCTGTGCTTTAAAATATTTTTGGTAGAAATGGTTATTGAATTTTGTCAAAAGCATTTTTTTTACATCTATTGCTATAATCATGTTGTTTTTTATTACTTATAAGTAACATAATGCTATATATATATAGTCTTCTTTATACTGAAACAAATTTGTATTCCTGGCATAAATGCAGTCTGGTCAGTATGTTCAAGGTTTTCAATATCTTATTGCAGTCATTTTGCTAACATTTTTATTTATCATTTTGATATTGATATTCATTAGCAATATTGGCCCAAAGGGTTTCCCCCCTTTCGTTTTGTCTCATCCTCGTATCAAAGCTATATTTGCAGCACAGAAAGAGACTAGAATGGTCTTTCTTTTCCTATTTTTGCAACATGCTATATTGTATTTAGGAGTTTTTATGTATGTAATATATGTAATATTGGAAATGAGTTTTTTAATATTTGGTGGAATTAACTTGTCAATCAAGTACTGATTTTTTTTCTTTAGGAACTCATTTATTGATTTGTTCAATTTGTGTTCCCGTTACTATATTATTTAGGTAGTTTATTTCTTCCTATGTTTATCTGGGTATTTCACATTTTTTTATAATTATTTTTTCATTTCCTCTAAGTAATCCATTTTATTGGCCTATAACTATCCAAAATAGTTTCCTTTATTTCTTCTTAATTGTAATGAATTTTCCTATTTAGTTTTCATTCAAACCATTTAATTTTCCCCGTTTTTAATCAGATGGGTTATTTTGTTTTTCCCTAAAAATTCAACTTAGTCTTATTTAACAATTCAATTTATTTTTAGATACAATCTTGTTAACGTCTTATTTGTCTTTTAGAAAATCAACTATGTTGTTTAGTTTGTTAGTTTTTCTTTTTTTTTTCAGTTGACTGTATAAATAATTAATTTGTACTTTCTCTCTTTTGTGATGAAAAAGTTTAGAGATATAAAGTTTTTCCTAAGGATTATGTTAACTGCATCCCATAAGTTCTGGCACGTTGTCTTGTTGTTAGCATATGCATTGATGATGTTAAGTATTTAAGCAAAATGTGTTTTCCCTGCTTATCTTTTTTTAATTATGTCTGAATTTACTGTAGATTTCTCAAAAATCGTGATTTTTTTTTAGTATAACTGAAACATAACTCATTCTGTTCTAGTCATTCATTTTGATTTTGTGAATCTTTATGTTTCTAGTATGTTTCTTATAAATAACATTTCATTATATTATCCCTTCTAATCCATTTTGATATCCTCTTTTAATTTTTGGATGACTTCATTCATTTATTCATGTTCCCATTCATGTTCCCAGTTATGACAAATAATTGTGTGCTTCCCTCTATCCTCATGTATTTTTTCCTCTCTTGGCCATTAATCTTTTGAAAAATTAGATGATAAAAGTGTCTAACACTTGTGATCAATAAATGGAGAATTGTATTTAAGCTCTATTGTCTCTCTTCTCTTCCCTTTACCCTAAAAAAGAAAACAGGATTTTACTCATTATTACCTTCTTTTTAGTCCCCTCTTTCCATTCTCTTCTGATGCTGGAGTCTGTTTCGCTTATGACTACTCCCTTACCTGCCCTCCCCTTACTCTTAAATCCCTCATTCCTCTTTCACTGACCTCTCCTATTTCCTTGTTGAGTTAATGTATTCATATACTACAATCATTGAATGTGGATAATTGTGCTCAGATGAAAGTGAGGACACTTGTTCCCCCAACCCTTCTTCTATCTTTTAATACTCATCATCACATGGAGCCCATTATGTGAGACAATGAGTTACCTACCCTTCCCTCCTCCTTTCCTCCCCAGCATACTCTCCTATTCTTCTCATTTCTCTCCCTTCTTAAGATCATTAAAACTGAATAATTCCACAATTAGGCTCTCAAAATTTTCTCTGTGATTGTCAGAGGCATTAAGGTTTGTCTGTCTCTTGTCCCTCTATTACTATGTAAACAAGTCATTCCCACATAGTTTCATTCCAAACAAATGCATATAATTTTCTTTTTCCCTTGATTCCTGCATTTTCATTTAAAAGTGTCTACTTAGTTCTTATTTTCCAAAGGGGGAAAAAAAGCAAGAAAGCAAAATGGCTATCCGATGATGTTTCACAAAAAGTTGAGGAAATAAAGTAAAAGGGAAAGGAAAAAGGGAAAGATATGCCCAACTGAATGCAGAATTCCAGAGAACAGCAAGGAAAGATAAGTTTTTCTTAAATAAGCAATGCAAAGAAATAGAAGAAAATAATAGAATGGAAAGAAAAGAAATCTGCTCAAGAAAATTACAGCTATCAAGGGAACATTTCATGCAAAAATGGGTATGAAAAAGACAAAAATAGTAGGGACTTAAAAGAAGCAGAAGAAAGTAAGAAGCGGTCATAAGAATACACAGAAGAACTATGCAGGAAAATCTTAACATCACCAATAACCATGATGGTATGGTTACTGACCTAGAACCAAACATCCTGGGGAATGAAGTCAAGTGGGCCTTAGGATGCACTCCTAAAAATAAGGCTGATAGAATTCCAGCTGAGGTATTTAAGGTCCTAAAACAAGTGCTATTATAGTACTGCAATCAATATGAAAGCAAATTTGGGAAAACTCAACAGTGGCCACTGGATTGGAAAAGATCAGGTTATATTCCAATTCCAAAGAAGGCCAATGGCAAAGAATGTCGAAATTACCAAACAATTGCAGTCCTTTCACATCCCAGCAAGATTATGCTTAAGTTTCTGCAAGTTAGGTTTCAGCAATATGTAAATCAAGAATTACCAGAAGAGCAGGCTGGTTTTCAAAGAAGCAGAGAAACTAGAGAACAAATTGCCAGTATTCACCGGATTATGGAGAAAGCAGAGGAGTTCCAGAAAAACATCTACTTCTACTTCATTGACTACACTGAAGCCTTTGATTCAACAAAACGTGGCAAGACCTCAAAGAGATGGGACTATGAGATCATCTCATTTGTCTCCTGAGAAAACTGTATGCAGATTAAGAAGCAACAGTTAAAACTGAACATGGAACAACTGACTGGTTTAAGATTAGGAAAGGAGTGTGACAAGAATGTATGTTTTGACCTTATTATTTAATACAGAGTACATCACAGGAAATGCCAGGATGGACAAATTCGAAGCCAGAATTCGGTTGCCAGAAGAAATGTCAACAGTCTCTCATATGCAGACAATACCACTCAGATGGCAGAAAGTTAAGAAGAATTAAGAAGCCTTTTGATGAGGATAAAAAGAGGAGAGTGTATGGGCAGCTAGGTGGCGCAGTGGATAGAGCACCAGCCCTGGAGTCAGGAGGACCTGAGTTCAAATCTGTCCTCAGACACATAATACTTTCTAGCTGTGTGACTCTGGGTATGTCACTTAATCCCAACTGCCTCACTTTTTAAAAAAAAAAAAAAAAGAGGAGATATAAAAAGTTGATTTGAAGCTTAACATAAAACACACACAAAACAACAACGATGATGACAAATGAAGATCATGGCTACTGGTCCCATCACTTCCTGGCAAATAGAGAGCTCAGAGATCATTGCAGACAGCAACTGCAGTCATTAAATTAAAAGATGCTTGCTCCTTGGAAATAAAGCTATGGCAAATTTGGATAGCAGAGATATCATCTCACCACCAAAGTTCTGTATAGTCAAAGCTATGGTTTCTTTAGTAGCAATGTATGACTGTCAGAGTTGGACTCTAACAAGCAAAACTGAGCACTGCAGAATTAACACTTTTGATTTGTTATGCTGCAGAAGACTTAGGAGAATTCTTGGAAAGCAAGGAGTCCAAATCAGTCAAAACTTAAAGAAATTAACTCAGATTATTCATTGGAAGGTCAAATACCAAAGCTGAAGCTTAAATACTTTGGCCGTATAATTAGAAGACAGTACTCAATGAAAAAGACCCTGGTATTGGGAAAGATCAGGGGCATAACAAGAAGGGGAAGGGAGAGGATAAGATGGATAGACAGTGTCATGGAAGCCAGGAACATAAGCTTGGACGGACTTCAGGAGATGGTGAAGGATAGAAGGGTATGATGTGCTATAGCCTATGGGGTCGCAAACAATCAGACATGACAGAATGACTCAACAACAACAATAACTTAGTTCTGGCTTTTGCATCAGGAATTCTTGGAAATTTCATTAAAGGTCCACCCTCTGCCTTCCCCTCCACGTTAGGATTATACTTCATTTTTTTCTAGATAGGTCATTTGTGCTTCTAAGTCTTTCTGTTTTGCCTTTTTTCCCATGTTCTCTCCTTAGGAGTAACAGCTGACAAGTCTTGTGAGCTACTTGACTGTGGCTCCCCTTTGACTGTTTGCTCCTGTTATGTTTCACTCCTACAGGCGATAAAGAAAATTCTCCATGGTAGGACTCTGCCTATGTTGCTGACTGTGCAGTCTATTATTACTCTTTGCCTTCCCTATGGTTATTTTGTCCCATTTCCCATGAAATTGACTCCCTATGTCTACTCTTCTGGTTGTTAGTTGCCTGCAGGAGCTCTAGGGGCAGGATGAGTGGATTCTCTAAGCAAATTCCTGCACACTGTGCACATTATAAGGTTCTAACCTACCTTTATAGAGTATTGCTCTTCTCCCACTAGAGTACACATCAGTGGTATACCTGAGATGCCAGTAGTTAGAAAATTAAAACAACAAGAGATTGTCTTAAGATAACAATATTAACAATACTCATGTATATAATATTTTATGATTTATAAGATATTTTCACCAAAATAATGGTGTGAATTACAAAATACGCATATTGCCATCTCATAGGAGATAAAGAAAATCAGTGAAATTATTTCCTCATGGTTACATGGGACATTTCAGAGTGTCATATGAAGTCATGTCAGAGTCATTTGAAGCTGTTTTCAATTCAAGTCCACTGCTCTTTTAATACTCCATTTCAGTCAGTTTTAATAACATGTTGATTTTAATTTTATATGTTTTTAAGTAAAAAAAAAATATTTTAATCATGTTTCTAAAATGGACTTTTAGATATACAGGAGTTTAGCTTTTTTGGTTTGGGGTTTTTTCCCCCCTAGATTTTGGCTTTTTTTTTTTTTGCTTTGCTATTCCAGTTGAATGGAGCTTCTTGATAATTTGTCCCAGAGATCAAAAGAATTTGCAGCTTTCTCATCACTACGGTACAACTACTTCAGCGGCCACTATGGTCAATAACATTCAGTTTTAGTTTGGCAATAAGTACATTAATAGAAAGTTAGTTGGTCTCTATAGGGACTTAAAATGATACAGCTAATTTCTCAAAGTTATCCTAAATTATCCTACATGGCAATATACTAATAAGTACATGACTTTGAAAAGCCTATTCAGTTTAATTTAATAGAAAATAAGTGCCACATGTACTATGTGGTTCAGAGACAAAAATGAAATAGTCCCTGTCTTCAAAACTGTACTAACTGTAGGTGGGGAGATGGGGGAGGGAATACAGAAAGACACACTTATGTGTAACATTAAATGGAGAGGAAGTTCCTATCTAAATCTCAGCTAATGAAGTACAGGTGCAGATAATTGCAAAGTCCAGGCAAGCGAGTGGATTGGATTTTCTATCTTTAAGGTATAAAGACATAGCATTAGCAGAGCTCTGCAGAGTGCTATTTGTGTCAGACTTAGTTCACAGAATTTGCATAGGTAGTCTGCCATCCTTGTAAAATTATAATATGGTCAATTCATCACTGTCCAGACATGGGTTATCCACCTTGTGTATTATTCATGATAACCTGGGGCTCTTTTTTTCCTGCCTCCCATCTGGGTCCCAGGTCATTGACAGTGGGGCTCATTCAAGAGAGGGTAAGGGCAAGGCACAGATGGGTATAAGTGGGTATGTGGGTATGGTAATCAAGAATTGATTATGGACAATGAAACTGCATATGTGACTTGGGTTTCTAGTAGGTAACCACCGTAAGAGTGTCATCTAATGAGGGTATATTTCTAAAGCAACATTTGGGAAAAGAGAAAGAGCTTAGTTTCAAGAGAATCTAAGTCATAATTCATCAAACTGACTTTAAGCACAATTTTGCTTTTATGGTATAATTGTTTAGTAGTAGCATTTTCTTAAAATTTGCAGTGGAAAATAATTTATTTTGGGAAATTATTTCAAGTTAGCCAAGAATTATTTCTCCTCCTAAGAGTAAATGTAAAGTTGATTTTATGTGTAGGAACTACATTCTTTTGGACAGTATTTTCATTTTATCAAAATGAACGCTAGCAAAATATGTTTGGTATTAGGGAAACAAAAATTTAAACCAAAAATTTGCATTTAGATTTAGAAATGAAGCAGGTAAGTCTTGGGGATAATTTTGGTTAACTTAAAAGTCTGTAAGTTGGTTTTGAAAGGTTGTTTAATTAAATTTTAATAGTCTTGGAAATATGTGAATTTTATATTGCTACCTGATGGTTTATAAATCTGACTTTAGTGAGATGTTTTCTGTGCAAAAATTCTGCTTTGTGATTCTAGCAGCTTTTATTGATTCTGCAGAGCCTGTAGTTTTCTAAGTCAATTCATTCTACAAGAAAAATTATTAAATTTTTCTCACATTTATGTGGAAATTAAATTGACGTAAGCAAACATGCACAGGTATAGTATCAGGCATGTCCAGAAGATTTTGCAAAAGAAAAATAAAAGTTTCTGAATGGAACTTGTTATCTATCTACTTCTTTAATTATTGGTGGGTTCCCAGAAAAAAATCTGAAGATTACTGACTACTTAATAATATGAACATGATTATTTGAGGTAAAGGACGAGAAAAAAAAAGATGAAAAAAAGAAATATAAAAGGTAAATAAGAAAGTATTAGTAATGGATAGGAGAAAAAACAAGTTATTTAGAGAACTAAAACATATGATAGGAGATGGATGGATTGATTATAAGCTCCACACAGAGCATTTCAACCCTTATTTTCAGTTAAATGAGTTGAATGATATTCAGGAATATTAACCATCTGCTCATCACCAGAAGGTTGGGCATCAGGTGCTGAATTTTTTTCAGCCACAGTAACTCAGAAAAATTGTCAACAAAGATATGGAGTGGCTGTCATCTGCATTAGTTGAGGGAATACACTGTTGTGAGATCATAAATCCTTGTAGTACTTGAGTGCCTACCATTAGACTACTCACAATTTTGTTTCCTGTGAAATTTCATCAACATTTGCCTCATAATTAGGGAGGAGGAAATGATAGTATAACATGAATATATCAATGAGTTGACTCTTTTTAAATTTCTTATCTGTGAAATGATGTGGTTAAACTAAACAATACTTTAAATTCTAACACTGTACCTATATCTCTTAAGGTTTCACTTCTATTCACAGTTCAAATCATGCTTTCAAAGTAGTTAGGCTGAATATATCAAAACCAAAGAGCAACTGCTATTCTGGACATATCCTCCACAGCTTTAAACAGGAGACCAGGAGCAAAGGCAAGAAGATATGGGAGGGTAGATTTGTCATAATATAAAAATGTTCTAGCAATTTAAAGTGGTTTAATAAAAACAGGTTACACTTCATGACTTAGTGTTTTACATCTAAGAAGGATTTGCAGATTGATTAGAAGGTCACTTGTTGAGGGTGTTATTTCAGGAGGAGCAAGCATTGGGAAAGGTTGAATTAGGTGGCTTTAAAGCTTCTTCCCAATGCCATTAGTCTAAATTATTGTAATAGGGGCAGTTTCTTTAACATGCTTTCCAAACAGATCCTTCTCTTAGCCTATCTAATGAGTTATTTCTTCTAAAAAAGAACAAAAAGTTAGGGAGGGAAAAAATAATCCAGCAAAATTAACCAAACAATAACCTAGTCTGACACCTTTTATAGACCCGCATACCCATATAGTCCATTACCATTGTAGAGAAGGTAGGGAAGCCCATTTTCTCAACGACAAACTTGGTCATTAAAATTATACAACATTCAGTTTCTTTTCTGATTTTTTTTCTAGTAAGATTGTTATAGTCAGTGTGCATAATTTTCCTGATTCTGCTTATTTCACTCCACCTCATTTTAAGAAATCTTCCCATGCTTCTCTAAATCATCATATTTATAATTTCTAATTGCACAATAACAGTCAATTACATTATGAATAGGGAATGAGATAACAAATAGACCTGTAATTTCATCAATACAGAAAACTCCCAGTTGAGTAAACTCCTCTTACTAATGCAGGACTGTACCTTCTCTGCCAAGTCTTCTCTTACAGTCTTTGGAGAATTCAGAGTATTGAGGAATTAAGTGACTTCCCTAGGGTAAACATCAAGTAGGTGCCAGGGTCAGAACTTGAACCCAGTTTTCCTGGCTTTAAAGCAAGCTCTCTATCCACTACACTATATACCATTCTTCAAGGTGTGTGGTAAGGGGGGAGGGTGAAGAAGAGGAGAGAGACAGAGGAAGAGTGACACAGAGAGAGACAGAGAGAACGCAAGCCTGAACTTTAAGAAGATGACTCTGGCAGATAAATGGAGGAATGATAAATGAGGAGAGGCTTGCGGCAAGGAAACCAACCAGCCAGCTATTGCTATCTATGTTCCAGGTGTGAAATGAGGATCTACACCAGGGTAGTAGCAGTGACATAGGAGAGAAGCGGTTATATAGGAGGTATGTTACAAAGGTACAATCAACAAGCCTTGGTAACAGATTGGATACCATCTAACAAAGGTACTTAAAATTTAGAATAAGTATTACAATCTCCTGTTTATATATCACCTCCATTTCCCAATGAATATCTTCTTCATCTCCTAATGCAAAAAATAAATAAAAGGGGGTGGGAAGAAAGTACATCATAATAAATCAATACATCAAAAAAAGTCTAAAATTATATGCAATATTCCATATCCACATTCCTCCACATTCCTCCACATCTGCGAAGAAGAGGAAGGGAATAACAAAGGTACCTCAAGAACATTTCTGCAAAACAAATATGCTGATCTTAGGTAAATAGTTCTTTAATAGATCCAGATAAAAGTGATATCTCATAAATTTCTCAGAGCATTTTGTTCAGAGTTAACTTTCTGTTTAACCCATTCCACCTTGACATCCCCAGGAGAAGTGATCCCTTCCTCCTGTGAACTGAATCATTTTCCAGTTGGCATTAGCTACTACTTGTATATATGCCTCAACCCTTTACCAGATTTTATTCTATTTAAGATTAGAAGCGCTGTTTTAGTCCATCTTAGTATCACCAGTGCTCTGAACATAATAGACATTTGACTGGTATTTTGCTGTTGGTGTTGTTGATGATGATGCCCAAGGGTCAGTTAATGTCAAAATTTGGATCAGAATCCGAGTTTCTGACTTGTGGTACATTTTTGTCTGAGATCTAGTCTACATGTAAGATTCAAAGGGTAAAAAGGAAAGAGTTATTGACAAACTAAAAATATTAAAAATGTTAAGTCCTTTCAAAATTAAAGGCAAAATTGTAATAGATAGCATTGTGCACATTAGCAAATTGCTAATGAA
Organism: Vombatus ursinus; assembly: GCF_900497805.2. Taxonomy (NCBI): domain Eukaryota; kingdom Metazoa; phylum Chordata; class Mammalia; order Diprotodontia; family Vombatidae; genus Vombatus; species Vombatus ursinus. The sequence continues at coordinate 4,205,225 of NW_020940355.1, forward strand.
GCTCATATGAGAAGACTGATAGATTTTAGTGGAAGTGGTATAAGAGAAAAAAGCACATTCTGTGATTTAAAATGAGTTTGTGTCCCAGCATTTTCATTTTGGATTCAATTTTTAAAATCAAGATAGTCTAAAAATCCCCAGTTCCTCAAAAATATATAAATAAATAAATAAATCAAGAAAGTCGGATATTCCTGTTGTCTAAAATGCTTAATAGTTGCTTTCAAAGACCTATTCATCTTTGTCAGATCACCAAAGTACACTAAAATCACAAACTACTAAATGATACTCCATTATTAATAGTATAAGTATAACTAATGAAGCAAATATATTTTTCATAGAATCAGAGAGTTGGTAGAAAATGACCTTCTGTGTCTAATTGTCCAATTCAATATAGGAATACTCTCTATGTCATCCCAGACATATCTCATGTGGCCTCCACTGAAAAGTACCTCACAATTAATCAGTCCTACTATGTGCCAAACATTGTGCTAAGCACTAGGGATACAAAAACAAAAGGGAAACCAGGAGCTGAGTCCGTTATTTGAGAGTCTGCAATAGTTACTGACTGGTTTTTCCATTTTAAATGTATTACTTATACTGAGCCAAAATTCACATATATAAAACTTTTACCACACTGGCCATTGTTATTTCTTCTAGGATTACATAGAACAGGTTTTATTCTTCTCTTTTATGACAAGAATACACACAGTATATGAAAACAGTTATCTCCTCACTCTATCCCAAACATTTGTAATCTGCAGGCTTTTCTTTGTTATTTGTATTTGTAATGTATAATTGTGCTTAATTTGTTAGTGTTATGATTATTACATTTAACATGATTTGAATACAAATTATCTGGAGTCATCCTAATTATGTTTCCCACTCCTCAAGCAAGGCATAATCATTGATGCCAAGTATCTGTTAGGATGTCATCAAGTTGCCATTCTCTTTCATTATTTAAATAATCAACAAGTATTTATTTTACTCATATCTTCTATTTTTATATCACATTCACTTCTAATTCTATCCCTCTCCAATACGCCACCTAGCAAGTCATCATTTATTTATATGGACACCACCCTAAAATTCACTTCACTCTGCTCACCTAAATAACCATAATATCCTCTTAATTGGTTTTCCTGCTTCAGGTCAATGTATCTTCCATACAGATGCCAAAGTGATCTTTCTAAAGTAAAGGTCTAACTATGTCACTCCCTTATTTTCCCTAGAATAAAACTCCTCTATTTATCATTTAAAGCCTTTCACAATGCAGCTCAAACTTACCTTTCTAGTCTTATTATATATTACTCCCTTGCCACACTCTACAATCCAGGCAACCTGAACTTCTAGCTGATCCTCATACCTGACATTACATCTCCTTTCACCTTGCTTTTTGTACAGGAAAAAGTTATTAACAATGCATGGCCTTTTGACTTGGCTATACCAGTGCCGAGCTAAATACCCAAAAGATTAAAAAAAGGGGGGGGAGGGAGGGGGAGAGAGAAAGAGAAAGAGGGGGAGAGAGAGAGAGAGAGAGGAAAAGGTCCTGTATGTCCAAAAATATTTATAGCAGCTATTCTTGTGGTGGCAAAAAACAAAAGCAAAAAAAAACAAAAACCAAAAAAAAAAAACCAAACCCTGGAGACTAAAGGAACATCCATCAACTGAGGAATGAAAAGGTAAGTTGTGGTATAAGGATGTGATGGACTTCTATTGTGCTGTGAGAAACAAGGAAATAAATTATTTTAAATACACAAAAAGGCTTATGTGAATTGATAAAGTAAGCAAAGCCAGAAGAATAATTTATACTTCAACATCAATGTCATAATAATGAATAATTTTGAAGACTTTTAAAATTGAAAAAGAATGAAATGAACAGAACCAGAAAAATTTATACAAAACCATATTGAAAAAACAAAAACAAACAAAAAGCTTTGAAAGCTAAAAGAACTATGATCAATACAAAGACTATTCATGATTCCAGAGAACTTATGATGAAACATGCTATCTATGACAGAATGGAGAGTGTGGGGGGGGGGGGAGTGTGTGGGGGGGGCGGAGTTAGAGACATACAGGAATTTACTTGACTATCCATCTTATTACAAGCAATTTTCTTTCTTTAAGGCAATTGGGGTTAAGTCACTTGCCCAGTGACACAGCTACTAAGTGTCAGGTGTCTGGTCTGAGGCCAGATTTGAACTCAGATCCTCCTGACTCTGGTGCTCTATCCACTGTGCCACCTAGCTGCCCTTTTTTTTTTAATTTTATAGGTGGTGGGAGGGAAATAAAATAGATTTGTTATTTTTGTTTAATTAGGGAGGACAGAGGGTGCTATAGATGTGGAATGTTACATAAACTTCTAGATGAAGTAACTGTATTATTATACCTCTAATTTTTGAAATGGGAGTAATCTATATATGTTTGTAATGTTAAAAAAGTATCACAATATCCCAAAGAGATCATAAAAATGGGGAAAGAACCACATGTACAAAAATATTTACAGCAACTCTTCTTGTGGTGGCAAAGAATTGGAAATTGAGGGGATACCCATCAACTGGAGAATAGCTGAACAAATTGTGGTATATGAATGTAATGGAATACTACTGTGCTATAAGAAATGATGAGCAGGGCTGACTTCAGAAAAACCTGGAAAGATTTATATGAACTGATGCTGAGTTAAGTGAGCAGAACCAGGAGAACACTGTACACAGTGAAAGCCACATTGTGCGATGACTGACTTCGATAGACTTAGTTCTTCTCAGCAATGCAAGAATCTAAGACAACTCCAAAAGACTCATGATGGAAAATGCTAACCACATCCAGAAAAAGAACCATGGAGTCTGAATACTATTTGCTCTCCTTTTCTTTTGTTGTTTTTTTCTTCTTTCTCATACATAGTTCCTCCCATTAGTTCTAATTTTCCTATACATCATGACTAATGTGAAAATATGCCTAATATGAATGTATAAGTAGAGCCTATATCAGATTACATGCCATCTTGGACAGGGGGAGAAAATTTAAAACTCAAAATCTTATGGAAGTGAATGTTGAAAACTAAAAACAAATAAATTATTTAAAATAAAAGTCTCACAATAAAACTTTTTTTTTTCTTTCAGCCAAATACAAGGTTTTTATTAGAGATAAACCACACAAGCCAGACTCTTAAGGAATCTGAACATTAGTGATGCCCATAAGGACTAGTAGGAATGAGGAAATCTCAGGGTTTAAATGGGGGCCAGGATGAATCTTATAAACAGTCAAGTAATTTTAGGGTGTTGGAAGGAGGGGCTGGGAAGAGGATCTGAGGGACCAAGGGAGGAGTTTAGGGAAAATGGGAGTGTCTGGTAGGTTGCCAGGAATAGACAACAGGGGAACTGGAAGGAAAAGTGAATGGGGTCTGGATAAGATCAAAGGTGGGAAATACACTTGGATCAAAGACAAAGCTTCATTAGGGTTTCAAAGGGAGATAGGGGCTAGGACAAAGGTCCATCAGAATACGAATAAGAGGTAAGGAAAGGCCAGGAGTGTGTAGTATAGCCTCAGGCAACTGTTTGAGACCAGCGTGAGGTCAAAGAAAGTTTAAGGGTTTTCTGGGGCCACAGACAAATGGGACCCAAATTCTTTTGGGGCAAGGGGCAAAGGTCTCGGCTTCTGAAACTACTTCCTGCTGGCATGGGGCATAGAGCTGGCCCTGCCTCGCGGGGTCCAGTTCAATGGGCAGATGTCAGGTAAAGTGGGCTAGAGACCTTGGACTCTATTGGAAGCTGGTATATAGTCTGAGCAGTGATCTGGAAGAGGATGGCTCTGACCCTAGAAGAAAGGAATCTTCCAGTCTTGGCTGGAGAAGAATCTGGGACTTGGCAGTATTTCCAGTAGAGGGAACCATATGATGAGGTGTAGATTCTTAGGGTGCCGGGAACCCCGAGATCATGACATGGAGGTCTTGCCCGAATGAATTCGACCCAAGTTTTCTTTCGGCCAAAGACCAGTTTTTTATTAGAGATGAACCATACAGACCAGACTCCTAAGGAATCTGAACGTTAGTGACTCCCGTAAGGATGAGTGGGCAGGAGGAAATCTCAACCATAAAACTTTTTTAAAGATAAAAAATATTGCTCTAGTGATGATGTATGGCTACAAAGGGTAGAACAGTATAATCTCTAGAGAAGCGAATTTAAGTATTGCCTGAAGGCCAATGAAGGCACACATGGTGGGTTGAGCAGGCTATAACACATTACAAACAAGTAATTATTTCAGAAAAGCAGTGCAAAGGACATAATCAAAAATGTCTACCTGAAAAAGAGGAATATAATGTAGGTAAAGTAGGAATAACAGATGAATAATCCATCTGCTATGGAAACAGCAATAGTTTTGGAGTCACACACAGGACTCAAGCTCAAATTATCTCTCTGACCTAAGTCACTCAACTTCCTCAGTTGAGGCCCTCAGTTTTCTCATCCGTAAAACAAGCATGTTGAACCACATATCTTTAAAGTCACTTCCAGCTCTAGATCTATGATCCCCTAACCTCAGGAGAACACAAGGAAGGGGAAGGTAGACGCTATAGAAAAACCATGGAACACAGAACAAAAATCACGATCCACTGATATACTGGCTTTCCTTAAAAAGAAAAACTTCACAGAGCTCCACCTGGAACTTCTATTTTGCAGAAGGAGCCAGTCAAGTCATGCTTCTGGAGACTCTGCACAAATCCTTCAGCTGTCAGCACTTCTACCTCTGAAACCCCTTCCTCCCATTGGTGAGCTCCTCTCATAATCTCCATTTTGAGGAAGAGTCCAGACCAAGGGTTCTTCATTCTTCATAAGGAGAAAACAAAAGTTTCCCAAAGGTGTAACATAGTAAGGATAATGGTTAACAGAATCCAATGACATACCCAAAAAGCAACTGCTACTAAGATACATATGGTGCTGATCTTGTCTGGTCTGGGAAAAAAATTAATTTTAAAAGTCTATGATATGGGGCAGCTAAGTGGTGCAGCAGATAGAGCAGTGGTCCTGGAGTCAGGAGGACCTGGGTTCAAATCCAGCCTCACTAGCTGTGTGACTATGGGCAAGTCACAGCACCCCAACTGCCTCACCCAAAAAAAAAAAAAAAAGTCTGATGTGTATAACCTGTACCTGATTGCTTAAGATTTCAAGGAGGAAGGAGGGGAGAGAAGGAGGTATAGAATTTGGATTTCAAAACTTTAAGTTTTTTTTACAAAATCTTTTTTAAATCTATGATGAAAATTAAAATAATTCTGAGGTACCATCCCTAATCTATCCAATTGGCTAATATGACAGGAAAGGAAAACGATAAATATTGGAGATGTGGGAAGATTGAGACACCAATACACTGTTGGTAGAGTTGTATGCTGACTCAACCACTCTTTTTTTTCTTTCTTTTTTCTTTTTTTTGTGGTGAGGCAATTGGGGTTAAGTGACTTGCCCAGAGTCACACAGCTAGTGAGTTTAACCATTCTTTATAGCAATTTGGAATTATGCCCAAAGGGCTATAAAACTGTGACCCAGTAATACCACTACTAGCACTATATCCCAAAGAGATAAAAAATAAAGAGACCTATATGTACAAAAATAGTTATAGCAGAACTTTTTGTGGTGGCAAAGAACTGGACACTGAGGGGATGCCCACCAATTGGGGAATGGCTGAACAAGTTGTGATATATGTTTATGATGGAACACTACTGTGCTACAAGAAATGATGAGCAGGATGCTCTCAGAAAAACTTGGAAATTCTTACATGAACTAATGCAAAGTGACATGCCGTGAGTAGAACCAGGAGGATATTGTACACAGTAACAGCAACATTGTACAATGATCAACTGTGAATGACTAAGCTATTCTCAGCAACACAATTAACAAGACAATTCTGAAGGACTTATGATGAAAAATGCTATCCAGCTCCAGAGAACTGATACAGTGTGAATGCCGATTAAAACATACTTTTTTTTTCACTTTATTTTTCTTGAGTTTTTATGTCTGTGTTTTCTTTCACAACATGACTAACACAGAAATATGTTTTGCATGACCTAATATGCATAACCTATATCAAACTGCTTGCCTTCTCAGTGGGGGTTAGGGGAGGGAGGGAAAGAATTTGGAGATCAAAATTAAAAAAAATAAATGTTAAAAATTGTTTTTCTGTGTAACTGGGAAAAATAAAATATGAATTAAAAAAACTTTTTTAAAAGAGTATGATGAAAGCGGTAAGAGTCATTAATAGTCTTTCATTTTCTGTTATTCATTTCTTCTGCTTTGTACTGAATTTTTGGAATTGCTTTGGAAAATTTTCACTGCAGTGGCTTTTTACAAATATCTAAGATCTATCAACAAGCAGACAACAGATCAGGAGAAGCCTACCACAGCAATAAAGAGAGTCCATCTATCATTCCTACATTTTGATTTTACAGACAAGGAATGAAAGGTATAGTTTCCACACCACTCACCCAGCACACTTAAAAAGCTTTGCTCCATTACATACAGAACTGAACCAGAGATTGATTAGCTGCTAGTGAAAAATCAATATATATTTATCCTAGAAAACCCTACGCTGTAAATTCATTCTGGCCTCAACCAAGTACTGGTCATGACATTCTTATAAGATATAAAAAATGAAACCAAATTAAACCTTCAATATTGAGATGTAAAGGCATTTTAAATCTATTATATTGTCAAATAATTGTTACTATTGGTTTAATTAAGAAACAAGACAACAGCTAGATTTTAACCGGCTGATCTTAAACTGATACACAGAAAGCTGCACAATTAAAATGATAATCACAAAGGCAGAAAAAAAAGCCAGTTAAGGTTAAAGAGTCAAAATGACAATATGAAAGGGGAACTAGGCAAAATTAAGCATACCAAGGGACCAGTGAATGAGGAAAGATTGCCTACTTAAAATTAGAAAAATTAAAACATACATTTGCCACTGGGCAGGGAAATAAGTTCCTCTTCTCAACCCTTGACAGAGAAATGTAAAGATAACATATGTCTTGAATGCTTTGAGGGACTATTTTATTTTCAAGAATATTTGAGACTTATTTAATAATCTCTTCAGAAGGTGTTTTCTTGTTTTGTTTTGTTTTTTATTTCTGGATTAGAGTCTAGATTAGGAATTCCTTAAACTATTGAATTAGAAATTCTTTAAAATGTAGAAGGTTTCAAAAATATGTGATTTAGAGACAGCATTTTAGGAGAAGTTAGAACAAGAGATCAAAAGAAAGTCTGGACTCCAATTCCACATTGACAATTGCCTTATGGAGTATTAGGCAATGTCTAATGCATCCTAAACATTAAATAATAACAAGGAAAAGGGAAGAGCCAAAGTTGTATTTCTCAGATTAGAAATACAGTTTCCTCTAAGAAAAGAGGCAGTAGGGAAAGCTGCTGTTTCAGCTACTGTTGATGCACCATACTTTTCATGAGTCATTTTTCATAGAACCTTAACGTCTCCAGTATTCACAGAATAATAAAATAAAAATATGACCTGGGATAAAACAGGAGAACTGACCAAAAAAAAAAAAAGCTACCAAATTCTTTATTCTTCAGAATAACAGGCAAAATTATAACAAAGCATCTTTTCTTTTATTCATATTCTTATATTAAGGACTGCTTGATAATTCTGAAACAAAAAGCAAGCTTATAAAATGTGCTAGTTTTTGCATACCAAAATAATGTGACCAACCATGCACAGCGTACCAACTTTCTGAAGTGTTTTTTTGGTAGAGTAGTGACATCAAGGGAAAAGCCACAAATACTGTCTAGCCTGTAGTTTTGTAACAAAGGACATAAATTTGTGTTAGGAATTTGCAAAATGATTTGGGATTACATAGCAAAGTACAAAACTATTTTAAAAAAGTGTTTACTGACATACATACAGTTGAGAGCACCCATGAAGCTTATTTTCTCATCTGTAACATATGCATTACCCATCTTGTACAGTTTTGTATGACAAACTATAGAGTTATACAAAAGTTGATAATTATTAAACATTAAGTGGTTATTAGTCTCTGTTTTAGGTATATACATTTCCTCTTATGAACTAAAGTATAAGCATTTGAGGGGCAGGGACAAAACTACTCTTTTTCTTTTTTTTTTTTAAATCACCCCCAGAGACGAGCATAGACTAGGAATTTAAATACTCTTTACCTTGTGTCAATCTGGGAGTTGAACTCATCATTCCAGTCTCATAAGTACAACAGAATAGTTCAATAAGATACTAACCAAGTTAACCGTTCAACCCATCAATAAGCCTTTACTAAGAAGTTACTATGTGCCAGGTACTATGCTGGGTACCTAGGAAACAAAGACAGAAGTCAAACAATCCCTGTCCTCAGGGAACACACATTTATTTGCTAGGGGGGAGAAAACATATGCATAAGCATATACAAAATACATTCAGAAATAAATAGCAGATAGAGACTGGATCTGTGACTTCATCAATATTGGGAATTCTCAGGTGAGGAAGCTCTCACTGCACATCAGGCTGGAATCTCCTCTGCAACGTATTGTGTTGGAGAATTGCCCAGACCATTGAAAGTTTAAGTAACATACCCAGCATGTAGCAGACAAGTCAAACCTCTACCACTACCACAACCACCATGTCCAGCTACTGACCAGCTCTACCAACCAGCAGGTGCTGTTGCCTTTGCCTACTCAGTAGAAACGAACTGAAGAAACAGGAAAAAACACCAAAATCCTTGGCATTGTGAAATGGTTCAACATTAGAAATTGTATGGTTTTATCACTGAAAATGACATTAAAAATCTGCTTTGCTGCTGAACGCATAGGACCACAGGACCTTTCTATCTGACTGGCAACTGAAAGCTCTCATGTGTTTTGTTCCCCCATTAGAATGTGAGCTCCTTGCGAACAGGGAAAGTCTCAGCTTTTCCATTTCTTGATTCAACTCTTAACACACCCAGGGGAAAAAAAAACAAAAAACAACACATTAATACTTCTCCATTCCTTATGGTACAATAATATTCCTTTACATCCACATACCCTAATTTGCTCACTTTCCACAACTGATGGGCACCCACCTTGTTTCCAGTTCTTTATTATAACAAAAAGCGCTGTTAAAAAATATTTTTGTACATATGATTCCTTTATCAAAAAATTTTTAAGCTAAAAAATATTTTTGTACATATGATTCCTTTATCAAAAATTTTTTAAGGTAAATTCCTAGTAGTGCCAGGTTACAGGGAATGCACAGTCTGTAAGTTTGGAGGCGCAGTTTCAAATTGCTCTCCAGAACTGTTGGAGCAGTTCACAGCTTTACCAACAGGACATACAGCCTCGAATAAGACTTCCAACAACTGTTTTCACTTTTCTGTGACTTTTGTCAGTCTGGTGTGTTTAACATGAAACCTCAGAGTTGTTTGAATTTTAATTTCTCTAATTATTAGTGATGTAGAGCATTTTTAATATCGTTTTGACAACTTACATTGCCACATTTGAGAACTACCAGTTCACTGACAATTTATCTACTGGGGAATGACACTTACTATCTACTTTTATGAATTGTTTATCTAACTTGGATATTAGGCATTTGTTGGAAAAAATCTGAAAAAGACTTGCCTCCTAATTAATTGACTCAATCTTTAACCTTAATTTTAATCTCAAGACTTTAATCCAGTAGCTGTGACATCAAACCACTATATTAGATTGTTTCTTATTTAGCTAATCTGCTCCATTGCTTCATTATATTATTTTTTAGCTATCAGTAAGAGGTTTCAATATATGTCTATAGTTATATACAGTATAAATTGATATCTGGTACTGCTAGGTCCCTTTAATTCATAGTTTTAAAAAATTATTTCCCTTGATATTCTTGAAATTCTTTCTCTGGAGATAAATTTTGGAATTATTATTCTGAGATCTATAAAGTAAACCACTGGCTGGTTGGTATAGTATGACTATGTAAATTAATTTTCCTACTATAACATTCTTATTATATTGGTACAGCTCAACCAAAAGCAATTAACATTTCTCTAATTATTTAAATCACTCCTTATTTTGTAAAAACATTTTGTAGTCATATTGAGTAAGTTTTCAGTGTGTCTTGCTTGCTGGATGAACCACTAATTATTTTATATATTCTGCAGTTATTTCAAATGCGATGTCTTTTTTCTATATCTTTCTCTTGGGTTTTATTAGAAACATCCAGATGGCTAATGATTTTATGTGTTAATTTTGTATCCTATTAATTCAATGAAATTATTTTAATTCATGTATAATTGAAAATATATTGTTCTTTAAGCAAACTATCTTCAAATATATACATTTTTCAAATTGCAATAATTTTTCCTATTTGTCCATAGGGGGTGTGTGTGGTGTGTGTGTGTGTGTGTGTGTGTGTGTGTGTGTGTGTGTGTGTGTGTGTGTGTGTATTCCCTTAATTTCTTTTTCTTATTGCTATAGCTAACATGTCTAGAGCTATATTAAACGATAATGTGATAATGACTGTATCAGGGGTGGGGATGTTTGGATTCTATCAAAGGGTCGCACCTGAGGTCCTAGAAGGCCACAGGTTGCCCACCCCTGACTGTATTTTACCCTTGATCTTTATTTTAAAAGCCTTTAATGCTTCTCTATTACTGATAATGCTAATTTTTAGTTTTTGATAGATAACTAATCACTATTTTAAGGATAGATTCATTTATTCCTATATTTTGTAATTTGTTCTTTTTATAATTATATTTTGTCAAAAGTTTTTCCCAAGTCTATTGATATAATCATGAAAATTTTGCAATTTTTCTGACATAGTCTATTAATTTATATTTTCCTAATGCTGAACCAGACCTACATTCTTCTAATAAATCCAAACTGAAACCTTTTGCTAATATTTGATTCATTATTTTTGCATTAACATGCATAAGATATCAGTCTATAATTTTCTTTCTCTGCTTTCTTTCTCCCCAATTTAGGTATCAAAAGAATCATACATAATAGAAATTTGGCAAGATTACTTCTTTATTTTTACAAACAATTTATATAGTATTGGAGTTAATTGTTCTTTAAATTTTTGATAAAATACAGAGTTTTTATATGGGAGTTCATTTGTGATTTGTTTAATTTCTTTCATAAGTGGGTTGTTTAAATTCTTTACTTCTGCTGATATGGGTATTTTAGATTTTTCTAAGTATTAACATGTTTCTTTAATGTTATCAGCTTTATTGATATATTATTGGGAAAAATATATTCTAAGAGTTTCCTTTATTTTCTCTTTATCTTCTATAATTCCATCTGTGTTGCTTTTACATGGGTGATTTGGTTCTCCTCTTTTTTTGATCAAAATACCTAAAGGTTTTTCTATTTTATGAGTATTTTCAAGAAATGACCTCCTAGTTTCATAATTTTTTTTGCTTTCAAATTTATTTCATTTTTTCGAAGTTGCTATATTTGTGTTTGTTTTTTTAATTTGTTCCTTTCCTTGTATTTTTTAAGAGTACACACCTCACTGATGTTTTGTTTCTCTCTTTTGTCGATGAACATGTTCAGAGATTTAAATTTTCCCCAAAGAACTGCTTTGTCTACATTCCAAAAGTTTTGATATTTTATTCATTGAAGCAGTTGGTGGTATGTTGGATTGAGTAGCAGACCTGGAGTAAGGAAGATCATTTAACCTCTATTTGCCTCAGTTTCCCAACTGTAAAATGGGGATAATAATAGTATCTACCTCACACAGTTGTTTTGAGGATGAAATAAGATAATTTTTTTAAGTGCTTACCAGAGTGCCTAGAATATAAACAAATGCTTATTCCTTTCCCTTGTCCTTATTCCTTCTCATTTTAATTGTTTTCTTTGAGAAAAAGAATTTATAGTTTGTATCACTGGCACTTTGACCCACACATTCCTTAGGACTATATTATTTAGTTGACATTTAAGTCTGAATTCTTCTTTGAAACTCAATTGATTATAACTTTTATTGTGTTACAGTCAATAACGGATATGTTTAATATCTCTTTTTTCTACATCTCTTGTAAGTTTTTATGCACTAGTACATGGTCAATATTTGCATAAGTTCATGCAAAGATAAGAAATATATGTGTGCATATATTCTTTATGACTTTTATCTTTTTCTTGCATTTGCTTAAAGGTGAAAGGGAGGCATTAAAGCCCTCAATTATTCATTTGCTATCTATTTCTCTTTGCAATTAAATAAGATTTTCCTTTAAGCATCTAGATACTATGTCATTAATGTACATATATTTACATTTTTTTGAATTGATATAATTTCATTCTTTATAGTAAGCTTAAGGTTATCTTTTTAACATACTTATTTTTATTGTTCTCTTCTCTGAGATCATGATTGCCAACCTCATTTTTTTTTATTTATCTGGGGCAAAATGTATTATACTCCTAGACCTCGTCTTAGCTCTCTGTAAATCTTTGTTTCAAGTATGTTTTCTGTCAACAACTTATTGTTGGGTTCTGTTTTTTAATATATTCTGCTACCCTCCTTTTTGTGGATGAGTTCATCCCATTCTCATTCACAGTTATAGCAGTTACATTTTTTTCTTTCGTTATATCTTATAATAAGGTTTACTCTCTTCCCTGTCTCCCTCCTTTTACAAAGAAAAATAAGATGGTAAGTGAAAGAGTTTAGGAAAAATACTCCTTTAACTGTAGTGGTCTGATCCTACTCCTTAGGCTTTCCTATCTTTACCTAGCCCAGTCTTGAGCTGCTGAATTATACTCTTTCTTTCTCTCCTTTTGAACTGACTTCATAATCTGACTTTCACTGCTGAAGATTATTTAGCTTGTTACTATTCCCTCCAGAAGTGTGCCATTTCTCTGAAAGCTTCTCTTTTACCCATTTCCGTCTGTTTCCCTGTTGACTTTAGTGAATTTCTACACTAAAACCCTGATAAGCATATTCAATCTTTTTCTCGCAGGTAACTGTGAGATCTGTTTTCCTTACCCCTACACTTCCATGTTTGTATATTTTTTTCTTTTGACACATCTCAATTATAAGAAATAGGAAGTCCCTCCCTATTCCACCTTTCTTCTTTGTTATGTTTACTTTTCCGCCATTTAAAAAAAAATCTTTCTTAATAACAAGTAAAATAGCGCACAACCCTATCAAAGCCCTCAATTGATCTCTCTTTGTTACCTCTTTGGCTCTTGAAAACAATGGAGAAATACAATGCAGCCCTATTAGGACATAAGCATTTGATCATCATGTAGCCTCATCAAATTTCTCAAATACAGTTAACTCTAGGTTTTTCTTCTCTCCTCTGTTTACATTTGAAAGATTCTACACAGCTCTGGTTTACTCAAAAGGAATGCTTGCAAGTCTTTCAAACTATTAAATATCCACTTTATTTCACTGTAAAATTATACTCAGTTTTGCTGGATAAGTTACTTATGAGCCATTTTTATTGTGCCTTATAGTATACCATATCATACCAAATCATTACAAGATTTTCTTTCTTTCTTTCTCTCTTCTTTCTTTGTAGTTGCTTTAGTAAATTTGAGGGAGGAGGCCTGGGGTTAGGCCCTGGGATTCTTCAACAGTCCCAGTGTTTAAACTCAGTCCCAGGCTGGAGCAGGGAGCAGGAAGTAGCATGTGGCTATCTATAGCAAGCTTCACCCAGTTCCCCAGTCTGTAGCTCTCAATTAATTCTAGGAACTTCCTCCAATCCCGGTTATGTTGGCTCTGTGAGTTTACTTGTATCTTCCAAAGGTTCATGACTTTAGGACTCAGTCACTGGCGAAGTCTGAACCAGAAGACATTGGATTCAGGTTCAGCACTCAGGGTGTTCCCCAAACTCCACTGCATTGATCTGCCTGATTTCTTTGCTCAGTGTCCTATCTGAGAGTCTTCAGCTTGGGTGCCTACTTATCAGAGCTACACTTCCAGAATATCATTTTGAAAGCTATGGAGATGAGGATGCAATAGAGAAGCCAAGGAGGCTGATACAATAATAGAAAACAAAAGGTGATGAAAGCTTGAACCAGGCAGGCTGAATACAGAGAATGTATCTATGTACACCAAACCACAATACCAAGATACCAAAAAAGCCTGCTGCAAGACACCACTACCAGCACTAATTGCCATCTTCTTTGTAGTATAAAAAAAAAAGTCACTTACTAAATTGTATCTTTTTGAAGTATGTACGTAGGCATAATAATTAAACTATCTGTAAACAATTACGTATTTTTTATTTACCAAAAAAGTGTATACGTAGTCAGCAGTATTCTAATAGGATAATCTTAACTGACTGCTATTCTCTAGAAGAAATAAGCTTTACTTTTGTTTCTCAAGAGAAAACTGAAGAGATTTTGTATCAACGTACAATGACTGGCTATAAGTATGTCTATCTTCTAAAAGTTTTAAACTTTATTAGTGAAGAGTTCTAACTTATAGTGAGAAATTTAGAATATTTAAATATGATTGAAACGTTTTACTTTGCTAGACTCAGCAAACTATACTGATAAAGTATGTCTCAATTCCTTGTTATATGACATACACCAAAAAGCAAAAACAAATTTGAAGATGCATGTGCAGGCATAATTCTTCAAATGGGCTGATCATCTAACATCATGTTTTACCCTTTGAACTTTATGAAGTCCCTATGAAAATCTGAAAAGCAACAAAATAAAACAAAACAAGAAAAATAACAAAAACCCAGTCTCCTCCTAATTCTTGGGGGAAAAAAAAAAAAACCTTGGCCCTCTGTTAGAATATTAAAAAGAGATACTCAGATTGATAAAAAGTAATTTGAAAGGGTAGTCCTAAAAACTATGGAGATGAGTAAAGGCCTATTGTAGGAGATAGCATATGAGTTGTGATTTGAAGGATGGGTTATTCAGTCTAAGGCAAAAGGGATAGAAAGGGGAGGGAGGTGTGAGAAGAGTAGTACAGTCCAGGCAACTATCAGTAGTATAAGCTGGGCCTGATTCATGAGCACGGGCTTCATTCTCTCTGTAATGGCCCAGTGTAGTAGTCTCATTCCATACAAATACACCTGATACATGGGTATCCACAACCAAGGTACCACCAGCTGTCAACTGTGATGAAATAGATAAGAAAACCAGAATCATCTTTGCTGTAATCTACAGACCGTAGAAAAAGGAGACAAAGTGGGTTTGGCAGTGGACCCTCAATCAAATACATCTATTTTAATGTTGGTGAACTAAGTCTCACCAGCTTGTCTGAGGCAACAATGCCCGCTTTGCAAACCAGGAAATGACTCAGGATGAATTTGCCAAATCTCAGATAAGCAGGGATGAAAATGTTTCAGATATTTTTCCCTATGAGAGTCCCAACAGGTTATTGTAAAGTTCATAATAGTGACATATGGTATTAGATTCTTTGGTACATGATCCAAAAGGAATGAGTCACACTAAGAATGTGGTAGTGATGACATAAAATATGAGTATTAATACTTAGAGAAGTTTAATTTGCAAATGAATTTTTGTAATCTAAAATAAAAGCTAGAATTGTAAAATAATTAAATTGTATTATGAGAAATTTAGGAAAACTTTGTTAGAATAAAGACTAGATTAGAAACAAAAGACACATTTTGAAGGACAAATGATTATACTAAAAATAGCAAAATACTTACCTTGAAAAGACTGTTTGGCTCTATTTACTAGGTCATCAATTGGATAACTGGCCAAATTTCCTCTGGCATGCTTTGTTTTGCAGTAGGTACAAGCATTGAGACACCTGTTCAACAGTCAGAAATAAATACTGTTCAATAACTCTTAAAAACATGATAGCAAGAGTACAAAGTACTAGGAAACTTGAGTTTTGGAGAAACTAAGTTAAGATCAAACTTTATACAATGTACCAAAATAAGCTCCAAATGAATAAGCAACTTTGACAAGAAATGCCATTCTATTAAAATAAAAACAATTGGCTGTTGTCCTTTGTGCTTAAAGAAAACTGAAATGATACAACTACATAGGTCAGGCACAAATAGTCTATGTGAACATTTGGAGTGGAGATGGCTCTAAATTTGTGCATCTCATGTTTCTTTTGAGCTATTGCAATGCTGCTTTGCTCATACAGTACAGTGCCATCTTTGATGCAGACACACCATGCTGGACAGTCCTGTGCCAGTGTCTTCCATGTCTCACAACTGATTCCAGAATTCTTCAGAGAGACCTTGAGAGTGTCCTTGTATTATTTCTTCGGACCTCCATGTGAGCACTTGCCTTGTGTGAGTCCTCTGTAAAATAGTCTTTTAGGCAAATGTATATTTGGCATTCAAACAATGTGGCTCACTCAGTGCCTGGTACTTTATATCTTGCCAGGTGATCAGAATCTTCTTAAGACAATTCAAGTGGAAGCAGTTCAATTGTCTGGCATGGTGCTGGTATACTGTCCAGGTTTCTCAAGCATACAACAATGAGGTTAGTACAATGGCTTTGTAGACCTTCATAGGCAATCTAATACCTCTTCTTTCTCACAATTTCCTTCAAATCTCCCAAACACTGAGCCATCTCTGGCAATAAGTGTGTCAACCTCATCATTTATGTGTACATCCCATGAAAGTATGCTGCCAAAGTGAGTGAATTTATCCACATCATTCAAAATTTCTCCATTTGCTGTAACTGATGATTCCATATATGGATGGTTTAGTGCTGGCTGGTGGAGAACTTATGTTTTCTTGGTGTTAATTGTTAAGCCAAAATTAGCACAAGCAGCAGAGAATCAATCCATGCTTTGCTGCATCTCAGCCTCAGTGGCTGCACTGAGTGCACAATAAAATAAAAACAATTAGAGAAAAACAGAAGATAACTTTCAGATCTATGATTTAAGAAGAAATTCATTAAGTATAATATCTTTAAAAGTCATGAATAATAAAGAATAAATAGAAAAGAACATAAAAGCCAAAACAGAAAATTCTAATTACACCAAATTTAAAAAAGGTCTTGCACCAACAAAACCAATGTATTTAATATTCACATTAAATATCTCTGATAACCAACCAATATAGACAGGGAACTATTTCAATTAAATATGACCAAGAATATTATTTTGTGATAGATGAGTGGTCCAAGGAGATGAACAAGTAGTTTCCAAAAGAATTGCAAGTCATCAATAATCGCATTTAAAAAAAAGACTACAAATTGTTGATGGTAAGAGAAATGTAAAGTAAAACAATTGTGAAATTTCACCTCACACTCAACAGATTCTCAAAGATGGCTTGAAAAATTTAAATCCATTTATACTTTGCTTGATCTCATTTCCAACAGTTAATGATGGTTAGCAACTGAACTTCCACCCCCACCATGCCAGCGATACTGAACCACCAACTACTGGAGAATAAATCCATATTCCTCAACCCTACCTGTCTCCACTCCCTCATTCTCATCCCCCTATACCAAGTCTCACTCCATATCTGACCACTCATTTCCACTGTACCCTCTGGAGCTCTAAATCTCTAACAGGCTATATTTTATTGTAGACTTTGTCTTTTCGTGTTCCTTGCCTCATACTTTTGGGGGGCGGGGGCGGAAATGAGGCCTTTTGCCATGAGTTCCCTCTTCTCACCTCTTCCTCATCTCTTCTGGTTATCAACCTACCTATATGACCTCTCCTTCTACATCTCCTTTGCTAGATGCTCTTCTAGATCATGCCTTCTAACTATATGTATACCAGAGAGCCTTGTGCGGGGTCATCCTCTCTTCTCTATATTACTTCACTTCATGATCTCATCAGTTCCCATGGATTTAATTATCATCCCTATGTTGATAATTCCCATATCGACCTATCATGCCCTAACCTCTCTATTGACCTTAAGTTACACATCCCCAACCTCCTTTCAGACATGTAGAATGGGATTTCCAGTAAACATCTTAAACTCAACATGTTCAAAACTGAACTCATTTTCCCACTAAACTCTCCCCTTTCCTAGCTTCACTTTTATTGTAGACAGTGCCATTATCCTCCTCATCCCCTAGGATCTCAACCTGGGTTTCACCCATGACTCCTCACTATATCCAATATCCAATCTGTTGCCACCGTCTGCAGATTTCACCTTTACAACATCTCTTCAATATGCCCCCTTTTCTCCTCTGACACTGCCACTAGGCTTACACAGGCCCTCATCACCTAATGTTAAACCACTGCAATAGTCTAATGGTAGGTCGGCTTGTATCAAGATTCTCCTCATTCCTATCCATTCGTTCAACTGCCAAACAGATTTTCCTAAAGTGCTAATCCAATGATGTCACTGCCCTACTCAGTACACTCTAGTGGCTACCTACTGCTCCCTAAATCAAATAATTAAAATCCTCCATTTGTTATTCAAAACAATCTACTTTATAACCCATCCCCTCCAACCTTTCCAAACATCTTACACCTCTTTCTTCCCAACCCCTTCCCCCATCTACATACTCTTTGAGCCAGTGGTACTAGACTGCTTTTTGTGCCTCAAACAAGACACACCATCCCTTGGCTCTGGCCATTTTCTCTGGCTATCCCCTATACCTGGAATGTCCTTGTACCTCATCTTTACCTACTTGACTTTCTTCAAGTGCAAACTAAAATCCTAACTTCTATGGGACACCTTTTCCAACTCCTCTTAAATGTATTTCCTTCTTTCAATTATTTTCTACTAATTCTGAATATAGTTTGTACTATATATAATTGTTTGCTTGTTGTTTTTCCCATTAGATTATGAGCTCCCTGGGGGTAGGGACTGTCTTGTGCCCCTTTTTTTTTTTTTTAAATTTCCAGCATTTAGCACAGTATTCAGTACATAGTAGGCACTTAATAAATGTTTATTAACTGGAAATAGTAACACTATTCAAAATGCATCAAGTATAAATTATCTGATGAAATGTTAAACAGACCTATTAAAGGCTAAGGATTATAAAAATGTATAGAATACACTTTAAGTTATTTATCATTTATGTGGGTTCATTGTTCTCTTCACAGGTCAAAAGCAGCACTAATGACAATTTCCAACAGTAAATTTCTGCCCACTCAAATATAGCTACAATTACAAATAACTGTGAATTCTACTATATCTGATTTTTTTTTTAATAAGGCTTGCTATGACATTAAGGAAAATGTACATTGCAAAAATTTTAAAAGTAAGAAAGGGGAAAGAATTGTGCTCTTTGAAACTGCATTAAAGAACTTTTTAATCATCCAGAAATAATGACCAACCATTTAGACTTATCAAGATTCCCATAAAATACAGGAACTCAACAGCATTTAACAGAGAGCTTCATTTATTTATAAACAATTAACAAATTGTTTAAGAAAAGGAAAGCTGTGCCAATTTCTTCAACTGTCATAGAACAAAAGACCTTTCAAGGTTAACTACTAGAAGCCAAAACCAAAAATTGACAGCCGTTGAACAGAGAGGAAGATGCAAAATCCTGAACAGACCATGACTGTTAGGATGAATGTAGCTAAAACATTCATACCACACCTACTCATCTTTGCACAGGTTGTTGCATGGCTACATGCCAAGCAACAATTGAAAACCTCAAAGGATAGGAGTCAGCCTTTGCTTTACCCTTTAAAGTTTTACTCTGAAATTTTAGAAAAAAGAATTGGCTTGCTCTGAATTTTTTTTTGGATCTATGAGAAAAACAACAAAGACAAAATCTTTTTAGATGAAAAAGAAACTTAACAAGTGTTTAAAAATAAACATTATTGATTTAATTTGTAAATATTTATCAAAGGAGTAAAACTAAACTCTAAGACATAATAATGGATAAAAATAATAATTATTTTTCACTCTAACAGATTCTCTGTCCCTCTCCAGTTCTAAGTTCATTCAAAGACTGTATGTGTGTTTTTAAATGTCTCACTCATAGTATACTTATTTTGATAAGCTCTTATAACTAGAACACTATGCTTCCATTTTTTCCTAGTGAAATTTGATATGTAAAAATGATTTTAAGCACTAATACTACAACTTGGCATATTATATTTCACTTACCTATCTTGATTCACATATATTTTGAAACAACAGACACCTTTTTCAAAGACATAAAATGCTAAGCCTCTAACAGTAACTGAAACTTAGAAAACCATACTATGGTCTAGTTGTATTTCATCATATGGAAACATCACCAATACAAACTGCAAACATAAGGTTAGGAAACAAATGCTTCACATGCCTAAGTGGTGTGAGACTCAACTGTTCAACACAGCCTACCATGAGAATCATTCAATTTAGTTTCCAAAGTTTTTTGAACAAATTAGTTATGTGCACTTTTAAAAAAAAGTATAAGTTCTCCAACTAGAGTTTGATTAAATGTGCAAATGATAATATAACGTTATTATGTACCAACCTAAAACAAAGCTAATACTTAGACATATTAAAGGGGAATTTCAAAAGAAAATCAATATATTAAAAAGCTAACATCAAGTACAGCCTAAAATGTTAATGTACCAAAAACTACCTAGCACAAGAACAATAAATTTTGACTTTGTGATTTTAATTTTTTTTATTCCTGACACAACTAACTTATTCTTTAAATAGGCAATGTCTGAGATGACTCGAAACACTTCCAGGAGAGAAGCAAACATTATTCTCAGGATGGCCATCAAATCACCAGATGACAACACACCACAAACTAAATGAGTCAGCAATAACAGTCTTGCTGTTTTTTCAGGAAAAAAAAAAAAAGATCCTGGGCTATATTAATAAAGCATATGACTCAAAAGAACTAGAGAGTAAAATTTCAAATATACTTGGCATTAAGTTGAAGTTATATATCCACAGAGTCCAGAGAAGTACAGAATTTATTCAAGTTTTGTATAAATTATAGCAGAACTTAGCCTAAAGAAAAGAAAAATTCATCCTCATTTTGACCATAAATTCTACAGAGAAAACAAAATTGTACTGCAGCAGTGGACACTTTCTTGATAGTATAGATAACTCAGTCATGGAAGAGGTAATTGTCACACTAGAGCCTGTAACATAGAAAACAAAATACAACAAAACCGAGCACTGAAACATATGGGTATGATACAAAATCCAGCACTCAAATAACAGAGAACTAACTGAAAATGAGGAAACCACGTCAATCAGATATTGTAAGACAATCTAACTTCGGTGTAAGTACAACCACATGACTCTTGTCACAAAAATAAAACTCTCAAAATTGCATCGTGCCTTAACTCATTAGTGTTAATTATTATAGCTGTACAAATCATTGCACCTCTCTGACCTTCCATTTTCTCATTTCTAAAATGAGTATAATAGTGTCTGTAGTTCCTACATTTCACAGTGCTGTTGTGAAGATCTAATAAAATATTGTACATCAGAGCTCTGTAACTATTAAGGCACTACACAACTAACAGCAATAATTACATGAATGAATGATTAAATAAAGGAAGAATGCATTTATTAAGTGCATACTAGGTGCAAAGTACTGTGCTGAGGGTGGAGGATAGCTTACATTCTAATGGGGGGAGCAAAACACAGGGAAAGTTTCAGCTGTAAGTTAGATCGAAAGAACTTAAGATCTTTAAGGAATAGTAGCAAAGTAATTGGTAATACTTCTTCTTTAATGTCATTTGTACTTGTAAAATTTTATCAGTTTCTGATATCGAACCATTTGTTAGTGCCAAGGACTTTGGTGGTGAGAACTTTTTGTTTCTGGGTCTTCAGTAGCTGTGTCTAGAACATCTACAAAAACAGTTGAGAGAGTGCATGTCCACAGGGTTTCTTCCCAGCATGATGGCTGTAGGTACTGGGCTGAAAACAATGCTATTCCCAAGGTTCTAGGGTTTAGATTTCTAGGTTGTCTCCTTTGAGGTTTGAAGGGAAATAGTGGTCGCTGTGGTGGTAGTGGCGTTTGACTTGCTGGGAACATGTTACTTGAATAATAAGATTGGACATAATTATACAATTAAAAATTGAATTTCTGTTAGCTTTTAATAGCTTTTCTTAAAAAGGCTAATGTTCTTAACTTGTAATCATTTAGGTGCTCACATTTTTTAAACTATCCAAGTTTTTTATCTCTTATTGTCATGTGCAAGACCCTGGTTCCCATTTCTTCACAACAGGATTTGGGATGCGACTAGTCCCAGCCCCCTTTGACCACCCTTACTGGTTACCTAAGGGCACAACAAAATCCCACCCACATGAAGTCAAGCAACCTCTCTGACTTGTTGGGATGTCTAAAAACCACAAAAGTCACCATACTCTGACCTGCTGACAAGACACAGTTCTATATGGGGAATATAGGAGTTAACAGGAAGGGAAGATAGGGATGACTAAAAAAGCTAAGTACTACTGTATTCTTATTGTAAATATTTACTGTATCATGGCAAAGTAAATCTCCTTTGGCTAACTGTTCCATGACTTACAGATGCCTCATTTCCTCACCAAACTGAACCTGAAAAGGGTGTTAATATTTGCCCCACATCCCCAATAACAAGATACTCCAAGAAATCTATTTTTTGAAAATTATGAATCAGGAATCAGTGTCTGTGAATGATATTTACTACATACGTACACTCCTTTCCATGTGGAAATATTAACAATTTTTTTTTACTTCTAATGTTATTACATAACTTAAATTTTAACTTCAATATGTATTTGCAAACACTGTTGCTGTGATAATAATTAAAAGTTTTGAATTATCATGTGCCTTGATCCACTATGTATCCCTGGGATTGCTTACATATCACAGGTGTTAAAATGCACATTCTCCTACTGCCTTTGATCAGACCTTGATATCTAACTATGTTTGATCCTTCTGAACTTGATCCTACTAGACTATTCTCTGATACTGTGATTAACTGAAGAATTTATGTTGTCACTTTATTCAGTGTATCAAAGGCCTATACCAATCATACTTTTCTTTACTCAAGACAATGTGGTTGGCTATGAAATTTCCCTGAGCATGTTTCCATTGCCTCATACTCCAATGATAGCTATGCTAATGTGCTTCTCAAAGATGAGGGATTCTGCGAGCAAGGGTAAAAATTGCACAAGTATAATTTGATTAATAGTCTCAATCTGAAAACTTGAGAGAACCTATTATCTTCATTGAAATGACGGACATAGTATGAACAATGCTGGCATAGTCAGATTGCTTTTTTTGTTGCTGTTCAGTCATTTTAGTCATGTCTAACTCTTTGTGACCCCATTTGAGGTTTTCTTGGCAAAAATACTAGAGTGGTTTGCCATTTCCTTCTCCAGCTCATTTTACAGATGAGGAAATGGAGGCAAATAAGGTTAAGTGATTTGTCCAGAGTCACCTAGTATGTGCCTGAGGCCACAATTGAACTCAGGTCTTCCTGACTCCAGGCCAAGTGCTCTATCCACTACATCAACTAGCTGCCCCCAGACTACTTATACATATACATATCTCTATATATGGGTATTACATATGGTGCTTTGCAATCTTACTTCATCTTCACAGCAGCCCTGTGAGCTAAATATTACAGGTTATCAATGACTCATATAGACTTTATCAATGGTTTAATTTCAATGAGCCACAAAGTTTATAGTGGGACAATCCAGAGATCAAGGTTAGGACCAGGGATATTTAACATCTTTATCAATGACTTAAATAAAATGCCAAATAGCATGCCAAAACAGGGAGAGCAAACTGAAACACTGGATGACAGAGTTAATATTCAAAAAGATCCTGACAGTCTCTAGAGCATTGGCATCAAAACTCCAATCAAAATGCGGGTCACTAAACCATACATATAAGTTACATACTTAGTTTCAAAACATCTTATTGTATTTTTGTTTATTTTATTAAATATTTACCAATTATATGTTAAACTGGTTTGAACCATACTAGGGAATGTTGTGGCCTCATGTTTGACACCATTGGTCTAGAGTACTGGGTTGAATCAAATATGATGAAATTCCATAGTAATAAATGTAAAGTCTTATCTAATTCAAAAGCATAAGATAGAAGAGGTACAATGAGATAGTAGTTTATCTGAAGAGGGGTCTGGGAGTTGTGGTGAAATGCAAATCCAATATAATTCAACAATGGGAGCAGTAGGCAAAGAAAGTTGATGAGAGCCTGGGATGTATTAAAAGACTCCTGTCTTCCAGGTATACAAAGGTAGTAGTCTCTCTGTGCTATGTCCTCGTGACATCTTATCCAGAATCAAACCACAATTCTTCCTGTTTTTCATTCATGACACTCCATCTCCTCTCTCCATACCTAGCTATCCCTCACACCTGGAATTCTCTATCTTCAACCCCTTTTTAGGACCCCTAATTTCCTTTAATACTTAGCTCAAGTATGATTGTCTACATTAAGCCTTTCCTAATCCATCCAGTTGTATTTTTTTACTGTTATTTTGATCTTATCTTTTCTAAGAAGAAGAAGATTTGGACTAGAATAGATACAACAAAAATGGTTAACAGTTGAAACCTAAGGTAAGTGTGTATATGTATATGAGACCTGCCCTTGCTCAGTTCAAGTCACTAGTACCAGAAAAACTCTCACAGAGGATACTGAAAGAGCAACAAAATGATTGTTGATCTATCATTGGTGATCTTGCAAAGACTATGGAGAATGAGAGAAATAGAACACGACCAAAAAGGAATAAATGCTGCCTTAATTTTCAAAAAAGGGGAAGGAAACTATAGGTCAATGACTTTGATATCAATTCTGGAAAATTCTAGTATGCTTTTAAAGGGTTAGCTTGGGAGTGTCTAGATAAGGAAGCTGCAGGGGTAAAAAAAAATTTCTTAAAAACAAGTCAGGCCAGAATTACTTATTTCCTTTTCTGACAGAATTATTAGACTGCAAAAGCAGAAAACTGGATTGGATATAGTTTACCTAGATTTTAACAATACACTTGACAAAATCTCTCATATTATTCTACCCTTAGAAAAGATAAATCTCCATATAAGAGAACAGTACAACTAGGTAACTTCAGAAGTAGTTAATGGTCAGACTCAGAATGTCAGCTTGGAAGCCCCAGGTAAAGCATCCTAGAGGTTCTGCTCTAGTCACTCTATTGTATACTTCTATCAGTGACTTGGATATATGGGATATGGCATTCTTATCAAAATTGCAGAAATAAAAAGTTGGGAGAAATAGCAGAATCTGACCCTAAAATATTGAAGAAGGGCAACTAGGTGGCATAGTAGATGGAGCTCCAGTCTTGGAATCAGGAGGACCTGAGTTCAAATCTACCCTCAGATGTTTGACACTTATTAGCTGTGTGACCCTGGGCAAGTCACTTAATCTCGAATGCCTCACCAAAAAAAAAAAAAAAAAATTGAAGAGACTGGATTAAATCTAACAAGGTAAATATAATAGAGATAAAAGTAAAGTTTTTTTTTTTAAATCTGGGCTCAAAATTCAGCCTCATAAGAATACAATGAAAAAGATTTGTCTAACAAGAAATACAAATGAAGAAGATAATGGAAGTGTGAGTGGACTGAAAGTCAACTAGAAATGAACTGTGTGATATGGTAGCCTAAAACATCAAGGTAATCTTAATTTGCATTAAGAAACACAGTGGTCTGAAAAAGGGAAGTGATATTCCTACTACTCTGTCACATTTGGATCACAAAAAAATTTTGTATTAAGATTGACATGACACATTTTAAGCAAGGCATGAATAAGATGGAGAATACGGAGATGACAGTAAGGAAAATACTAAAGAACTTTAGCTCATGATATATTTGAATAACTTGAAGGAATTGGGAATGCTAAGCCTGGAGAAGATAAATTTGCGTGGTACATGATAGCTGTTTTCATATAATTAAAGGGTTGTCATATGAAAGAGGGATTAGATTACGTTCTACGGAACCAAGAGAAATGTATAAAAGTTTCAGAAATGTAGTTTTTGACTCAACTAATCAAGAAGCATGTGTTAACTGACTACTTTGGGACAGGCAATAAAACCTCCTAACAATTAGACACATCCAAAAGTGGAAAGGGATGCATTTGAAGGTAATTACTGCCCCTTTCTTTGGTAAATATGTAATCATTTGTCAAATATTTTGTATACAGGATTGCTGGTGATGGAATGAGTTAAATTAAATGGCATTCCAGCTTTTAGATTCTGTAATTTTGCATAAGTTCCAAAAACCAAGATTTTAATGTATAATAATGATCATAAATAATAAAAATAATATCTGTGTACTTATATTCAGGCAATAGTTTCACATATATTATTTGACTAGAATTTTTAAACCCAAGGCAGTATGCACTAGGCAAGGTAGACAATAAGTGTTAACAGCACTGTTTCTTGATGTATATAAGCTTTTATATTTGAAACATAAAACTGGTTTTACCAAGTGATCACAGATTCTCAGGGATATATGGGGTTCAGACAATTTGTCTGGACCTACTTTTTAGATTTAAATATTGCAGTCATATGACAGGTCCATTTTTAAAGATAGTGTCTAATAGGTCAACATCACTATATTATTTATTGTACCTAGCACAGCTTGCAATCACTGATGTAACAGTGAATTACCTAAGTGCAAGGTTCCAGAATGTTTCAACATGTACAAAGAAACTGGTCCTGTCATATTTATATCAGGAAAAGTTGGTATTCTTTTTCTACCATAAGATAATACAGTTGATCTCGGTAGTTCATAGAAATTAAATTCCATAATGTATAAATGTTTATCAATCAATCCCAATTCCTAGTATGTTAACAGTTTAGTTTAAATCTACTTGGCTTTATTAATATTCTAGAACTGTCTTTCCCATATAAAAATAAAGCAGCAAGCAGTCCCACATTGGTTGTTTGTCTTTCATAACTGTTTTCAGACAGGACAAGAAATGTGCTGCCTACACACCATTTCTCAGCATCAACACCCATATTCTTATGCAATTTTAAATTTAGTTGGCAGGTTGTGGACATTTTTTCCAACCACAAACAAAAACTTCTTTTGATACTCTACAATGTGTGTTCAAGGAAATGTTCCCGATAAAAAAGTTCATTTAAAACAATAAAATCGAAATGTAACATCAGTATCAAGAAACCTGGGATAAGCCTGTTCTTCCACTATCATTTCTTCTATTTAAGCTGTACTTTGTGTCTTTTATTTTTAGAAAAAAAAATCTCAATGTTATGGGATGGCTAGGAGAAATTTAGTTTGTTTTTTTTTGTTCAGAAGTTCTGGACAGTATTCTTGTCTTATTTCTTGCATTGTGATGTATTTGACTTCTCATGTTCTTCTGGGAAACCTATGATAATTAAGTTGCCTCTAAGCATCAAATGTTTTTTTAAAGATTAATTTTATTTATTTTTTGTTATATTTTAAGTTCCAAAATTTCTTCCTCCCTCTCTCCCCACCCTGCACTAGAGAAGGACACCATCTGACATAGATTTAAAAATATATGTAAAACTATACTATGCTTACTTCTATGTAATGGTTTTTCTTTGGAAGTGGACAGAATCTTACTTCATAGGTCCTTTGAAGTTGATTTGAGTAGTTATAATACTCAGAATAACGTGGTCATTCATTATTCTTCCAACAATAGTGCTGTTACTGTATACAATGTTCTCTTGGTTCTGCTCTTTTTACTTTTCATTATTTCATGCAAGTCTTTCCATGTTTTTCTAAAATGAACCAGCTAATCATTTCTTATAGCATAGTAATATCCCATCACAATTATATACCACAACTTGTTTAGCCATTCCTCAGCATCAAATCTTTAAGATCAATATGTTTTGCTTCTATGGAAAATATTTGTTTTCTTAACATAACTGTATTTTGCTTTTTTCCTTCCCAATTGTCCTTCACTTTTATTTATATTCCCAATCCCCACTTTCATTTAATATAATACTAGAAATGAAAGTAATAGCAGTAAGGCAACAATGAAATTAAAGGTATAAAGATCAGCAAAAAGAAGATAAAAGTGCCCCTATTTATTGATAAGAAATAGAAAATCCTAGGAAATCAGAAAAGACATGAACAGCATTTTTCTATACTAGTGGATAGAATGCTGGACCTGGAGACAGAAAAACATGATTTCAAATCACACTTTAGACACTTATAAGCTGTGTGATCCTGGACAAGTTACATAACCCTCATATGTAAATGAGGGTAATAATAGCACCTACCTCCCAGGGTTGTTGTTTAGACAAAATGAGATGGTATTTCTAAAGTACATTGCAAATCTTAAAATGTTATTTAAATGCTCATTATAATTATTAATAAAATCTAACGGGCAACTATAGAAAGTGAAATCTCATGTCAAGTAACTACAAATATGAAAAATACTTACTTGTATAGAGTCAATTAGAGTGCACCTTAAAGAAATAAAAGAATAACTGGAGGAATGTTTAGTGGTCTTCGCTGAGCCCTCCCAATATAATAAAAAGGATAATACTACCAAGGTTAATATACAATTTGATATATAATTTGAATGCTATACCAATCAAATTATCAAGATGATACTTTTCAGAACTAAAAAAATAATGACAATTAATTCATATGGAGAAACAAAAGATCAATAATATCAAGGAAAACAACAACAACAACAAAAAAGGTAGGGATGAAGGGAGAATAGAACCTCCAGACCTTAAACTATATTATAAAAAAGAATCATGAAAACTATGTAGTATTGGTTAAAAAACAGACAGTAGACTATAGAAGAGAGAATTAGAAACAACGGAACTCAATAACTCAGTGTTTGATAAACTAGAAAACAAATCACTTATGGAAAAAACTTCCTATTTGATTAAAAACTCCTAAGAGAACTGAAAAGCAGTATAACAGAAATTAGGTTTAAACTAACATCTAATTCCATGTTCCACAATAATTCAAAATGCATATATAATTTAATATTATAGATCATATCAGAAGGATATCATATACATTTCACAACTTTGGATAGGAGATTATTCTTAACCAAATCAATGATAGAGGCAACTTCAAAAGATGAAAACAGATAACTGTGATTATATGAAATTGAAAAGCTTCTACATAAATAAAATTAATGCAATTTGGATAAAAAGGGAAGCAGCTGAATGGGGGAAAATTTTTTTGCATCAATTTCCTCAGATCAAGGTTTGGTATCAAAAATTTGTTAACAACTGACAGATTACAGAGTTAGACACAGAGATATAATGAAAAACCATTCCCTAATAGATAAATGGTCAAAAGATAATCCAAAAATTATCAAAAGAAAAATTGAAAACTATTAGATATATCTCCAAATTACTAACATTGAGGGAAATACAAATTTTAAAACCCTGAGGTTTTACCTCATACCTAGCAAGGTAGAAAAGATGATTTTAAAAAATGGGAATATTTAAAGATGGAGATATGAGAAGATAGGTCATCAGGAGTTGTGAATCAGTACAACCATTTGACAAAGAAATTTCTAATGAAGAAAATAAAGTGATTAAAATGTCCATATCATTTTATTTCATTACTAGGCTGATATTCCAAGGAAGAAAGAATTCCATATAAATTAAAATTTTTATAGCAACACTTCTGTGGAAAAAATAATTGGAAGCAAAGTCAATGCCAATTGATTGGAGAATGGCTAAACAAATTATGGTACATGAATTTAAAGAAATATTATTGTGCAATAACAAATAATTAATATTATAAATAAAAGGAAGCATGGAAAGATTTTATGATCTGATGAAGAGTGAACTAAGCAGAGCCAAGAAAACATATAAACAGAAAAACATATAATGACTACAATGATGTAAACAACAACAGAAAAAAGAAAAATGAATGTTGACAAATTATAATAAATGAGCTTAGCACCAAATAAGTGATAGAAGGAAATTTTCCACCTCACTACTTTGGAAGGGTTGTAGTTCCATGGGTGTGCTACATCCACAAAAATTTTTCAATGTATGACCAGTATTGGATTTTTTCTTTTCTTCTTTTTCTAATTTTTTTCTTTGAAAGATTATTTTTTTAATATTGCATGCTCTCTGGAAGAAAGGTGAAAAAAATGCTAGGAGAAATTCTAGTGATTAAGAAAACAAAAAAATTATCATGGGAGGAAGGGTGGATGAAAGGAAGAAAAGAAGAAAGGAAGGAAAAAGGGAAGGAAGGAAGGAAAACTTTGTATAGCAATGACCTTGACGAAGTCTACCAAATAAAAACTAACAAATCTATTTTCAAATAACTAAAATATAATGTGGCAAAATCCTCTATCTTAGAAGGTCTTTTGTTTCAAGACCCAATAGGATCTTCATTTCTTAAGAACTTAAGTACATATATTTAGTTTTTATTCAATGTTTTTTTAAAAATATTTATGCATATTATATCTGATAAAACATAAATGTGGGTTTTTAATTAAGAATTAATTTAAGCACTGAATGAAGTCACAAAACCAACAAGATACAGTACTAGACATTTTGCCCACCCTGCCCCTCCCAAGAGGAATTATGTAGTAGAAGTAGAAGAATTACAAGTGTTTCCATAAGACTTTAAAAAAGCAAGAAGTTCCAATAAGATAACCCATACAGATATTTCCCTCTTGCTATGTGTCTGCTAGTATACTTTGCTTCTGCAAATTCTTTAGAGTACTACTGCAACTGGAGGCTGACTTCATCTCTGGAAGATGGAGAGACTGTGCCTTCTTCTTCCTCAGAGCAATTCCTGGGTTAAGGTTGTTGGAGCTGTTTATTGTTGTTTGTCCTCTGTTCTCAAAGAGAACAAATAACATCAGGAATGCGTTGTCTTGACTTCCAAGTGAATTATATTTAAGTGAGGCAGAGCTGTGCAAGGTCATCAGTCTCAAGCTTTGTCCACAGTCAATGGAGTCCAGTGGCAAGACATAAGTCAAGATGACTGGCAATGGCCCAGGATGCAATGGAAGTCTTTTGCCTTTTTAAGCTAGGGTTCCAATGATAATCTACACTCAAGAAGTGGCATAGGAATTATCATTGAGAAACTGAATGATTGGAAGTGAGTCCAACACTGGGATCCTGGGATCAAGATCAGTAGTAACATCTATATATAAATATATGTGGGTGTGGATATATGTCACACAGACATATACATTTAAAGTATATTTTAACAAAATAATAACAACTTGCCATTTTCATGGTGTTTTTAAAGTTTTATAAAGCACTTCTATGACTTTACACACCTTATTACATTTGATCCTCATAATAATCCTTTGAGGAGGGCACTGCAGCTATTATTCTGTGCAATTACTACAGATACTCCAGGTCACATTTCTAATAGGTGAGACCCTAGCCAGGACCACCATTTCATGAGGAGTCCTCCCCCTGTTCACTTCAGTCCTGACCAGACTTCTCTGAACTTCACCAACATCCTTGTCCAACCAACATCCCACTCTACCTGAAGGCAGGGTGTGACTTGTTTGTGCTTGTATTGCCCAGTACAATATTTGGCACATAGTAACGGCTTAATAAATATTCTATCTTTTTCCATTTAACATGTAAGGAAATTGCAGCACAGAGAGGTTAAATGATTTGCCAATGGTCATAGTACATGTTAGAAGCTGAATTCAAACCACTATCTCTCTTGATTCAAAGAAGAAATTCCTTCCACTAGGAAGGAAACCAAGCTAGATTTCAATGAAGTAGTTTACATAAGGAAACAGACAGGAAGGAATATGTTAGATAATTTAATAGTAAAGGGGGATATTCTCCCCTAAATAGAGAATCTAGTCACAGGTAAGTTTGTGCTCTCAGTACAGTCCTAAGGAGAACATTCATTTGATCTTAGACTGCCTTTCTTCTTCTGAAGAGCTGAAGTCAGGGAAAGAAAGAAAGACAGAAAGACAGAAAGAAAGACAGACAGAAAGAAAGACAGACAGACAGAAAGAAAGAAAGAAAGAAAGAAAGAAAGAAAGAAAGAAAGAAAGAAAGAAAGAAACTTGAAACTGAAAATTATGAGGTTCTTAGACTAAACTGTTACAAAATATATTATCTGTTACTGTGGGGGAACAATAAATCACAGACATCAAGTAAGATTTCCACTTTTTTCTAATTTTGAAAATCAACTGAAAACTACAAAAACAAATTCTGAGCCAATACAACTAACAATTTTATGCAACACAGTAAATGTATCTATGCATAAGTGAAAGAATGCAGCTGACAAATCATATTTTTTGTAAACACATGTAGAGTTTAGTTGTAAATATATTAGCCAGAGATATCAAACTGTAGTTTACCATCTTCCCTCTTGAAAATAATTAGAAGTTTAAAGAAAAGGCATAGTAGACAATAGGTATGACTCATATGCTTCTCACACCAAATGCAAAAATACTAGTGATTTATTTCTTGAAGCAAAAGACACTGAGTCTGGCATTAGTCTATAAAGTTAAGAAATACCACATGCTAGTCAGACACTTGAATGTAATTTAAAAATAAAACCTGGATATAAGCATGTGATGAGTGATGATTTCTAAACTTGACCTTTGCTGAAACATACAATTCTTTTTTTAAACTTTAAGAAAAATATCAAAATGCTTAGAAAATGTCAAGTTTTCAGGAGTGAGAGGAGGAAAAAAAAGGCAAAAGAAATAGGAGATAAAGACATTTTACTAGGAAAGCTGAAGTACTTTAGCATTTTGAAAGTATTACCATATTAATTTTTTTTAAAGAAATAATAGCTTTATCTGAAAGAATTTCTGGGTTGGAGGGTATCTCACAGGCTTTCAAGTTAAACTATATAAGAACAAAAACTTTCTATACAAAAATACCCAATGAGTAGTCATCCAACTTGTGCTTGACATCCTCCAATGAGAGGGAATGAATGACTTGCCAGAGTAAACCACTCAACTTCTGGAGAGCTCCACTGTAAGAGCTTTACCTGATATCATGCCTACATGGCCATGGCTGCCTCTTCTATCCACTGCTCCTAGCACAGGCTTTCCACAGCCAAACAAGACAAGGCAAAACCCTTGTGCACATGGCAGCCCTTTAAAGATCAGAGAACTAGCATGTCCTCTTAAGTCTTCTCTGCTCCAGACTAAACATGCCCAATTATCTTGAACTGACCTCATATGCCATGAACTCAATGTATTTCATCATCTTGGTTCAATCCAATTTAATAAACATTTATGAAGTACCTATTATGTGGAAGACAACATGATAGGCAATGGGGGTATGGGACAAAACAAACCAAAATTTAAAACAAAAACTGTCCCTACTGTTAAGGATCTTATACTCTACTGAATAAGGATGAGAACTATCAACTCCCTAATCCTGCCTGGACACTCTGCCTTTCTTAAAGCAGTTTAAGAATCCATTAGCTTTCCTGACAGGCATAATAATCCATATTGAGCTTATAGTCCATTGAAAATAATTAGATCATTTTCAGATGACCTGTACAATCACTGTTTTTCAAATTAATAGTTCAAAGTCTACCTTGAAATGCTATGCTGGTAATGCAAACTACCTTTACATGAAGAACTTCAGCCAAACTTTTTTATTGAATTTCTGGGTCACTGGGTAGGACCAAGCACTGATCTATAGAAAATCTTACCCTATAAATAATTTTCTAATGTCAAGGAGAAAAAAGGCTACAGATACATTCAGTGCTGCCATTCCTCCCTGAACAGGGACTTCAACCAGGTTTTGAATGAGGGAGATAAACTACCACACCCTCTCAGTTGGTAAATCTCCATATTAATCTATTTCTATATCCCCCAGTCATCTCCTATTTGTAAAGGATGAAAAGAAAGGCAACGAAAGCTTCCATTAAAAATATTAATGGAAAAGGTTCCTGCTAAATTCATCAACCTCTAAAAACATCTAATGAATAAAAATGAACTATGGTATGTGAACCAAACCAAACCAAACAAAAATCTAGCAAGAAGAGTTATAAAAGGGAATTCCATTCCAAATAGCTAAGAATGTGTAAAATACCTAGTCATTAACCTACAAAGACAAACTTGGGACTTATATTCATTATTATATAGAAACATAATTTGGGGAGATTCATTTTTTATCATGTTACTTATTGAAGTTATTGTTTTGTTTAATTTCTTCACTAAATCTCTTTCACTCCTCTTTGCCTACATTTATTCTCTGAATTTCTTTTTCCTTCCCTTATTACTATAGTTCATATTTCTGGAACTATATCAGATAATAATAATGATATCAATAGGTATCTTTCCCTTACTCTTGACGTTATTTGATTAGTTTGTAGTGTTTCTTTTTCCATTATGAATTACTGTAATTCTTCGTTTTAAAAATATATATTCCATGATAGTGGGGCAAAGTCCATTTAAACTTGTGTTGTTGTTTTTTTTCATTTTAACATTAGTGCTGTAGTTTTCCAAAGGCCTTTCCTATATTTATTGATAGAATCATGTTACTTTCTTGCTTTTCTTATTAATATAATCTATCATGATTATTATTTTCCTGTGAGCCAAAACTGCACTCCTGATATAAATTCAAATAGATTATATCAAATAACTTCTTGAATATATTTTTGTGGCTCTTGGCTAAAATTGTATAAGTTATAGCTGTGTCGATCTTATTAATGATACTGGGCTACAGTTTTCTTTCTCTGTCTAATCTCTCCCTTGTTTTAAAATCCCAACCATATTTCTCTCATATAAGCAGTTTGGTAAGGTGCCTTCTATTTCTATTTTTGCAAATAATATATGCAATATAGAGGTTGTTCTTGAAATTTATGATATAATTCCCTTTTAAGATAATTCCTGTCCACAAGGAACTTATATTTTAGTGGGGGGAAGACCAATAAAAAAGAGCTGAAAGGGAAGTAGGGGAAAAAGGTACTGGTCAGGGGCATGGTAGAAAAAGAAGTCTAGAGATTCAGGAGTGAAGCCCAGAGAAGAATGAAGGAGTGAATATGGCTGACCTGAAAACTTTACTTTAAATGGAGATTTGGGAAGGAACTGACCAATAAGAGAAAAAGTGGGCAGGGGAGGAAGGATTTTACAGAGTGAGAAAGCCGTGGGGAGGAATTATCTTTCAGGGTTTGAAGGCTGACTTTGGATTTGGGTAGTGGATGTATAGCAGGAAGCATCTAGGACAAACCTCTCACTCTAAAGATGACTGAAGGCAAGAGAGGTTAAGTGTCTACCAAAAAAGTAATAATTATTACCTGAGCTAACAATTCAAATACTCTGGTTCTAAATCTAAAAGACTTTCTGGACTTCATAGTCTCTTTTCCAGATGGTCCTATGACATTTTATGCTGTGAGAGATGATCTCTGAGGATTTCTCAGGAGTGAAGCCTCCTCAAAGAGTTAATCGTTTGACCTTGTAAAGAAACTTGCTTTTCAACACATCTTGTAGTTTACCAGAGCCCCCCCTTCCCAAACTTATTTTTAGGCACGTAGCAGGGAGGAATAATACCCCCCCTTCTAAAACTGCTCACTCACTCTTGCAAAAACTTCCCACCTTTCCTTGTCTCTAGGCAACCATCTTTGTTCTCTGTTGCTGGGGTAGATTGCCCCAATAGATTGTGCCCTCAAGGCTTGCACCAATAAGCTGAGAGGAAGGGGGTTAGGGAGGAGAAGTTGGGTTCTATATAATCTTTCTTTGCTGAGCACACCCTTGCACTCTTCCACCAGAGCCATATTAGGTGGACGGAGGGTGCCCTTTCTCGAGAAAGCTAATAAAGAAATCTTTCTCTTTGCTACATCTGAGTCTCCAGAATTTATTGGTAAGGGTCTCTGTACCCCACACAATGCCATTTTTATTCATCCTCAAATAGGACAAAAATTATAGGAAGCAACCTCATCAACCTAAGCTACTTCAGTTGTGTACTGACCTTACAAACTTTAAACCTAAGAAAAGTTTCAAACTGATAGTTTAGCTAGACATGAAAGTTAGCCATCACTTTCAAATTTTTTTTCTTGAGAGAACAATTGCCAATTTAGGAGTTCCAGTCATGAAAAAGTATGAAACAAGGTCTGGATTTTCAGTAGTTAAGCTTTTAAAAATGATCACATAAACATTCACAAGGTTATGGTCTATTTGGAAAAGTCAGCAGTCACAGAGTTAAAAATAACAACTCCTTAAAACATTTGAAATGTTAAAAAAAAACAGTGAGTAAAATCAACTTGAAGGAGACTGAAGTAACATATTAATCTATAACCATTATGTTTACAACACAGTCTATGTATTGTATCAACATAATAGTCTGCTATCTTGGCAGCATTTTTTGATCTGAGAGGTCAACAAGCAGACTACAAAAGTATATTTAACAGGGAAAATGTTTTAAAAAAATGGAATAGCATATTCAGAAGATTCAATCCAGGAAAGGAATGAACTAAACCAGGTGTGGGGAACCTGCAGGCTCAAGGCCACATGTGGCTCTCTAGGTCCTCAAGTGCAGCCCTTTGACTGAACCTTAATAAAAGGATTTGTTCTGTAAAACTTAGACTCATTCAAAAGGCTGAACTCAAGGACCTAGAGGGCCACATGTGGTCTAAAGGCTGCAGGTTCCCCACCCCTAAACTAAACCAAACCAAAAAACCATTTTAAAAAAAGTCCTTCAAAAGTGTAACCATGAGAAAATGTCCCTTTACAACCAAGTTGAGTGAACAAATGGAGAAACACCACTAACTGCACTTCAGTGAAACAACATAACCCACAAGCAAAACAAACAAAAAATCCCCACCCACAATGAAACAACCACATACTTGCAATTTGCCCCCAAACCAGTAAACAAGATGCCACTTTAAAAAAAGAAGAAAACTACCACTTTAAAAACATTATAAAAACCCAAACTATTTATAATTCATTTGTCCCAGAGATCATCAGAGGCAGTGGTTGGTGCAGGGGATATAGCTGGGCCTGGTGTCTGGCAGAACAGAAGTTAAATCCAACCTTAGAAAGCTGTTATGTGTGATTGTGGGCAAATCATTTAACTTCTGTGTCTCAGTTTCCTCATTTAGGTATAATAGCAATACCGACCCACCCACCCCTTCTCCCAAGGTTATTATGAGGATAAAATTTGTAAGTGCTTTCACAGACACTGAAGTGCTATTTGCTGTTATTAGTATTATCATTTTTTTACCACTGGGTAAGGTGGGAGGGAGGGAAAAGTATGCCATTATCTCATTATGGCTTCATATAAAGAGCTGAATCATTTGAACACCACCTGATGTTCTCTTAACAAGACAACACAACTCTCCACTCCAGGAATTTTCACTGGCTGTTTATTCCTGGAATTCTCTCCCTCCTTGACTCCAACCCCTAGCTTCTTTGGTTTCCTTCAAGTCTCACTTAAAGTATCACCATCTACAAGAAGCCTTGATCCCTCTTTGCTAGTGTCTTCCCTCTGCACAGTGTTTTAAATGACTCCTACCCTGGAACTCCTCTGCAGCACATCTTCTTTTGAAAGGAGGATGTGGAAAGAGCCCGAGTTCTAGTGCCATGGGGCCTACATTTGAATCTCACATCTAATGTCTACAACCTATATGCTGATGACCAAGTCATTTAGGGCAACTAGGTGCTGCAGCAGATAGAATGCTGGACCTAGAATCAGGAAGACATGAGTTCAAGTCTACCTCAGACTTACAGCTAGGACCCTGGGCAAGTCATTTCATCTGTATTTATCTCAGTTCGCTCATCTTTAAAAATAGGGATAATAATAACACCTACTTCCCAGAGTTGTTGTGAGGATCAAATGAAAAAAATAATTATAAAGCACTTAGCACAATGCCCCCCATACAATAATCACTACATAAATGAGAACTAATTTTATTAGCTATTATTTAACCTCCCTGGATTTGGTTTCCTCAATCACAAAATAAAAGATTTGGAGTAGGACTGTGAGGTCCCATTTAGATATATGTTTTTATGACCTACAGACATAAATACAAGGTAAGGTGACAATGGCAAAGAAGATATTTAAACAAAGTACTCTAAGTAAATTCACTGAATTCTCTTTGCTAATATTTTACCTAATACTTCTGCAGTGGATGTAGTACTGGGTCTAGAGTAAGGAAGACAAACTCAAATCAGGCCTCAGACACTTCCAAGTTGTTGAACCCTGGGCAAGGCACTTAATCTCTGCCACAGTTTCTTCAATTGTATAATGGAGACAATACTAGAACCTACTTCTCAGGATTTTATAATTATTGTTATTATTATTATTATTATTACTATTACTACTACTACTATTGTATTCATTAGAGATAGAGGCATAGCATTTTCTTTATCTGCTTTACCTCTCTCTGGTTTAGATATCAGGCTCATATGTTCTTCAAAGTAATATGCCTGGATACCCTTATTCTCTATTTTGGAAAATGTTTTATGTAATAATGGAAATTTTCATTTGAATGTTTTACAGAATTCAACTGTAAACCCATCTTAACCTCAGAGATTTTTCTTCCCTTTAGACATTTGTTTATTGTTCAGTCAATTTATTTTTCTGAGACTGGGTTCTTGAATGTTTCTACTTCTTGTTCTGCTAATTCTAGCATTTTACATTTTTATGCATGCTTGAACTTGTGTTTAAGAGGTCTACAAGATATCAAGGTGTTGTATATATAGTCAGAGATATGAGGTTGTAGGTCAGGAGAGAGGTTAGGGCTAGACAAATAATTCTTAGAGTCATGTGTAAATAGATGATAATTAAAACCATGATGAGATCACCAAGTGAAATAGTACAGAGAAGGAAGAGGGCCCAGGACATATACCCTTAAGGAGATACCCACATTTAGTGGATATGAGTTAGATGAGGATCTAGCAAAGAAGACTGAAAAGGAACAGTCAGGGAAGAAGGAGGAGAATCAGAAGAGAATAGTGTTATAAAAACCAAAAGCGAGAAGAATATCAAGGAGAAAAGAATTAGACAATGCCAAAGGCTACAGAGAAGTCAAGAAAGATGCAGACTGAAAAAAGGCCACAAGATACCGTGATTAAGAAATCATTAGTAATTTTAGAGAGAGCAGACCCTTGAGGACACTGTCACTTTTCCTCCATGAAAATATTACCATTTGATCATCATTTAACCCATTATAATTATTTAAAATTGGTTATAGAATTCCATGAAAATCATGACCAAAAGCAATCAAACCCTGGGTACCCTATTTCAAGAATTCATAAAAGAAACTACACAGATCTGTTAGAACCCAAGGGCTACCTGTTTTGTATGTAAGATGCCTCACATGTTCTAACTTTTCAGTCTTTTTATTTTGTTGTAATTTTTTTTTGTCTAATGGAATCTGAGTTCAGTCACTGTGCTAAGTGGAGAGTCACACTGCTTAATATTGTGCCTAAAATACAGGCATCTAATAAATGTTTCTTAATTGACTGCTGGGGGGGGCAGAGCCAAGATGGCAGAGTAAAAGCTGTGACTTGCTTGAGCTCTCCCCCAAACCCCTCCAAATACCTGTAAAAAATGGCTCTAAACAAATTCTAAAGCAGCAAAACCCACAAAAAAGACAGACTGAAACAAATTTCCAGCCCAAGACAACCTTTTTGGTTGATTAGAATGGTCTATTGTGACAGGCTAGGAGAGGAATGCAGTTCAGAGTGGTTATGCAGGCAACGCAGGCAACGCAGGCCTCAGCGAAACTGGAGCAGGCCTCAGAGGACTGAATCACGGGCAGCTGTGGTGGTTTCCAGACTTCTCAACCCACAAACGCGAAAGACAACTTAGAAGGTCAATAGGAAAAGTCTATGACCAAGGTGAGAGAGAAATCAGTCCCAGTCCCAGTCCCAGTACTGGTTACAGGCCAGGGGCAGCGGCTGCTTCCAGAGCTTTTGGCCCACAGACTGAGGGGGAATTGAGTGGCTGATCAGAGTGGGATTGCAGGGATCTCTTTGTGGGTGCTGAGGCAGGATTCTCTTGCTTTGCCTGTGCTTGGATCTGGATCACAGTTCTGGGTGATGGTCCTCGGGCGAGGAGGAGTGCTGGTGTGGTGGAGCTTGTAGTGGTGGTGGAGAGGGAATCCTCCTCATAGTTCCAAGGCAGAAAAGAGTGCTTGTGTTCACTCATACACCACAGCACAGGCCAGGAAAGGAGTAAACACCTCACCCCTGATCGTACCAACTTGGAAGAACTGAAAATTTACAAGTCCCTAGAAGTATCTCTAAAAACAGCTGCACAAAACCCCCAAAGCTTGGGACAGTATATTCTCCACACTGGAAGCAGACCTCTACCTTAACAAAGAGCACTCAAGTAATTTGCTGGGATCATGCGCAAACTGTGCAAAAAAAAGTCAGACCACAGAATCTTTCTTTGGTGACAAAGAAGATCAAAACATACAACCAGAAGAAGACAACAAAGTTAAAACTCTTACATCCAAAGCCTCCAAGAAAAATATGAATTGGTCCCAGGCCATGGAAGAGCTCAACAAGGATTTTGAGAAGTAAGTAAGAGAAGTAGAGAAAAAACTGAGAAGAGAAATGAGAGTGACACAAGAAAATCATGAAAAACAAGTCAACAGCTTGCTAAAGGAGACCCAAAAAAATACTGAAGAAAATAACACCTTAAAAAATAGCCTAACCCAAATGGCAAAAGAGATCCAAAAAGCCAATGAGGAGAAGAATGCCTTAAAAAGCAGAACCGGCCAAATGGAAAAGGAAGTCCAAAAGCTCACTGAAGAAAATACTTCCTTAAAAATTAGAATGGAGCAACTAGAAGCTAATGACTTTATGAGGAATCAAGACACGTAAAACAAAACCAAAAGAATGAAAAAATAAAAAACAATGCAAAATATCTCAATGGAAAAACAACTGACCTGGCAAACAGATCCAGGAGAAATAATTTAAAAATTATTGGACTATCTGAAAGCCATGATCAAAAAAAGAGCCTAGACATCATCTTTCAAGAAATTATCAAGGAAAACTACCCTGGTATTTTAGAACCAGAGGGCAAAATAGAAATTGAAAGAATTGACTGCTGGTCCCATTCTATTTATTAGGAAATCTAATATTTCAGTACCATTTTTCACCTTTTTTTCTAAACTCTTTATTCTCCTTCCAATTTTTACCTCAAGGGTTCTAATTTTAATCTTAATTTATCTTCTAGAAACCCTTAAAATTTTTGTGTCCAAACCACTCTTTTATGTGAGGTGATAATTATTCTTGGTATGGTGTTATTCTGTTCTTCTGGGTTTATCTCCTGGGCTTCTCCTAACATAGTATTTCTTCCACGTACACGGTGTTTCCTTCTGCTTGCTCATATATGTAGTCTCAAGTTTCTGGATTTGGAATTTATGCTAGCCCTGCCCTTTTTCATAATCCCAAATTGATATCTCAATGCTGTGTCTGATCGGTATTGAATAATTCCCAATCAAGAGCTGGTTTTGCCCTCTGCTGTGTCCCCAGAAGGGCACAATTAATACTGGAAATCAAACTCACCTCTGGCTTCTTTGAAGGCCTCAGTATATGTACTCTGTAGTTGAGCATATGTTGGCTTCTGCTATAAATCTTAGTTATACAACAACCACGCTCTGATTTGCTTCACAGAGGCCGATGTCCCGCTGCTGCTAGGACTAGCTAGAGCCGAAATCCCACTAGCTTCAGACCCTGGAGCCCATGAAGGTTTCCACCTCAGATGATCTACGTGTATGACATTCAAACTGGGCTGGATTTAGGCTTCTCACCAACACTCCCACACCTGTATTCAGTGTGCCTACTTTTTAGACTACTGTACTCAAGAGCATACTGGTTTCAGAATCTCCTGACAGGTCCTTCTCCCAGTACCCACAGGTTTCTCATAAAATACAGGACATGTTGTTTCTCTTTGGTACCTCATGACCTTTGAGATCTTTGATTGAATACTGGTGGAAGAGCTGGGTTCCTCTACCACTTTTCATATTACTAAATTAAGGGGCAGCTAGGTGGCACAGTGAATAGAACACTGGGCCTGAAGTCAGGAGAACCTGAGTTCAAATCCAACCTCAGAACAAACACCTGACACTTACTAGCTGTGTGACCCTGAGCAAGTCACTTAACCCCAATTGCCTTAAAAAAATATATTACTAAATTAACCAGAATTATGTGTTTTTATAAGATATATGTGAAATATTGAAATCACAACCATTAGAGTACAATGAGTGAAACTTTGGAATTATCTTAGATTCTGCTCTCTCCTTCAATTCTTATACCTAGCTAATTATATATTCAAAACCAGAGGCATTGGGGTAGAGAAAGAAGATAGAGCACTGGACATGGAGCCAGGAAGACCTATCACCTATCTCCCAGGGTTAATGTGTGGATGAATTAATATTTGCAAAGTGCTTTGAAAACATATTACTATTATCTAATTGGTTACCTTTTCAGTTCTAAGTACCTCAGATATCTATCCTCTCCAGTCTATTCCGAATGTGACCACCTTTGTTAAGCCCTTACTATCATCCAGTCCTACCTCATCCCACCTTCCCCTTACTATAGACCTGAACCACTCATGCACAAACTCATATATGGCCCACTGTTGCTGTTTGTTCTTCGTTTTTATTTATTTATTTATTTATTTATTTTTAGGCAATTGGAGTTAAGTGACTTGCCCAGGGTCACACAGCTAGCAAGTGTCAATTGTTTGGTCTGAGGCTGGATTTGAACTCAAGTCCTCCTGACTTCAGGGCCGGTGTTGTATCCACTGTGCCACCTAGCTACCCCTGTTCTTTGTTTTTAAAGAGCACCAATGACATCACCAGGTGATGTCTCCACTTACACATAAACTGGATTTAATTCAGGCAGAGCTGCACAAAGTCATCAACCTCACTCTCTTTTTCAGAGTCATCAGTGTCCAGTGGCAAGACAAAAGTCAGGACAACTGGTAATGGCCTAGGATGCAGTAGATGACATTGGCGTCTTTAGTATATGACAATATTCTAAGTGCTCCACAGCACCTACTTCAGCCATCTTCTGCCCATCCCACCTTGGGGAAAATCTTCACATGCTCGAGGTAAACATCCCTTTAACTCATTTTGAGGCCTGTTGGTTATCCTCAACCTGGTTTAGGCCATCTAGCAAGGGGTGGCCTCTGCTCACGCCATAGCTTGTT
Source organism: Vombatus ursinus (assembly GCF_900497805.2). NCBI lineage: Eukaryota > Metazoa > Chordata > Mammalia > Diprotodontia > Vombatidae > Vombatus > Vombatus ursinus. The sequence goes on from NW_020940355.1 coordinate 4,248,074, forward strand.
GAAGCCAAATGTGAGAGTTGGGTGACTGGTTGGACACAAAAGGTGGATAAGCAGCCCTGAAAAGGGTTCATACCAGAGGTGCTAGTCTTCCTTAACACATAGAGCCCCATAAGTAATATTTAGAGGAATGAGGATAAAGTAGCAATGCACATGACATAAGGGACATATCTCCTATATGACAGTGTTTGGTAAGGCAAAAAGCAGTCCTTGATATATTTCAACTCAAATAATATTTGCTAAGGACTTAATATGTAAACAGAAAAAAAAAAGAATAACACACAGTCCTACTAAGTAACTTACTTAAGGAGATTACAGATAACTATATTCATTATGTACAGTTATAATTAATCCTCAAAATACTTACAATATAATAAAGGCATAAAATGATCTATTAAAAACAATATATAAGGCATGAGAAAATAATTATCATTTCTAGTTGTGGGCAACAGAGAAATCATGGTATAACTAGAACTGAATCTGGGTCTTGATAGATCAATGATGTATAAGAAACTTGCTCTCTATGGGTGATAGGGTCAAAGTCCTATTAGGAGAAATTAATGGGAGCAATTCAAAGGATAATAGCCAAAGAGTTCAATAGTATCAATAAATCCAGATGGCTGGTGGGAATAGTCAAACAGTTTAAAGCCCTGGTCAAATCTGAGGATGCAGTGGGAGTGGAAGGTAAAAGAGAAAGTAGAAGGGCATCAAAGTCAGAAAACAGTGTGAGGGAAGAGAACTATTCATTAACACATAAATTTTTCTCTTTTCAGGATTTCACTCTCTTTTATGGCAACAGATCACTGGCCAACATCTCTTTTCAATCAGTTCTATCACAGTTACTACGAGCCTAGACATATACGATTTCAGTAGGTAGATATTTGGGGTGGGGCATATTCCTGACATACAGTAAGTAAAGAGGTAAAAAAACAAAAAGAGAGAGGTGAGAAGGCACAAGACATTGTAAGGTGTGGAGCTGGATGGGCAAATTCAAAAAACAAGTGAATTAAAGCTTTTGAATTGGTCCAGTTCTTCTGGAAAGCAATTTGGAATTACACACGGAAAAATCACTAAGCTGTGCATACATATCCTGTGGCCTAGCAATAACACTACTAGGCCTACACTACCAAGAGATCAAAGAAAAAGGAAAAAGACAACTGTATACATAAATATTAATAGTAGCTCTTTTGGTAGTGGCAAGGAATTGGAACTTAAGGGAGTGGCCACCAAGTGGGGAGTGCCTTCACAAATTATGGCATATGAAAGTAATGGAATACTATTATGCCATAAGATTTTAAAAGGGGTGGTTTCAGAGGAACTTGGAATGTATGAATTATTTCAGACTGAAGTGAGCACAGATAGAAGAACCATTTTTACAATAACATTGTAAAGACAGTTTTGAAAGTCTAAAGAAACTCTTATCTATGCAATGATCAACAGTAATTATGGCAAAAAGATGAATCATGTTATTCATGTCCTCACAAAACTGATGGACTAGAGAAGCAGAATGAAATACCTGTTTTTGGACATTGCGAATGTGGGAACTGGGGCAGCTGGGTGGCAAAGTGGATAGAGCACTGGATTTGGAATCAGGAAGACTCAGCTTCTTGAGTTCAAATCTGGCCCCAGACAATTACTACCTGTGTGATACTGGGAAAGTCACTTAACCCCTGTTTGCCTTAGTTTCCTCACCTGTAAAATGAGCTGGAAAAAGAAATGACAAACCACTCCACTCAAGAAAACCCCAAATGGGGGCCATGAAAAGTCAGACACAACTGAAAAACAACTGAACAAAAAATGTGAGAATTGTTGCTTGTCTATGCATATTTGTTATAAGGATTTGAGGGTGTTTTTTTGTTGTTTTGTTTTGTTTTTCCCCCGGTGGAGGACACAGAGAGGCAGGATAAAAAAAAATGCTTATGAATCTTTTTAAGCAAAATAAAGTAAGAGTCACATCAAAAAAATGTTTATGTATGGAGAAGTAGGATGTGGATATGACTAGTAAAGTGGGATAGTGCAAAATCTTGGATACCCAGATATATAGTTTGGACTTTATTTGAAAGCAATAGAAAGCCACTGAAGGATCTGAAGTAATGAGAAAATCACTTAGAAAGATGATGAGCCAGGAAAACGTAGGAAATATTGGAGGAGGCAGAACTGGGTTAGGGAGACAGGTTATTAAGAGCCTAGTCTAAGATAACAGATAAGTCAAATATAAAAGATGTTGCAGAGGTACAAACAATAAGATTTGGTAAGTTGTTTGCCATGACAGAATTCTTAAATCTAAATCATACTCCTAAATAACTGGTAATAGAACAAAAAATAAGACAAACAGAGATGGGATTTTATAAAGGACAGGTGAAGAGTAAATCTAGAAAATCCTAAATTTTTGAAAAGGTAGATCCAGTAGAAAACATTTCTGTATGCAACACATGGTAGAAATCCCCACTATAAACTACCAATACAAATATGTTTCAGCTTTTTCAGGTCTACAACATCTTGTATATATTGTTATTTTGGTAACATAAATTAGCAAAAAGCTGTGCGGATTTTTAAATCTTTCTTAACTTGGATTAGGTTTTGGGATAAAAACCTAAAAATTATAAAAAAAAAAGTACACATAAAAATCTTTGCACTTTAAAATACTGGAAATCAAAGTCTGCCCCCAGGTAACAAATTCATAATTTTAAATATACACTCTATTATAGAAAGAATGCTTAAATGAGGGATTACTGTGTCGTCAGAGCTCCAGATGAATACTCTTAATTAGGAAATACCGACCTTAGATGTGTGTTACAGTAAGTTGTTTTGGAAAGAGTCCTCAGGCAAAAAGATCACAGATTTTGTTATGCTTTCCACTGTAAACAATTTTTTGCTTTCCCTCTGATAAAAAATACTGTGGTTTTTACAAGCTGTGGAACACCAATGTTTCACTCTGATTTACAGATCCTAAAATCATTGATGAAGTATTATCTATGAGTATTATCTATGTTAAAATTAAAAAAAAATACATACACATACCACACATATATAACACAATCCATTTTTAAAAAATTGTTCTCTACACAGATCGAGAATTACAGCTAATGATACCTATGATAAAATGAATATGAGAGCAAAGAGGAAAACCAACTACAGAGCTTCATCCTGCTACTCACATCTCATCTCTGGTACCTTACTACACCATCAAGAGAAAAAATATATTTGGTATTTGAGGAATTATTTCCTTTGTACACTGTGAGCTTAAGAGTATGGCCTCTTATCTTCATTGTTGTCCCTAGCTTCTTCCACCCACAGCACATTAATAAATGAAAAAATCAACAAGTATTTGTAAGCAACAAGTGTTTATTATATGTCAAGCACTATACCAGATACTGGGAGTATAGGAACAAAGAACAGAACAGTCCCTACTTATGAGGGTCTTATAGTTTGGTAGGGAGAAAAGTAAATAGATGCACATACATACACATTCTAGCTTTACAAATATTATCTCATTTGAACTTGACAACAATCCTGGGAGGTAGGTAAGTGTTTATATCCTCATTTCACAGTTAAGGAAACTGAGACAAAAAGTGACTTGCCTAAGGACATATGGCTAACCGCATTTCAACTCAGGTCTTCCTGATTCCATGCCCAGTGCTTTATTACTGCACCACCTAGCTGCCTCACTACATGTCAGTTTGCTTATCTGCCCGTCTATATATGTATGTATAACATATACATATTTATGTATATATATGTATAACATATACATATTTATGTATATATATGTAAAATACACAACACAAGAAAAGGTGAATAAATATAAATATACACAAATTAATAAAATTAAAGACGTTTAAGAGGGAGAGCCCTAGCATAGGTTCATAAGTCTTCCACATGCATAAGTACAAATCATACCCACATGCATACACACATGTATGCAATTTGGGTTAAAATTACTTATAAAGAGGACGAGTACTCAGAATGCAAATAATTTCAGTTACACATTATAAAAAATAAAATATCAGATTACTCAGTGTCACTGGTTCCTCATTAATAATTTTCAAGATGTTTGAAAATCTAATTTTAGACACCATTATTTCCTCTAAGATAGTATCACATAATTTCAAAATTAGATTACTCTGCCAGCCCATACTTCAGAAAAGTCTGATCTGCAAGTGGTCACCTAACCTTTGCTTGAAGGCCTCCAATGAAGGGTAGCCCACTACCCTGTGGGCCTATTCCAGAATTTTGTTGTTGTGGTTCAATCATTTCAGTCGTGTCTGACCCTTTGTAAGACCCATTTGGGGTTTTCTTGGTGAAGATATTGGAGTGATTTGACATTTCCTCCAAAAAACACATTTTACAGAGGAGAAAACTGAGGCAAACAGACTTCCCCAGGGTCACACTGCTATTAAGTGACTGAAGCCAGATTTGAACTCATGAAAATGAGTCTTCTTGACTCTAGGCCCAGAGGCCTATCCACTGTGCCACCTCGCTGTCCATTCCAGTTTTAGGTAATTCCAATTGTTAGGATGCTTTTCTTCATAACAAGCCTAAAGTTTCCTCTTTTACAACTTTGCAATCGCTGCAGCTGGTACTTCCCTCTGGTACCAAATAGAAGAAAACAAAGCTTTCTTTCCCATGACAACTATTTACCTAAAGAGAGCTATCAAGTCTACTTTGTGAATGTTTTCTTTTTCTAAGTTAAACATTACTACTTCCTTCAAACAATACTCTTATGACATAAAATTGAGGCCTTTAGTACTCCTAGTTACCATTCTCTGCATGATATCTATCTTATAAAGGCCATTCCCTAAAAACAGTTCCCTAAACTGAGCAAAATATTACATATGGGATCTGTCTGGGTTAGAGTGGAGCAAAATTATTACATCTTCCTAGTCCGAGACACTATTCCTTATTCAGTGCAGTTCAAAATCACATTAGCATTTTGGGCTGTCAGAACATAACGGAGAGGGCAGCTAGATGGCAGCTAGATAAAGACTCATCTTCCTGAGTACAAATCTGGCTTCAGACACTTACTAGCTAGTTACAATCCTTGGCAAGTCACTTAACCCTCTTTGCCTCAGTTTCTTCATCTGTAAAATGAGCTACAGAAGGAAATGGAAAACCACTCCGGCATCTTTTCCAGGAAAACCCCAAATGGGGTCATGAAGAATTGGACATGACTGAAAAAATGATTGAGCTGAATATAATGTAGACTCATCGAGCTTGAAGTCTAACTATATACCCATATTTTTTGAGATATACTAAATGTTATTATCCTTACTTGTACTTGTAAAGTTGATTTTTTTTATCCCATGTATAAGACTTTACTTTTAAATTAGATCTCATCTTATTATATTCAAGCCTCTGTTCAAATCTGTCAAGAATTTTTTGGATCCTGATTCTCACCCAATGTTTGCTGTCAGTCCTAGCTTTGAGTGATCTGAAATTTTAATACTATAATAATATTATAATAATAATATAATAATAATAATAAAAATAATAAAAATTTAATAAAATGCCATCTATGTCTTAATCCAAATCATTGATTAAACAATACTGAACAACAGAGGGCAGAGCACAGATCCAAGGAACACTTCACTGGCTATCTACCTCTTTCCAAAATAACATCAAACTATTAATATATATCTTCAGGTCTAATAATTCAATTTATGAAAAAACAAAAGGACTGGTTACCCAAAAGGCAATTTTTCTAATATTCTTCTTGCCTCCAATACATTTAGTATAGCTTCCACATTGCTAGCAAAAAAAAATGTTCCTGATGTAATGCTGTCAAGAAACAAGAAGCATTTATGAATACCTACTATTTAGTAGACACTATGGTAGGCACCGAAAGCACAAAGGCCCACATGTGAAACATCCTGCCCTTAAGGATTTTTCATCTGTGAGCATTACAATATTCTACACGTAGAGACAACAAACACATATACAAAAGCATGTACAAAATAAATACAACATAGTTAAATACAAAATAGGGAGGGCACTAGCAGCTGTGGGGATCAAGAAAGGGGGAGTTGAGTTAGGGGTATATTCTAGGTCTAGAGGAAATTCAGTGTAAAGCCACAAAGATGGGAGATAGAGTAAGGTATGACAGGAGCATGTGAGGAGCTAGGAGGCTCAGTGGTTAGAGTGCTGGGCCTGGAGTCAGGAAGATTCCTCTTCCTGAATTCAAATTTGGCCTCAGACATTTACTAGCTGTGTGATCCTGGGCAAATCACTTCACCGTTTGCTTCAGTTTCCTCATCTGTAAAATGATCTGGAGAAGGAAATGGCAAACCACTCCAGGATCTCTGCCAAGAAAACCCTAAATGAGGTCACAAAGAGCCAGGCATAACTGAAAAACAACCAAACAACAAGTGAAAGGACTAATTTTCAAATACTTAAAGGCAGCCATCATGTCTTACCCTAGTCTCTTCTCGAGGCTAAACATCCCCACATTCCTTTAAATGATCATCATCTAGCATACTGTGCAGTCCCCTCACCATCTTAACCACCATGATTAGAAAGGCTTTTCCACCCTTTGTAAACCCCCTACCCCCGGGGTATTTGGCCACAGTGTTGGGTATACAGAAACACTGAATAACTTCCTAGTAATTGATTGGCAATAGCAACTCACATTTCAAGGGTACTCTGTGGTTTACAAAGTACCTCCTCCAAACCCACCCTGATGACAACCACAATGCTATGAGTAATGTAGGGCAAATAGTATCCCCACTTTACATGTGGGGATGCATGTCTCTTGGTTCTCACACTAGCACTTTTGCCACTATACCACCCAAGATTATTATAAAACATACAACAGACAAGGAAAATGGCAGTGTTATTGCAACTGGGATGACCTATATGAACTGATATACAGTAAAGTAAGCAGAACTAGGAGAAAAATTTATATAATGACAACATAAGAAAGGAAAACAACTTTAAAAATAACAACAGAATTGTATTTTTTAAACTCTGAAAGACTTAAAACGTTTGGTCAATGCATGGATTGACAAATGAAGAAACAATGCTCCTCACCTTCAAAGAGGAAAGGAATATATCAAGATGTAGGAGTCATGCATTTTTGGATGTTGTAAATATCTGGATTTATTGCACTATTTCACTTTCTTATATTTATTTATTATGAAGATTGTGTTTGTTTTGTTGTGCTTTTTTTTTTTAACTGAGAGTAGATTTATCAGTGAGAGGGATTAAAAAAAAAGCAAAAAAGAAATAAAAGACAACTGTGGAAAAGGTAGTACAAGCTCCAGGAACTCAGTAAAAAACAGTTAAATACACACGGACAAAGAAGTCTATAATAGCTGTCAAAAAGTAAATTCATCTTCACAACTGACTATATTTCAACAAAACAAATATGCCTAATATATAACATATGTCTGTAATATCATAACATATATCATATGAAATAATATACTAATAACTAGTAGTTAGGATATTAATATATACTATATATATGTACATACTACATAATCCTAGATAGGAGCCTGTCACAGAATGAATTGCTTTTCCTAAAGTGGTAAGTAGGCTGAAGATGGAAAGATATATTTATAAACATCAACTGGTAGCTGTGTGGAGAACATATTACAGAAGGGAAAACTGGAGGCAGTGAGACAAATCAGAAGACCACAGTTATCCCTTCCACATTACAACTTTCCCCATCGAAGTTTTGATATATCACAGGTCAGCATAAGAAATTAAATGGAAATTTTGGAAAGTTTTGCAGAAGCTACAGACAACACACAAATGCCAGCAGACACAGAAAAGGTTTAGAAACTCAGAAATGATATGTATAGTATTGCCTAATATCAACATATTTTATCTTTTAATACCATAATAATTCAGACTTCTTCTCCGGCAAGAAGGGTGGGCAAAAAAATTTTACATTGATTTTCCACAGTGTGGCGGAGCACCACACCCTTGATCCCCATGATACAGAAAGGATAACAGTACTTATATTGTTTAGCAATGGAGACTAATTACTGAACATATGTGTTGGTCTTGTGAAACCTGGAGAGAGACATGAGGACAGGAGTGATGGTACAATCAGGGAGACTTGGAAACTGATTGAATATAGACAATGAGGGGGAATATCAATAAGGAAAATCACAGAAGGAAATCAAAAGAGAAAAAAGAACCTTAATTTAAACAGAAAAAGTAATAAAGCGATAGACACTGAATATTGTCCAATGTCTATCACAATAGTTTTTGTTTTATCTTACTTCAGCCTTAATCTGTTTTCTTTATTCTTTAGTCCTATCTCAAATGAACACTAAATAACTGCTCAACTGATCACAAGGGAAAATATACGCCTAAGGCAGGAAAATATACGCCTAAGGTAGAAAAATAAGAGACATATTGATGACAATGGGAATCACACTATTCCTACATAAAGACCACAAAGGAATGAATGGTAATCTAGTATATTGTCTGTATATGTCATGAAAGATAAAATGAGTAGCCTCTTTAAACAATTCTATATATTGATACTAAAGATATTTAAAATGTCCACAACATTTTCAAAAAACAAGTCTTAACTAAGGATCAAATAAAACAATGCTCTGTGCTGACAACATGAGGAATTCAAAAAAATGATTGTGAAAAATATCTAGGAATTCATGGCCCATCATTTTTAATATGTTGGTCACCAAAGAAAAAATCATAAATACTGAAAATTTATGCTAGAAAAAGGAATCATCTGAAGAACAAAGTATAGACTTAGCAGTTCCTATGTGAGAAGCTAAAAACGGAAAAGATAAAAAGAAGGTTTTTAAAGGTAAACATCATGCTACTTTGAGAAAGAAAAGTACAGGAAATCTGAGTGAAAATGCAGAGTGAAATGATTTTTGGATTGGATTGTAATAGTCAATGAAACAGGGAATATTTGTGGAGAGAAAAGAAGAGGCACAAGAAAAAAAGGTGGGGTGGGAGAAATCTTAAAAAAAAATAGGATGAGAGGCAGGAGAGACAAAGCAGAGAAGAAAGAAAACTACAGGAACTAGACTTGAAGGCAGAAAGCACTCAACAGCTGCAGCAGGCAAGGAACAGGACAGGGTAAACGCTAGCAAATTTGAAAACAAGAGGTTATTAACTAAAGTCCAACACAATGGTGGAGTCAGAAATAAATATAAGACACTGGAAAGTAATTCAGTAGTGAAGAAGTACAGATAGCAAAGTGCTCCTATATTTTCAAGAAGTTTGATAACTAAAAGGAGATGCAGCGGTAATTTAAGGGAGTCTGAAGGTTTAAGATTTATATGTAGATACCTTTTTTGGGAGCTGACTAAACTTGGAAATTCTTCTGGAAAGATTACATGCAAACTGTATAGTGTTCTCAATGATCCTAAGCTACTCACTATATGCCTTTTAAAACAATACCAGTAACACTCCCAGATATGCTATACTGCTACAAATCATAAGCCATCTGATCTCAGAGGAAATAATCCCAAGAGCAGCCAGTGGTAGGTATAAGCAGACTTTCAGGATATTATCATGGCCTGTGCACAAGAAGACATCAACATAGACATACATGTGTGGAAAAGGGGATAGGTCTATTACATAATAAGAATGAAGGACAACAGCTGTTATCAATATCATATTAAAATGACTATAAGAAAGCCTACAAAACATTGAGTAGATGACCTATAGAAGGTTTACAGAAAGACAAAAACAACAATTAAGGGATTAAAAGGGCCTGGCTAGATTATGATCCGTACCACTGGGAGAATATTCAAACTCTTAAGACTATGTAGCAACTGAAATACTTAAACATAAGGGTAAATTTGAGTGTATTTGTAGGTGGAGGGGAAAATGCCAGGGGAAAAGAAAAGATTACATATTCAAGGAAACACAGGGGTAAAGGAGTGTGGTGGGGGTGTAGGATTAAATAAATGGCAAAAGTAGAAAAATTATGAAAAAGATAAAGCTCTTTCTCCTCCATTCTGGTCAAAATTTGTTAAAAGAATTATCTAACTCTATTCTTCAACCTGACTATGATTTACAATCCCTACATTCTCAGCTCTTTTCCAGGACTTTCCTAGAAAATGGCTAAACTTTCCTCCCTTCCTTGTCTCAATCCCTTGGTGAATCAGTTAAACTCTACACTGTCCTCTATATTTGAATTTCTCCTGCCTGTGGTTCTATCATCAATTATGCCTTGATATATCAAAATCGTGGTGCCTGACTCTTCATGACCCCACTTAGTATCTTCTTGGCAAAGATACTGGAGTGGTTTGCCATTTCCTTCTCCAACTCACTTTACAAATGAGGAAACTGAGGTAGACAGCATTAAGTGACTTTCCCAGGGCCACACAAGTGTCTGAGGCCAGATTTGAACTCAAGATTAGTCTTCCTGACTAAAGGTCCAAAGCTCTAACCACTGCACCACATAACTGTCCATTCTCCCTATCTATTGCCTACATGACTACTGACATGCTGTTGAATGGAGCAACAGGAAAATCACCAAACTCTGCTAACTGGGTCTACTACAAACATATTATTTAATCTCAGTTGACCCTCTTAGTTGAGGACCTAGTGTCATACTTCACTGAAAAATTAAGACCATTCAAGTAACATGTTCTCCCATCCTGCTCATCTCAAATCACTCAGACATCTTTTCCCACTATATGCTCCTTTACCCTTGTCACCCGGGAAGATGTGGCCATCTTTGCCAAGGCAAAGACTCATAAATGTATCTTTGATCTCATTATATTTCTCCAGCACACTGCCTCCTCCATCCAGCCCACTGTCTTTCAAATCTTAAAATTCTCCCTATGTAAGGGCTCCTTCTCAATGCCTATAAAACATGCCCATGTCTCTCCATCTTTTAAAAAAAAAAACTTCACTTGATCCAACCATCTCCACTAGCTAAATATAAATTAATAACTAAAGTTATAATAAAATGAAATAGAACACATCATCTTTTAAAATAAAAATATGGAAAATTAAATAAACCAGTATATTTACATAAATATATTTATATAACAGGAAGGTACACATCAAAGCCCTTGGTAATTAACTAACCTAGACTGGCATTTTATAACAAAAAGTCTAATTTGGAAAAACCTTCAATTACGATGTTATTGGCCCCAAAGCAGTATATATTATTCTCAGAGCTTTAAAAACATGCATAGAAAAATGACATTTGGAAGGAGAATAATGGTGGGCTAAACATTCCAACATTGTAATACTAAGTCATGCCCATTTCAGACAATTTATGCTTCCCCCAAGAAAAGTGATAGAACAAAAAAAAGTGCTTTGTAAGAGAAATAAATATTCCTTGAGGGCAGTGTATCTCCTATAAATAATGCTTATTGGAACTCCACATGTTACTTTAACAGTAGCCCATCAAATAATGAGAGAAACAAAATTAAGATATCCAGTTAACATTATAAGTCATGAATCTACAGGCAACATTAAAACCAGAAACTATTGACAAAATGCCCTTGCCTGTTAATTTTAATAAATGTACAGAAATATAGACATTCCACAAAGAATATTTAAACCAGTAATGGGAGATCCCACACATATGTGCCAATGCTATCATTAAAAAAATCAAACAAAACATTCTGCTTTGTCAAGATCACAAAATATAAGAACAAATTATGCTATCATGCTGAGCTGTGCTAAAATTAAAGCAAAGGCATTTTAAAAATAAAAGTTATATGTGTGTATATTATTCTTGTATTGGAAAAACTATGACACTATGAGAAGACTTCATTCACAAACACATATGAAACCAATTATATTTAATTAAAGTCTGGGCAACACAAACATTTTTTGATGAGATGAATGGGAAACAATTTTTTTTTTGAAGGCACAGAAAACTGACTCCAAGCTCTTAACTCTTCTATAATAAGTAAATTTTCCACTCCCACTAGAGAGCCTAAGTACAACTGACTTCACAGGACCATACCTAAATATGAGGAGAGAACAACTGGGAAGATAATTTTTAAAACTTTTCTAAGTACAAGTGTATCAGACTAACTAATTTAGGCAATTCTTTTAAGATTCACCTGGAAAAACTTCAGTCAATTAATCAACAAGAATTTAAAAAACATCTATTATGTGCCAAGAACTGTGTGAGGTGCTTAGTATACAGGGACAAATATGAAGCAGCCATTGCTCCAAAGATCTAAAATTATATCAGGAGAGACAACATGTACATATATAAATACATTTAGACTATATACAAAATAATATACAAACTACATAGTAGTTTGGGAACAAAATGTACTAGCATCTGGGGGATTACTAGAGTGCTGCTGGAACTAAATTCTGAAGAAAGGAATTCTAAAAGCCAGAGGTGAGAAGGGAATGAATTCTAAGAAAAGAGACAACCTGTGAAAAGGCACAGAACAGGCAGCCTGGTAGAGTATCTTGCATGAGAAAGAGAAATCAGGCCACTTAGGACTGTAGAGTATGGAAAGGGAAGCAATGTATGAGAATGGAAAGGCAGGCTGGAGGCCAGATTGTAAAGAGCTTGAAGTGACAAGTGAGAGGTTTACATTTTATCCCAAAGGCAGTAAACCACCAGTGAAAAATAAGGCAGCGATACATTAGATTCCCTTTGGAGGATGACCTGGTTGGGGAGAACCTTGAGGCCAGGAGAACAAATAGAAGACTACTACAATGATACAAGAGGGTAGTGCTGAGGCTCTGAGTGACAGTGGTAATTGCATCAGTAGTAAGGAGCTGTACTATAAGAGATATGGTGGAGGTGGAAATGGAAATATCTAGCAACTGAACGGATATATACTGTGAAAGTGAGGAAACAAGGATTATAACTGGGTCACAAATGTGAGAAATTAGAAATGTGGCAGTGCTCTTGCAAAAAAAAAAAAGTAAGTTCAATAGAGGAGGAAAAGATAAATGAGTTGTGTTTCAAAAATGTTGACTGAGATGTCTCCTTACCATCCAGTTTGAAATGTCCATTAAGCAAGTGGTGATGTGGAACTACAACTCAGGAGTGAGTCTGGGGCTGGATATATTGATTTGTAAGTCACCTGCATAAAGACTGATAATTAAACCCATAGGAGCTAATGCACTCATGATGTAAGAATATGTAGAAATGAATTAAAAGAATTAAAGTTTATATATCCAAGGGGCACAGCATTGCACAGCTCAGACAGTAGGGTTATAGAATATAAAAAAATGCTTCCTACCCTAAAAAAGCTTATTATTTATATCAGGTCAAGTTAACAAATCTTTATGAAGTAACTGCTGTGTGCCCGGCATTATGTTAAGCCCTGGGGATATAAGAAGAAAGGCAAAAAAAAAGAAAAAAGAAAAAAGTCAAAAGTCTTTGCCCTTACGGAGCTCACATTCTATTGAGAAAGGCAACTTTCAAACAACTATGCACATAAAAAATATACAGAGGTTAAACAGTGGACAGGTCAACTGGGTAATGCAGTAGATAGAGTGCTAGCCCTGGAGTTAGAGGACTGAGTTCAAATCTGGCCTCAGACACTTACTAGCTATGTGGCCTTGGGCAAGTCACTTAACCCTGTTTGCCTCATTCTCCTCATATGTAAAATGACCTGGAGAAGGAAATAGCAAACCACTCCAGTATCTTTGCCAAGAAAATCCTAAATGGAGTTATGAAAATTCAGACACGATTGAAACAACACAAAACAAAACAGTGAACAGAGATGAAGATAATATCTCTGGTTGAAAGGGAAAAATGAATAGGCTCAAATAATTTCACTGCATTGAAAACTATAATCCTACCTATCATGGTTCTGAAGGAAAAAGATTTCTACCCGTACAACACGTCTTCAGCCACAAGCAGATTATTATTATCATGCATTCTTTAAACACTGGTCTCCATCTCATAACCACTTTTTTTCCTTCTCTTTGTAGAACTTCTTATCAAAATAATTAAGTAAATTACTTAAACAGATTCATATATCTCAACTGTATTCCTGGAAATGATTTGTTTGTATTTATATTTTTGTGTAGTTGCTAATTAGGAATGATTGCATGGTCATGTGTTTTCTACTTACAGGGGGAAACAATTTCCTTTCCTATGGTTTGGTTTGGAACTTTTCTGGGTTTTTTGAGGTTGCATATTAACTGTGTACTTAAAAACTTTATTATTTAGAAATATAAGTTAAATATGAATTACATACATAGCAATTTTATTTATAAACATCATCTCTGTTAACTGACCATCTGCATTTTTTAAACTAATTGTCCACTCAATTAGCCAGTCCAGCACCATATTTGAACTTTTGAAATGCTTTCTTCCTGGTCCCATCCCACAGATCTCCAGGAAAGGCTGTGGGTTTCACAAAATAAAGGGGATATTGATCAAAAATGTTAAAACTCAAACAAGGACCATTTTTTCCATTAGAATGAATGGAAAAATAGATTAGAAATCACCACATCCTACTTTAAAGAAGCTAATTTCTTAATATGAAAAACATTTATCTTCTACATGCTGTCATGGGATGTGAACATTTAAAAAACTAGTTCATCAACTCAGCTTTTTTTTCTGAATGCTACTCTACCTAAAAGATGTGTAATCATCATTATTCCTTTCCCCACTATTTTGGAGATTTGTGATGCTGAGTTTTGAAATACAAATAAGATGCTAGTTAATAAAAGCCAGTATAATAAATTGTTTCTAATCTGGCTCCCTCCTACCTTTCCAGTCTTCTTAGACCTTGCTCACTCCCCTCCTCCACCATGAGATCCAATGATACTGGACTTTTTGCTGTTTCTTGCACAAAACATTCCATCTCCGCTACTGCCCATGACGGGAATTATATCCTACCTCATCTCTTTCTGGTTCCTTTGAGCTCCAGATAAAATCTCATGTTCTACAAGATGCCTTTCCCATCTCTCTTAAAGCTAATACCTTCCCTCTAAGATTCTTTCCAAATTCTCCTATTTATATCATTAGTACATGGTTATTTGCATGTTTTCTCCCTATAAGAATGTGAGCTCCTTGAGAGTAAGAGCTGTTTTCTGCCTTCTTTGCATCCTTAATTATCCTTAATCAGTGTTTGACACATAGTAGGGACTTAATAAATGCTTCTTGATGCAGTTTCATTCATAATAACCACATTAATGGTGTGCATTTATATGATGCTTCATATGAGCTATAAATACACTACATAACTGGACACTCAAAAGTGTCTTGAAGTAGGTAGGATAAATGTTATTTTTCCAATTTGTGGATAAGGATAAGGATAAGCATTAGAATAGCTCAGTGACATTCTTCAAATCTTCTTTGTCTATTCTCCAGTTATAATTTTAATCTCATTGGTAGCAAAAAAAATCTAATTTCCTTTTATTTTCTTTAGTTCAGTTATGTGACATGGTGACATTAAGATCTACCTTCTATGGGTTAGTTTCAATTTCATTTAGCTAACACAAAACAGCAATTGCTACTGTGACATGTTTTCTTTACTATAATTACTGTTATAATATTCTATTCTTATACCCCAATGTCATTAAGCAAAGGGAATATTTTTAGTCTTAGAAAAAAAAATTTTAAATCACAAAACTACTAATAAAATTATCACATGACAACTTTAACTAAAAATAATTTGCTCTCATTCACACTCAAAATTTTTCTCTTCCTAAATTTGACCAAAGAAAAGGTCAATGTGGCATTCACAGGACTTTAAGTCAGACAACAACATTGTGGTTCTGATACTCATTATAACTCTAGAGAAGTCACTGAACATCTCTGGGCATCAGTTTCCTCACCCATAAAACAAAGGAAATAGATGTACTATCTACCTCATAGGAACGTTTAAATTTTTAAAATTTTAAACTCTAAATTATTATGTAAATGTGAATTTATTATCAATAGTCATATTGTAGCTGGACTAATGGAGTACCAGGATGTTCAATCAAACATAGAACCACTATGTTTTAATTTTGAAACAAAGTATAAATTGTCAATGTCCTCTTTTAAAATAGAATTAAATTCCTTTTAGTTATTATCTTAACTGAGAAAAACATAGTGAAGCAGCATGGAATTCAAGTCCCTCCTCTGCTATATACTACCTATGTGGCACTGTATTTTCCTGCCATTCAATTCAGGAAAATCTCTACTACAGACTAGAAAGCGCAGAACAACTGCTCATCTGCACAGGGAGAGGGGGTTTCCTCTCTAGCAGTTCCTCCAACGATGAAATCCCTCATAATTACTTTAAAATATAAGGAGTCAGGAGATGTCTACACAGGACTATAGGTTTAGAACTGGAAGGGATAACAGGATCATGGATGTAGACTTGGAAGGAGTCTTAGATATCATCAGGTCCAACACTTCCATCGCATACATAAAGAAACAGACTCAGGGAGGATCACTGACTTGATCAAAGTGAACTCAGAGCCTCAGACTACGGCTCTAGGGTTTTTCTTGAAACTATTACTGCTTTTATGAACTTAACAAGCATCGAACATAGATACTTCCATATGCAAAGAACAAAAAAGGGCACTATACATGAAACTGAAATTCTGTTATATAATGTTTTAAGTGTCTATTAAATTCCACAAGGTAGTGACAAAACCATCCTGTTTATAACCTGTTTTGAATTTCTTTGCATTTTCTTCTGTGTACTTTTTTAAGGCTTTTTGGTCACTCCCCTTGAACCCTCCCCCCATTTATTGCATTTCTATCACAACCTGTTCACAAACTGCCATATTCTTTCCATAAACCACAGAGCCCCTGGGGACAGAGACTGCAAATACAGAAAAGGCATATATAGTTCATGCTTTTTTATATTTGCCTCGTTTCTCCATGATGATTTTATTTTGCACCATTGCCACACAGACACACAGACACACACACACACACACACACAGACACACACACAATGCAACATGTTTCTGCTACTTTGAATGTAAAATACATGGGTTGAATTAGATGACCTTTATAGTCAGTCTAGCTCTGATATGCATGTCTATAAGTAATGAGTGAGAGAAAATGGTACTATGAGCATTATGGGAATTTAGCTGCTCAAATGTCTCTAACTGTGGGCATTTAAATACATTAAAGCTCAATGCATTGTTGGTAGAATTGTGAACTGATCCAACCATTCTCTTGACTAATTTAGAACTATGTCAAAAGGGCTATAAAATTGTGCATACCCTTTGATCCAGCTATACCACTACTAGGTGTGTACCCCAAAAAGATCATAAAAGAGAAAAAGACACACATGTAAAAAATATTTATAGCAGCTCTTTTTGTGGTGGCAAAGAACTGGAAACTGAGGGGCTACCCATCAACTGAGGAATGGCTGAACAAGTTGTGGTATATGAATATAATGAAATACTATTGTGCTATAAGAAATGATAAGCAGGCAGATTTCAGAAAAACCTGGAAAGACTAAGAACTTCACTGCTACATACACAGTGACAATAATAAAATGCTTTTATCAGCTAGCTGGCACAGTGGGTAAGTGCACTAGACTAAGAGAAAGGGACACCTGGGTTCAAATCCTACCTTAGACTTTTAGTGGTGTGATGTTTGAGCAAGTCATTTTACATAAAGTAACTTGGCTTCAGGTCCCTCATCGGTAAAATGGAGAGAATAATAACATCTACCTTACAAGATTTTGTAGGCTCCAATTAGACAACATGCACAGTGCTTTGCAGATTGCAAAGTGCTATATAACTACTAGATTGTGAACTCTTTGAGGGCAAGGACTAGCTTTCATCCCTTCTTGTATTCCCAGTGATTAGCACAGTGCCTGGCACACAGTAGGTACTTAATAAATTATTATCACCAACTCATTTATAAGTACTTGATCTAACATTTGAGCTAGTAGATAACAAAGTACAAACAGTCATCATATTTATCTAAAAACATTCACATGGTCTATATGTCATAGGGACACATCCTCCAGTTTTCCTTCAAGACTCAATATGAGTGCTAACTTTTACATTGTCTTTCCTACTCATCTCTACCTGCTAAAGTCTTGCCTTCCACCAAAAAATTAAAAAAAAACAACTTTGAATTTATCATGGATATATTTTTATACCTTAGTGTACATATAGTTTCCCACAACAGAATGTAAGCTCCTTGAGGGCAGGAACTATTTCATGTTTGTCTTGGTATACAAAGTACAGTGTCTGGCATATACCAGGCACTTAATAACTGTTTGTTGATTGACTGCCTGACAATGAGTTGGTACCATAAGCCAAAAAAAAAAAAAAAGAGAGAGTAGACTACATCTCTCAGTATCAGAATCATAGATTTTCACATTTAAAAGGGAGTCCTGAAGAAAACTAATCTAAATTGACCTACAACCCTGCAAACAAACGGTCTTTGAGTCTTTTGTTGAGAATCTCTAGTAAGAAGAAATCTTCCAAGGCTAACCATTTTGACATTGGATTGCTCTAATTGTTAGTAAGTTATTCTTTGCACCAAACGGAAATCTATTTCTTTACAACTTCCTCCCACTGCTCCTACTTATGTCCAGCAAAGTCAAAAACAATGAGTCTATTCCCACTTCCACATTGCAGACCTTAAAAATTTTGAAAGACAACAATAACGTTACCCCCAAATTACCTCTTCTCTATCACTAGTACCTTTAGCACGGTATAGCACGGCTCAGGACTCTTCAGCATTCTCGTTGTGCCCCTGAATGTGATATAGCTTCTCAATGTCCTTCTTATAATGTTGTTCTCAGATGTGAAGACAAGACTCCAGATGTGGTTTGACAAGAGTAAAGTACATACGTCAGGACTAGCACTGGTATGACAGGATATTATAGCTCATAGTGTAGTTTAAGATCACATTAGCTTTCCTAACTGCAATATCAACACTGCTGAATCAGCTTAAACTTGCAGGCTATTAAAACTCCTAGATCATTTTTCAACAGCATGAGAAATGCTGTCAAAAAATTTGCTGAAATTTAGGTAGTATGTCTACAGCACTACCCTGATCTACTAGTTTAGTAATTCTATCAATGAAAAAAGAAAAAGTAGTTATTTTGTCATGAACTGTTCTAGATGAAGCTATCATTTATCAAGTTCCTTCATTACAACAAATTTAATACCCTTTGTCTTTTTTTTTTAATTGGAACCATGATGTTCCAAACTTTGGACAACTCATGTATTCTCCGTCATCTTTCAAAGATCACTAATTGTGGTTAGAAATCCCCTCCTACATTTCTCTCCACTCCGTATTATTCATTCCTGTTCCATTTCCTCTAGTCAAAAGATTCTTCCTCACGTTGGAAGAAAAAAGGAAGAAAAGTAAGTGTTGAATAGTTCACCTTTCTCACTGTCTTTCTTTACAATACAATACAATACAATGCAATGCAATGCATTACAGTAAACCTTTATTAAGTCCTGATATGGGCCAGGCACTGTGCTAAGTGCTGGGGGTACAAATAAAAAAAGAAAGACAGTTCTTGGCCTCAAGAAGGTTACACACTACCAGGGGAAGACAATACACAAAAAGCTGAAAAGTAGGAAGTGTACAGCAGAGGTATAGTGTAGATGTAGAGGTTTGATGATGGTAGAGTCAAATCCAAGGAGTGTAACTGGTAGGAAATGGCTGGACTGGGAGCTCTCTTTAAATGGAAGCTTTGGGAGGAGCTTTTGCTCTGCCCTCCAGACCTCCAATCGAAGAGGTAGAGGCTACTAAGGATACTTTTGAGGTGTGAGTACCAAAGCTAATACAATCACTGGAGTGGTGAGTTTCCTGGTGAAGGGCTTTTTCTGGGGGCATGATGATGGTGGAATCAAATCCAAGGAATGTAGGTAGTTCCTATGATTATTTATGGTTACTGTGGGGTGCTGAATTCCACATTAACCAACAGCATCAGATGTTTCTGTGCTTTATTATTCCTGACACTTCTTTTTCAGTACTATATTCTTTCATATTCTTCCTGTTATTTGCTCTAATTTCGAAATTCTATATGTCATTTTAAAATTCTGAGCTACTCAATGAGTTGACCTTAGTCTCTGTGGAGAAGTTCTTTTCCACCTCACTGCAACCATTTCTACTTATTTCTTTAAAAACTCATTCTTGACAGCATCCCATTACTTCAACACTGATTTACCATTCAAAATATCAGGCTCCTGGCTCCCACCAAAAATGGGATTTTGTATTTAAAACAAGAGGCAATAGGGAACCACTGGAGTTTATTGAGCAGGGGAATGATATGACCAGATGAGTGCTAAAGAAATATCACTTTGGCAACTATGTTGAGGGCAGATCAGAAAAGGGACAGACCTGAGGCAAGAACAAGTACTCAGTAATAGTAATTGGAACAAGTAATGACTAATTAGTAAGATACTATAATTATCCTGGTCAGAGGTGCTGAAGGCTTGAACTAGAAGACATCTATGTGAGTAGACAAAAAGGAGACAGATGAAGGACATGTAGTAGAGTTAGAATTGAGAAATACTTGGCAAGTAAATAGATATATGCACAGGGTGTGGAAAAAGGAAGAGGAGAGGATGACTCCAAAGTGAGTGAAAGGATGGTGGTGATCACCAAAGAAACAGGGAAGTTTGGAAGAAGAGTAGATGGGGGTGGAGAGGAGAAGATACCACGAGCTTTATTTTGGGTATGGTGAATTTGAGTTGTACGTAGAATTGTTCTAAACACACACTACAAAGTTGGCAATGGTGAACTAGAACTAGATGTACAGTTCTCAAAGTCGTCAACTTAGAGGTAATAAATGAACAAAGGAAAATTGGGTGGGGTCCCTAAGAAAATGTAAAGAGAGAATAGATTAAGGGCTTAGGGAACACCCACCTAGTGTGAAGGACCTGAATGAAGACCTAGCAAAAGAGACTGAGAAGTGGTTAGACAAGTAGAAAATGAACCAAAAGACCATAATTTCATGAAAACTCAGAGAAAGAAGTATGCAGGGGGGAAGGTGATCCATGGTGTCAAATGTTGCATAGTGGTCAAAGAGGAGCAGAACTGAAACAAAGCCATCATCAGATTTGGCCATCCAAATATTACTGGAGTGAGAAGCGTCATTTAAACCATAAGGCTAAAAGGAAAATCTTAAGGTGTTAGAAGTGAGTGACATTAGAGTAAGTAGAAGCAACATATGTAGACACAGCTGTGAAAGAGAGGAAAAATCGCAAAATGATAGCTTAGGCTTTTTGGAGGAAGTAACATCTGTGAAGTGGGCTTTAAAAGTTCACTAGGCAAGTAGGGGTAAAAATTTTAAAAAATTAAAAAGATAAATTTCACTGAGTATATTTGCATTAGGAACAACACTCATCAATAAGTTTTATTGAGCCATGGCCCAATAAAACAAGCACATTATAGCACTGACCATACTACTGAGGAACAGAACACAGTGTATAAGTCAAACCTCTCTTCATAAGAAGGAAGAGATGGAAGGAAAAGGATAAAAGGGCAAGCAAAATTATTTTTTACAGCAAGTGAGAGGTACTAAAAGTGTTATGCCAGTGAGTGGGCTGTTCTTATGATACCAAAAACTGCTGTCCTGATCCCACTATGAATTTCCAGGCTGCAATAATTACTGTTTATGATGATATCAAGAATGAGGGCAAAAGATGAAACATTTCTAATATACCATTAAAATTAAGAGAGGGATTATTTTCTGTTAGGTTCTACTTTCATGTTATATTTTCAAGTGGTAGTAGTAGTTTTATAGTATCAACTAAAGCAATCTGAAATAAAACAAAGTAGGTTATCAATAAGCAAAAGTGAGAATCTAACATTACTTCAGATCCACACTGCAAGTTAAAAGGACACCTTATTCATTTGGATTCTTTCAGTAATTTTAAAACTCACATTTATGATATATTTTAAAAAGCACATGGTACTAATAATCAATATTCAAAACACAGTTAGAATATATTGAATAATGTTTGATAGGAATATACTACAAATAGGCAAATTTTATAAAATTTTACAAAAAATAAAATGTTACGTTCAAACATTTTACTTTCAGGGATATCTGTTCCATATTTTATACACACACACACACACACACATACATATATACACATAAACATAAATATATATTTTACCATGAATGGTAAATGACAATGATAATATTAGTTAAAATATAACACAGAATTTTACTACTATGGTACGACTTAATGCGACATGATAAAAATTCTTAGAAGGCATTATTATTAAATACTTTATTAATTTAGAAGAATTTTTTCCTCCATAAAATATTCAATTACTATACTATTACATGTTTGGGAAAAAAATGATATTTGAACTCATGGATGGTTCTGAATATTTTATAAGCAAGTTTGAAAGGATCTTACCCCGTATTGATAGAAATGATTTCAATCAGTGGATTTTTTCTTATCTTTGGCAAATCCAATCGAGCTCCCCCCAAACGTTTTCCATTAGATTTTTTTTGACCCAGGAGTCTCACAGAGTGACCTTCAAAAGAAGCACATAGATATTAAAATGAGGCATATACTTCACTTTAATTTATAATTCCTGACAAATATGTTAGTGTTTGTAAATATGTTAATGCTTGTTGTACATATGCTATATTAGCATTTAAAAATATATTAATGTTTGTAAGACTTTTGGCATATTCTGTATTTAACTACCTTTTTAAAAAAGGGAAAGACCACAGCAAAATGTGATATGACATCTTCTTCATAACATTATTTAAGTAAAAGTGTTTTTCTTGAGGTTACCATCTGAATATGAACTGTTTTCACAATTTCCATTTTGTACTACCTAGACTGAAGGGAAACAGTAAGTGATAACTCCATAATTCTATTTTTTTTAATGCAAGGAGTTCTTTCTTTTTAGTCATTTATTTAGTATTTTATTTTGTCCTCAATTACACGTAAAAAACCAATTTTTTAAAAATTTTAAGTTCCAAATTCACTTCCTCTCTCCCCTCCCCCTAATTGAGAAGACAAGCAAATGGATATAGGTTATACATGTGGAGTCTTGCAAAACATTTCCATATTAGTCATATTACAAAAAAAAACAACAGATCAAAAACAAACCAACCAAGAAAAATACAGTAAGTTTAAGGAAAACTATGCTTCAATTTGCATTTCTAGTTCCTCAGTTCTTTCTTTGGGAATAGATGTCATATTTCACCATAAGGCCTTCAGAAATGTCTTGGATCACTGGATTGCTGAGAATACCTAAGTCATTCACAGTTGATCATCACACAATATTGCTGTTAATAGACATAACCTTTCCCTGGTTCTGTTCAATTCACTTTGCATCAGTTCATGTGAGTCTTTCCAGGTCTTTCTATAGCATAATAGTTTTTCAATTGCAATCACATTCCATAACTTGTCCAGTCATTCTTCAACAGTTATCCCCTCAATTTTCAATTATTTGCCACTAGAAAAAAAGCTGTTAGAAGTATTTTTTACATACAGATCCTTTTTTTTTTAAATCTCTTTGAAGTAACAAACCTAGTAATGCTATTGCTGTTTCAAAGGGTGTGCATGGTTTTATAGCCCTTTGGACATAGTTGCAAATCACTGTACAGAATTGTTCAATCAGTTCCAAGTCCACCAACACTGCATTAGCCTCTCAATTTTCCCACAACCCCTAAAACATTTATTATTTTCCTCTTCTGTCATATTAGTCGATCTGATAGGTGTGAGGTGGTACCCCACAACTTCTTGAATTTGCATTTCTCTAATCAATATTGATTTAGAGCATTTTTTCACAGGGCTATAGGTAGCTTCGATGACTTTGAAAACTGATGTTCATATCCTTTGAGCATTTATCAACTGGGGAATGGCTCTTATTTCTGTAAATTTAACCCAGTTCTCTATTTGAAAATATATATTTAAGAAATGAGGCCTCTCTTTGAGGCCACTTGCTATAAAATTTTTTTCATATTTATAATTATTAACTGTATTTCCCTCCACCCTTTTTCCTCTTGTTTATTCTATTCTTTCCTTTTACCAGGTCCATCCTCAACAGTGTTTGCTTCTGACTATCGCCTCCCCAAATTGGCCTTCCTTCTATCAGCACCCCCTGCCTTCTTTATGTACTCCTCTTCCTACTTTCCTGTAGGGCAAGACAGATTTCCATACCTAACTGAGTGTGTATTATTCCATCTAAGCCAATCCTGACAAGAATAAGGTTCAAGCATTCCCCTTCAACTCTCCCATCTTCTTCTCCACTGTAAAAGCTCATTTATGCCTCTTTTATGTCAGATAATTTACCCCATTCTACCTCTCCCTTTCTTCTCCCAGTGCAATCCTCTTTCTGACCCCTTTAATTTTTTTAAAATATCATCCCATTATATTTAACTCACATTCATGCCCTCTGTCTATGTAAACTCCTTCTAACTGCCCTAATAATGAAAAAGTTCTTAGAACCTGTCTCCTTATTAGGGCAGTTCGAAGTATATAGTTTAACCTTATTGAGCCCCTTACCATTTCTCTTTCCTGTTTACCTTCTTATGCTTCTCCTTAGTCTTGTATATAAAAATCAAATTTTTAATTTAGCTCTGGTCTTTTCATCAGAAATGCTTGAAAGTCTTCTATTTCAATGAATATCCATTTTCCCCCCTGAACACTCAGTTTTGCTGGGTAGGTAATTCTTGGTTGTAATCCTAGCTCTTTGTTCACCAGAATATGATATACCAAGCCCTCTAATCCTCTAATATTGAAGCTGCTAAATCTTATGTTATTCTGACTATACCTCCATGTTTCATTCAGGCTACTTGCAATATTGTCTCTTTGACATGGGAGCTCTGGAATTTGGCTATAATATTCCTGGGAGTTTTCATTTTGGGATCTATTTCAGGAGGATTCTTTCAATTTCTTTCAATTTCTATTTTACCCTCTAGTTTTAAGATATCAGGGAAGTTTTCTTTGACAATTTCTTGAAATATGATGTCGACTCTTTTTTTGATAATGGCTTTCAGGTAATCCAGATATTCTTAAACGATCTCTCCTGTATCTATTTTCCACGTCACTTGCTTTTCCAAAGAAGTACTTAACATTTTTTTATATTTTTTCATTCTTTTGACTTTGTGTTATTGTTTCTTGATGTCTCATGGATTCATTAGCTTCCACTGGTCCAATTCTAATTTTTAAGGAATGACTTTCATCAGTGTACTTTTGTACCTCCTTTTCCATCCAGCCAATTCTACTTTTTAAGGAGTTCTCTTCAGTGAATTTTTGTTCCATTTGGTTAATTCTGCTTTTTAAGGAGTTCTTTTCTTCAATGAATTTTTATGCCCCTTTTACCAGTAGGTCACTTTTGTTTTTTAAGGTGTTACTTTCTTCAGTATATTTTGTGCCTCTTTTACCAAGCCGTTGACTCTCTTTTCATGATTTTCTTGCATTACTCTCATTTCTTTACCCATTTCTATCTCTCTTATTTGATTTTTTAAATCCTTTTTAAACTTTTCCAGGAATTCTTTTTTTTGGATCTGTGACTAATTAATACTTTCCTCTGCAGCTTTTCATATAGCTGTTTTGATTTTATTGTCTTCTGCATTTATGTCTTGATCTTCTCTGTCACCATCATGACTTTCTATAGTCAGGTTTTTCTTTTGTTGTTTGCTCAATTTCCCAGCCTATTTCTTGACTTACAACTTTATGTTAAAGTTGGGCTCTGCTCCCAGCATGGAGGGATACTGTCCCTAGCTTCAGACCTTTCATGCTGCCGTTTTCAGAGCTAGCTCTGCAGTCTTCTTAGATTTTTGATTCTAATCCAAAGGTGGTATGATCTAAGAAGCAATGTGATTACTGCTTTCCTGGCCTGTGCTTTAATCTGTAAGTGACCATATGTACTCTTTTCTGTCCTGGAACCATGACCAAGGTCCCCACTCCCCTGAAGCTATAAACACTGGTGTGCTAGTGCTCCTACTTGCCACAGGACTGTGAGCCAGTATGTTCAATGCAACAGAGTCCTGAACCCAATGTCAGCAAAGAGACCTCTGTAATCTCTTTCTGACCAGTTATCTGACACCCTTACCATCTGTGGGCTAAGAACTCCAGAAAAAAGCCACTGCTGCTGCTGATTCAGTTGCCCCCATTGCCTGCTCCTGGTTCCCTGGGGCACCGCCTGCTTAGCATAGCCTGTACTCTTCTCTCACCCGGGTGTGACAGACCTTTCCTGCCAATCTTTTAAGTTGTCTTCGGCTGGAAAATTGTTTTGCCCCATCCTTTCGTTGATTCTGCTGCTCCAGAATTTATTTTAAGGTATTATTTAAAGGTGTTTGGAGGGGAAATTGGGAGAGTTCAGGCAAGTCTCTGCCTTCTCTCCACCATCTTGGCTCCACCTCCTGATAACTTTGTAATTCATAAGCGATGATATTTCAAAGGTTTAATGCACTGATAAGAATTTGCCAATTCAATTCAATGTTTACTAAGCACCATCTAGGTGCTAGGCTCTCAATAAGGAAGATGAAAAGTTAAGGAAGAGATAGTTCCTGACCTCAAGGAACTAATAGCCTTGTAGGTTTCGTCACATTTAATATCCCTCTCTGTCCATAGACTGATAAAAACAAATTATCCAAAGTAAGCCTCCTGCCACCAAAAAAAAAAAAAAAAGTTGACTCAAGAAGTGTGAATAAAATTACATTTAAGGGGAAGATTTTTTTTTTAGTATGGAAAGAAAATCTCCAATTGCATTGACCTGCGAAAGCAAAATTAGAGGGTAGAAAGCCTTGCATATACAAAAATATACAAGAAAGAAAAATAAAAAATAAAATTAATGAAAAAATAATTATTAAAATTATTTTAATAGCAAAACCTATAAGGGATGCAATATGCTAACCCACTGTGGAAGTATTGTACAGACTACTATTTCACATTTAAGGGTAGAGGTTACATGAATAAACCAATCACCCTTTCCTAATTAAGGGGGCTACATAATCTGTCCCTGATACTTTAATAGAGAACTCCTTTTTTTTAATTAATTTATTTATACAGTCACTTCCATAAGCTTTTGAGTTTTAAATTTTTCTCCCCCGCCCTCCCCAAGACGGCATGCAATCTGATATAGGCTCCACATATATATTCCTATTAAACACATTTTCATATTTGTCATGTTGTAAAGAAGAATTAGAACCAATAGGAGGAACTAAAGAAAGAACAAACAAAACAAACAGAAGAAAAAAACCATGAAACTTTTGGAGATGTCTTAGATCCTTGCATTGCTGACAAGAGCCAAATCTATCAAAGTTAGTTGTTGCTCCATATGGCTGCTACTGTGTACAACATTCTCCTGGTTCTGCCCACCTCACTCAGCACCAATCCATACAAGAAAGAGAGAACTCTTACACAGCATCCACTAATCAGGTGTGAACTAATTGTGGTTGGGGTCTAGGTGTCTTTACTGAATCAATCATTCAATGAATCAGTCAAGAGCATTAGACTCCTTACAAGAAGTCCTTGAAAGCTGTTGAATGAAATGGAATGGATATGACCGACAAGATGGAGGACTAAACATTTTCTCTGATCCTCAAGGCCTCTCAAATGTCTCTAAAAAAGACATTATGCACCAAAGATGAAACAACTTTAGCTGTATCTATGGTCTAGGATATTAGGAATGCAAAAGAGGGTAAAAACTCCATAAGCTAATACATAACTAAAGTTCATTCAGCACCCTGTGCACCACTGCCAACCATGCTACAGCAAGGCTACACTAGGAATTCACACCACAGGCTTCCAACAAAATGCAACCCCAATAGCCAGCAGTACTTTAGCAGTATTCTGTGCTACAGAAAATCTCTACAAAAAGCATGGAGAAAAAGAGAAAAGGGGCAGGATACATGTCTCAACTCCACAGAGGAATACTTGCTACCACCTCCTGTGAGAGCGTCAGAGATTCAAGCTCCAAAGAAATCACTCTGGTTGCAGCAGTACCAGTGGCTGCTGTGGAATAGAGGAAATGTGAAGGGGGAGGGGAGTTTGGTACTCCCCAAGCCTGAGAGAAAAAGGTCAGCGTCCAGCTGGAGCCAGTTCTTTACCCTAAAAGTCACTTGGCGTAGAGACCAAGGTTGCTGAACCCATCAACTGCCCAGTGAGGGAAGATAGTGAAACACTTTGAGACCCAACTACCATCAGAAGAGGGGCTCAGAAACTGATCAATAGGGGCAAATAAGGGGGAAAAGACTGAAATTACCAAATATACCAAGGGGAAGAAAAATGAAATTTCTTGAGCATAAACAGACAAATCAACAGGGAAAACATTAACAGCAAAACAAAATATGGCCTCCAGATCTAGTAAATAAGATCAGTCATCTATGAATAAACACTGTAGAACAAAGGAAAAGGATTCAACACCTTATGAGACTGAGGTCTTGTGGGTTTTAAAGAGAACATAGAACCACAATGCACTGTTCCTGAGTGGTTTAAAAAAACAATGAGACTTGAGAGAGGAGAACTGATGGCCTGCAGAGCAGAAATAATTGGCAAAATAGAATGAACTGGACTGACATGTCACAGGAATTGTGTTGGCATTGGTTATTCCCTGGGGAAACTGTGGCTTGGAGGCCACATGTGACCTTCTAGGCCCTTGGGACAGCCTTTTGACTGAGTGCAAGTTTTATAGAACAAATCTTTTTATTAAGAGGATTTGTTCTGTGAAGTTTGGGTTCAGTCAAAGGGTCGCACTTGAGGACCTATAGGCACACATGTGGCCACATGTGGCCCCACTCCTGGCCTCGACTATTTGAAGGAAGTGTCAAAGGACAGGGCTGATTTCTTTTGTACCATCCCTGAAGTTTATTTGTAATTTTATGCAATCAAATTAGACCTTAATCTGAGGCCTTCTGGTTTTGTTTCCACTGTCTTTTTTTTCTTCTGTCCTCTGGAGCAAGTCTTCCTTCTCATTCTTCTCAAGGCTGTCAAGTTTACTTTTCATTCTCCTAGCGTTGGTTTGTGCCCATGGTGCTGTTGCTAAATTGGCCTTCCTTATAAGCAGAATGATGGAACTAGATTTCACCAGGAACTGTTTACTTGTTTGTTCACTTGGAACCATAGGAAACTGGAGGGAGATGATTTGGATTTGTGTTGTCAAAAGCAATAGGTGCAGTGTATTTAGAGGAGTGATTCCGGTAAACAGTTTAAAATTTTATGATTAAGTGACAAGTGGACATTGTCCCTAATATAAATGAATAGAAGTTTTTTAATACTTAAAAAAAAAAAGGAGACAGCCCTTAAGAGGGAAATATTTGGAGGATGGGAACGAGATTCTTCTCCTTGTCATTCTCACACCTGCTTCCTCCAGACCTGCCTCTCATAAGAAGAGGCCTTTGTGAACTTGGGTGAGTTGGAGAATTTGCATTTATCAGGATCTTAGCAAAGTCCCCAGGACAGCAATGTCTATACCTAGAGCTACTGTGTCTAATTAATTTAATCCTCCTATCCTCCAAAGGTCACAAAATCCTCAGGGAAGATGGAAATGTAATAATATAATGTTGAAATACTTAAATTTAGAGAAAGTTTGTTTACTTCAACTATTCAGAAAATAGCGAGGGAACTAATAAAACTAAATTTCATCTTGAAGTAAGTAATAAAATCATCAGTCACAGCCTTTTCTAAAATGACTTTAATAATTACATTAAGTAATTTTTAAAATAATGTGCATTCAATACAAAAATTCCTACTCCAAGGCAACAACACAGCTCAGAGTTAAGCACAGCATTTGGCATCTCAGATCTCAGACTTTCAAGTCAAGTTAAACTTTTCAATCAAAAGTCCCGTTAATGAATAGGTAACCAAGATTGGCATGATAACATAATAGTAATCTGAGAGATGCCAAAAGTTCAATAATGACTAAGTAAAGGCATACTTTTTCACACCAGCATGATATAAATTTCATTACTTCCTGCTGTGATTTCGGTAATATGCAGCCTGAGCTAATAACATTTGATAAATTATTCATCTTCCCCATCTACATGCAAATAAAGGGACATATCTCTGGCTGATGATATAATGAATTATTTTCCAATCCAGTGGTTCATTAAAAAAGCCAAAGACCTAACTTAAAAAAAAGAAACTAAAAATGATAGGATATACAGATAGAAAAGATAAATAATAGAAGAACATCTCTTCATACTTGACTAAAGATGAAAGCAAATTCAGAGAGAGAAAGATATAAAATAGGCTACCAGTATGAAATTGTCATTTTAAATATGTGAGCTTCTATAATTTTACACTAAATGAAATTCTATTCTAACTATGTATGTTTAAATTTAATTGGTGAAGTACTTATAATTACTATAATGAAAAGTTAGTCACATGGTTTCTGTTTCTTTATTATCACCATCTTCAACCTGATAAATCATGACAAGAACACAATATAAACAAAAGAAGTATGAGAAGTCACGAAGGTATTCGAAGAGCTGGCATATCATTTTAAAAGAAGAAAAAGATAGAGAATTAAGTAGCATAGGAAAATTTCTTTCACATTAAAGGCCAAAGAAGTCAAAAAGAAGTAGAATGAATAAAAGGCGGTATTCAGTTGGTGGGAACGATGATGGCAACACAATTGCCAAGTTTGGTATTCTGGCCATATCTGCAGTTTAAATATGAATAATACAAGGCTATTTCTTCAGTGTATCTTTCTTATCTGGTAATAGTCTATGGAAATAATGTCAAAATGTACATCTGACTGTAGACCTAAGCCAAAAGCTTTTGTCTATGAGAAATAACTAAAGAAGCCATATGCTTCTTGAGAACATGTATTATAACTTACAGACTTCTATATTCTACCATTTCCCCTTCCTTTCCACCAGTCCAACTGTTAATAACAACCCCAATCACTGAGAAAAAGACTTCGATCAAGGTGGTAGACTTGCTAAATAACAGTAAATAAGTGTCAAAAGAATGATCGAGTATGTGGAGTATTTGATGACCAATCATGTCAAGACAGAGGCACTAAAAAAAGGGCAAGGCAGAGCAGAAAAGACACCAAGAGTAAACAAATGGAAATGTTTTTTCTTCATCTTAATTTTGTAGATAAAGTTTATAGCAAGATTTGAGAGAAATCTAACTTACCCAACAACAGTTTAAATACATAATTTATTTAAAGCAAGGTACCACAAAAGCCAATACAATAATCATTTACAAATCAAGATGTAAAATGGCTATCAAAGATATGATTACCTATGAACCATACATTATCACATAAATGCTGTTCTTCATTATGCAAGAATCAACCTTTCTTCTTGGCCCTTCGCAATAAGAAACTGGGATACCTTAAAACAAAACCTACAAATTAGTTTTAGAATGCCACTCCACATTACAGGAAAACCAAAAATCTGGCAACACTGACTCCTATTGTTTTTTCTATAAAAGACTTTATAAAAAGAACCCCATTCCTTCACCTCTCATATGCTACTTGACCCATCTATTCTTAAAGGCCATTCATTGTTCCTCTGAAGTAGTTCTACAATGACACTCCTCACTACTACGGAGACCTGGTGCCAAGTCTCCTTGATCTTTTAGATTCTGTTTCTCACTTAGTCACTTTCCCACCATTTCATTCCCTGACAGTAATCATTATCTCTGAAGATCTGCTTGAACCCTCTACTAGGGGTTGGCTAACTGGCAAAGTTCCTATTAAAATAATTGGGTTATTCATAAGAAAAGAAAAAGGAAGGGGAAGATGACTAAAAAGTAAACTACAATCACCAAACCTATCAAGTTTCTACAGTCATGCTTTGACTTCAGTCAATTTAATTGCAATTTAAATCAGTGGAAAGGAAGGCTCAACTTAATATTTTTCCCCTATCAAATGTGCATTCTTATTGAACAATGATGATGATGATGATGATGACGATGATGATGATGACTTTGATCACACAAGGCTTTAAGGCATACAAAATGATTTGTATAGGTTATTTCACTTGATCCTCACCATATTTGTGTGACGTAGCAGCTGTTACTAGCCCCATTTTAGAGATGAGGAAATTAAGGCACAGAGAAGTTAAGTAACTTGCTCAGGGTCACACAGCTAGCAAATGACTAAATCAGAACTCAAATTCAGATTTTCCTGATTCCAATACTCTCTCCTCTGTGCCACCTCACTTATCTGGATATAAACTTCATATATATTTTTCACAATTCAGAGGAAGAAAAAATGGTGAACTTAAGGTTAGACAGTCAGAACATAAAACATTTAAGCATCTACTAAGTGCCAGGCATTGTACTAAGCACTGAGGAACAAAAGAGAGAGGGAAGGAAGCAAGGAAGGTAGGAAAGAAGGAGAGAAGGAGACAGTTCCTGCTCTGAAGAAGCTTACAATCTAATGGGAGAAGATAACACAAAAAAGGAAGCTAAAAAGAGTGTTCAGGGAGGGAAACTAAGCTCAAGGGCATGATGAAGTTCAAAGCACTGCAACCTGCTGGGAAATGAAGAGATGGATGACCCAGGAGCCCTCCTTAAAATGGAGGTTTTAGGAGGAATTCTTCAGTCTACCTTCCAGGCAGAAGAGCTAACTCAGACTGATGAGGGCTGAGTACCAAGGCTGACCTGATCTTCGAGGATGATGAAGTTCCTGTTGAGGAGTTAGTTTCATAGGGGTATAATGGAGACAGGTGGGAAATGGAGATTTGTATTAATGCCCATCTATACCCCCTCATCAGTACCTCCTTTCTAGCCTCCAGGAACTTTGTAAAGTATCAGATAAATTCATTCCATATTAAAGTACACAAGAGACAGACAGGCAGATAGATAGATACCTCTGGAGAAAGATATTCCATTTAAATAATGCCCCATGAGAGAGATAATATTTCACTATATATAATTCACAAGCTACTAATGATAAATATTTCAGGTGTCAATAGAAAATAGATTTTGAGGTATAGTATCTTTCAAATACCCTTTGTGAAATGCTACACACTGGAGGCAATCAACAAGTAAGTACAACATAGGTCCTTTTCAAAAACAAAATACAGTTTTCAATGAGCTGAATTCAAAAAGAACAGATTAAGCAACTTCCACCTGCAAGGCATTGTACTAGGTGCTTGGAATCAAGCCAATTACATAACGGAAAGGAAGGGGAAGTTGGCTAAAAGATGAAATAAAATCACCAAACAACATCAAGTCTCTACAATCATAGTTTGATTTAAATCAAATCAATTTAAAAGAAAATTACAACTTAAGTCATTGGACAGAAAGGCTCAACATAACCCAAGGACAAACCAATTCCTATGCTTTAAAGAATTCACAATGTACACAGTACTGAGTGGATTTCATACTGACATCTATTATACAGGACAAAAAATAGACAATCTATGAATGATAAATGACACTACTACATACTTTGATATTCAGCAACTTAAATGAAAACATAAAGGAGGATGGCAAAAATTAGGTTGGAAAATTAAGGGGAGGAGAGAAAAGGTCAATAAACAGGAAAGGACAAAAAAGCTTATAAACTAAACTATGCAGAAGCTTCATGACTATATCATGAAATACTTTCTTAAGGAAGACAGAAAGTGTCAAATTCCACAGGAACAGAACATTTTTTTTATTAATTTATTTTGATTTATCAATAATCACTTCCATATGCTTTTGAGTTTAAAATTTTTCTCCCCCTTCCTCCCCACCACCCTCCCCAAGACGGCGCACAATCTGATATGGGCTATACATTTACATTCATATTAAACATATTTTCACATTAGTGATGTTGTAAGTAGAAGTTAAAACCAATAGGAGGAACCATCAGAAAGAGGAAACAAAAATCAACAGAGGAGAAAAAAAATAACAATTTGGCTTCCATAGTTCTTTCTTTGGGTATGGATAGAATTTTCCATCACAAGGCCTCTGGAGATGTCTTAGATCCTTCTACTGCCAGGAAGGGTTAAGTTTATCAATATTAGTCATCACACAATGTGGCTATTATTGTGTACAACGTTCTCTTGGTTCTGCTCACTTCACTCAGCATCAGATCAAACAGGTCTTTCCAGGTTTTTCTGAAGTCAGCCTGTTCATCATTTCTTATAGCACAATAGTATTCCATCACATTCATATACCACAACTTGCTCAGCCATTCCTCAATTGATGGGCATCCTCTCAATTTCCAATTCTTTGCCACCACAAAAAGAGCTGCTACGAATATTTTTGTACATGTAGGTCCTTTTCCCATTTGTGTGATCTTTTTGGGATATAGCCCCACAGGAACAGAACATTAAGAAAATTAAATTGTCTGTATTTTAACAACTGAGAAATACCTAGGAAGACAGAAATCACTTGAGAATCAGTTGTGTGTAGTCAGATGGCTATGGCAAAGGCCAAATTAGTCAAATTAAACATAAAATTAGAAAGCTGAAAAGACAAGAGTGAGAGCAATTACATCAGCTTCAACTTGACATGATTTTATAAAGAGCTACTCCAAAAAATAGGAAATGGACGAAAGTACAGATAATCACTTATACTATCACTTTAAAAAAATAAGTTTAACTGAGGCAGAACTAGCCATACCAAAAAGTCAAATAAACAAACAGTTATGTTCCTATTACATGCCAGGCACTGTTCAAAGTGCTGAGGAAACAAGGAAAGGCAAAACAGACCCTGCTTTTAAGGAGTTCACAATCTAATGGGGTAGAGAATATGCGAACACTATATAGAAAGAAAATGTATACAGGAAAGATTGAGATAACAACAGAGGGAAGAAACTAGCATTTAGAAGGACTGCGAAAGAGCACAGAAATCTGTCTCAAGCAGTACTTAATTTTGTTCCCAAACAGGAAAGACATGGCAGCCAAGTGCAAAATCAGTTTAGAGCATAAACTCAAGAAAGGGAGGTTTAAGCAAGTAATATCACCTCACAGTCAATGAAAAGTGACTGAGGAGAAAACAGATTCATCAAGGTTAGTGTGAGATCTAGCAAAGAACATCCTTAAAACCTTTCCTGATGTGATTAAAAAGAAAACAAATGAGAAATGAAATAATTCTTTCATTTTAAACAATGATCTTTAAAAATGGCAAACGCAGACACTCAGAGTGAATAGATAGGTGGCCTCCCAGTCTGATTTCTAATCCATGCTGGCTTTATGACCCAAAAAGGCAATTTAACTTTCTAGGAAATTCTTTTAAGACTTTGTGTGTGTGTGTGTGTGTGTGTGTGTGTGTGTGCATGCCCACGCCCGTGTATACCCACACACACACACACACACACACACCTGCAATTTTCCTCACCAATGAAATCATAATTCAGATTTTCAAAAATAATAAAATTGGCAAAGATAACAAAATGGCTACATTTGTATTCTATCAAGTAGTAACAGACAAGATGAAGATTGGAACTGGCCAAATGTATACAGAAGACAACCTTCTTAAGGCTGACAACCTGCTTAAGGTGACACAGGTATGAACTCTGAACAGTTCATAAATAAGGGAAGATTCTTAAAAAAATGGAAAAGACTAAAATTGATTTTATTTAAAAGAGAAAATAAAAAATAACCAAGAAGAAATCAAGAAGTGCCAAATCATGGAATATCATGATTGCACAAGAATTAAAATTTGGAATAACCTAAAAACAATGTAAAAACACATAGGGGGTTCAAGTAGGATGCAATTTATCAGTGAAAACCTGCATTTAAGAAGTGGAATAAAAGAAATTATCCAAGATTTATGTGTCCAGAAAAGAGTTAGGCTGCTCATGTATAGGCAGTAATTGATGAACAACTTGTGTACTGCTTACATATTTTTTAAACAATAAGGGATCATGGAATTATAAGGAAAACAATTACAAAGAATGAAAAGCACAGTGGGATTACAATTCAAATTGGTGAATCTTGTTAACAGGATTTGACTGGCTGAGTAAATCTAATCTAATGAAATAGAAGTAAATCAATAAAAGTAAATAGAAGTAAATCAATCTAATGAAATCATGGATTCAAAAAATTATAAGTGTTAAATGAGTGATTTGTTTGGAGGTAGCTTTTTAAGTTAAATGACCAAATTATTTTAGTAATGAAAACCTTTGTTACCGGAAAAAACAAAATACAAAACTCAAGTCTGTGTGAAATTTGTCGACTTTTTCAGTAATGGTGGCAGTAACAAGAAAGGGAGCAATAGGTGCTAATAATTTTATAGTTTTTAGACTGACAAACTTCTGAATGATAGTACTCTAAACATAAGGTCCCTGTTCAACAATCAATGAGACGGGCATACTACTAGAGAACAATTACATCAATCTTAACATTCTTGCTACAAGTGAAATCCAAAAAGAGATGAAAGCTGCAGCTAAATAGATGGACAGCTAACAAGTTCTACATGGTGAGACAAAGAAAGGATTTGGCATAATAGGTTTTATTATTTACCCAATTGCTATAAGGAATATTGTTTCTTGCAACATTTGGTCATCACATATTGTAGTGCTAATGATAAGTATTCGGGGGAAAAACACCATTAAAACAAATGTAGTTAATGCATCAATATCAGTTGCAGAGGGTGAAGCGGTAGAGAAGTTCTACAAAGTCTTTAACAAAATCCTTCAAATCAAATCAACACGAACTCTGACACTTGGTGACTTAAATACAAAGTGTTAAAACATAAGGATGAGGAGAAATACATAGAAAAGGATGGTTCAGGAGAAGGAAATGAGAGAGGACATAGGCATACAGAAGAAGCCTCATGTCTATATATCATTAACACTTCATTCAAAAAAAACAGTGCGTAGGCCTTGGAAGTGGCAAGCAGTAAACATTACAAAGAATGAAACTGATCACATTTTAACAGACATGCAAAGTCATTATAGACATGAGAGTTATCCAGTTCTATCAGCTGCTTGTACAGTAAGAACACTAACCTCTCAGAGCTAAGGTCAGAATTTATAATAAACAAGAAGAACAAATAGTAACAAAAAGACATAGC
Organism: Vombatus ursinus; assembly: GCF_900497805.2. Classification (NCBI taxonomy): domain Eukaryota; kingdom Metazoa; phylum Chordata; class Mammalia; order Diprotodontia; family Vombatidae; genus Vombatus; species Vombatus ursinus. Next base: position 4,284,836 of record NW_020940355.1, read on the forward strand.
ATGCAATTAAGATCGCAGCCTGAATTACTTAAGCAAGCTACTGAAAATTTTTTTGATGGGAAATGGACAATAGAAATGATATCAACGTGGACTGTAATAATTTCACCTAGAAGTTAAACCAATAAAAATTAACTACAATAGCAAGGAACTAAAAGAGCCCAGAAAGCATCATATTTAGCAACTATATGACTTACTTGCTAAGTGGAAACAATGCACTACTGGAACAGAATATAAACACATCTATAAAATCTCATAAGGGATGATGAATGATTATGAATATTGATTCACAGAGCAGAAAGAAGCAGTGGACAGGAAAAATCCATCTCAAGAAAGCCTGGCAAGACAGACACCTAAACAAAGTCATCCCAAGGTCGTTCACAAATAATACAGAAAGAGTCCTACACATTGAATAGAAGGGGAAAGAACTGACAAAAAGTTCACCAAAAAAAATTTAAAAATGCCTTATGCATCAAGGAGAGTGAAAACATTACACATAAACTCTAACAACACAATACTTGAGATGCCTACAGGAAGGAAAAATGCCACTAAAGAAAACGAGAAGAGAAAAGGTGCTGGATTAGATTAAATACGTATAGAGGAGATCTGTGCTGAAGAGGATACAATTGTGAGGGCACTGAAATTTACAGAGTATCTAAAGGAGTAGACGCCAAGAGTGGAATTTATTGAATCCAAAATGAGGTGACTAAGAAAACATCAACTATTGACAGGTATGACTATTTTCCCATCAATACAAAATCTTTATGACAATCTTCTACTGTTTGAAGGCATATGGTCAGTGTGAACAGGTGCAACCTATAACCAAGAAGGAACTTCAAAGAAGAGAAGTGAAGGACCTCATCAAAGAAAGAAAGAGAAAATGGACCCCTATGATGAATTTGGGAAGATAGGGACAAGAGCTGCAAAGGAGGGATAGGAATCAATGGACTGTGATCTGCAGAGTTGGAAGAAATCCCTTAGATTAGATTGGGTCTTCAACATCGTTGCTGGTGCTCCCTCATCTCCCACTTCCTTCCTCGCTCTCCTAAAATAACACGACCCCCTCCTTCATTCCATTTCAGGCAGACACAGAGAGGGCCACCCATAGATCTTATCAAAATCCACAAGCATTCCACTTCTACAATTAAAAATTCTGATATTCTCTATCCAACCATAACTTCCTATTTTTCCATCTCTCCCTATGCCTTACCCCTCCTAAACCCATTCTTCCCCCTCACTGATAACTCTACTTTTTCAGGCCATTACCCCTGCTCTGGCTTCATTTCCCTCTCTCTCCATTCCTCAACCAATAGTTAACCAATTTAACTCTAGACTGTCCTCTGCTCTCAAGTCCTTTATCCCTTTGTCCTACCAACACTCATCCTTTGGCAAACCTCAGAACTGGATTATTCCCATGATTTGCCTCCTCAGCTTCTATTTATGAGCAGTGCTGAACAGAGCTGTAGAAAGTCAAACGACTGTGCTGACTAACTTCATCATAAATTCACATTACTCAATTCCAACTAGGCTCTCATTTCAGCAGGGCAATACTTTTATTCCATTGCTGATTCCCTGTGTCACTCCAAACATAGGTTTGTCCAGACCTGTTCATCTCTCCATAAGCCTTCCATGCTTCCTCCTATCTCTCAAAATTATAGAGAAAAGGGAGGCCATTTGATGTATTCTCTCTTTTTTCCTTTGCACTTCATCTCAAAATCTTTTGAATCATCTCTCCTCCTTTGTGCTAGTCTCTGAAAAACAGATACCCCTTCTCCTTACCAAGCCAATCACTAGATATGCACTTGACCCTAACCCATCCTATCTTCCTAACAGATTACAACCTTAATTATACTTTCCCTTGAATCATGCATGTGTATGTATGTGTATATGCATGTATATATCTTTGTATGTATGCATGTATGTTTGTATATATGTATATATATATATATCATATATATGCGTGTGTGTGTGTGTGTGTGTGTGTGTGTGTGTGTGTGTGTGTATACCTTCTAGGGTATTAATTTTCATGTCCCTGTTTTCCCCAAATAGAATGTAAGCTTGGAGAACAGACACTATTTCATTTCTGCCTTTGTATATATCTAGCACAATACCTTAAACATGGTATGTGCTTAATAAATGCTTGTTAAATGGAACTGATTTTGATAGAATAGGTTAAAACTAAAAAGAAAGCCAAAATAATCAGCAACACAAAAATCATGAGAATTCTGAAAAGATGGTGAAAACCTGAAACTTAGTGACTATCTGTTCACCCAAAGAAATAAATCAATCTAATCTAAATTCTAGTACAGTTCTAACATTTTAACTGAACTCTGATCCATTACAGAAATTATGAATTAATCAAATAGATGTATTTCAGAAAGTTCATTATGAGGTAAACTTCTATTAAATTAATTCACTTGTACACATGTTATCTAGTAAAAAATCAGAGATGTGTTCTGATACAAAACTTTGTCTTCTTGTACACAAAACTAAAAATGAAGCTCACTTATCTAGGAGAGAGTCAGGAGATGTGGTAGTTGTTGGGTATTTGAACCTGTGATTTCATCCCCATAGAGAAATTACAGTGTATACAAAAACAAGTATCATTATAGAGTTGCCTCCAGCACTGAGAGATTAACTGATTTTCCAAAGGTTACACAGCTAGTTAGTGTCAGAGGTAGAACTTGGAGTCCAAAGACCTAGGTCCAAGGTTAGAAAACTATCACAATATACTGACTCTTGTTGAAAAAATAGCAAACATCTTCACATCACCTATAAAAGGTAAAAAAATTCTGATAAAATGTGAAACACAATTCTGTGCTATAACAAAAGTAAAAGAATCAAAAATAAAAAGACTGTAGCATCAAGAAACTTGTACTTACTAGAAAACGTCATTGCTGTTCTGACAGAATAATCATTGTCATTCAATTGACTCATTCACTTGAGGATTTATTAAGTACCTACTGCATGCTAAGTACTATACTAGGAATTAGAGACATAAAAAGCAAAAATTAGACAGTTCTTACTCTCAAGGTATTTATATTTGACTATGCAGTAGACTTATACACTGCTTTAAGTGACCACATGTTGCCTTCATGTAAGAAATTTTTTTCAACCCTTGAAATTCCCAGCTTCATTCTCTACAACTGTTAACAAATGCTTAAAAAGTGGATAAATGGCATATAAATCTGTGAACAGAAATGTAATATCCTTGTTTCTTGAAGGTTTGTGCCAGTGACTGCCAGGACACACGTATAATTTGGAGATTTCTTCTATGCGATTTGGAGATTTCACATGTCTTGGATCTGTGACTAAAGGGTTATGTAATTGATGACGGAGTCTTTAAAAGAAAATAATAACAAAGTTTGTTGCATCAACATTGTTTTAAAGGAAAGTAAAGATTTATTTATTTATTTGCACTGAAAACTATTAATGTACTCAGATACATGATAAACGGTACCCTAGTGGATAGTGAGTTCCTGTCACATGTTAAGTGTATGCCTACTGACTGATTGATTGACTGGTTGATTGACATTCCTTTCAATGATCTAGATCTTAGGAAGAGTGCTTCCTTATCCTAAAAGGATCTCCAAAAATAACAAAAACATACTTGTAGGCAAGAAGGTACAGTGGAAAGAGAATTGTCACTGGAGATAGAGAACCTGAGTTTAAATACCACCTCTGACCTGTGCAAGCTGCATGACCTTGGGCAAATCACCTAACCTTCCTAGGTTTAAAGTTTCCTCATCTGTAAGAAGAGAAGGGTGGATTAGATGCCCTAGAGCCCCTTCCTGAGCAGAGTTATGACTCCACAAAATATTCTATAATAACCTTAGGTTAAACCTATCTTCTTTTTATGGAATATATGAAATGCATCTTCTAACCTTTTATGAGCTTGCACTTCAGATTATTCTCAATTATAAGACTGGATGACTTTCTGATTTTTAAGTCAATGTTAACCTCTCTTCTCTTATTTCTTCTTTTTGCAACATGTGTTTTTTGCCTTTTACATGCCTTTCCTGTCCCCTCCCACTTCCCTAATAACCAAGCCACAAACTGACCCTTCCCTCACCACACACACCTTTCTCATGTTCCTCACAATTTATGCCCCTCCAGATGCTCTCCAATCTAGAGGCATTGGCCTCCTTGCTGGTCCTTGAAGACACTCTAGGCTTTTTTGCTATCTGTTCCTCATCCCAGGATTGTTCCCCCTCCTCATCTCTGTCCTCCTGTTTATTAAAATAGAATTTCAGAGGCAAATTATTCTATTCCACAGCAGAATATCTCAAATAGGAAGTGAAAAACCAAGTTTGAATGTTTTCATAATTGTTTAAAAAGTGAAAGGCCAGAAATTTTAACAATATTTATTTAAGAGACCTCTATCATGTCAGAGCCAAATGGAATAAAATTTGGCAACTTTGAAAAAGAGGCTTTCCCATGTGGGTGGAAAATAATGACAGGGTCTGGCAAGAAGCAACCACAGGTGGAATGGAGAGATTGTGTACCAGCATAAAAGGGGGACCAAACCCGTACAAGTGCACCATGTGTCAACCAGTTCCTTTGTCACCCACAATGCAATTTCAGGCCACAGATGCAAGACAGAATGAGGAAGGCACCTGCATCCAGGGATGGTATCCCTGGGTAAGGAGCCATCTCAGACCCTAGCCAATGTAGCAAAAAAAGAAAACACATTTAGGAGCAAGGAGCAGCATGGCTCAGACGACAGGAGCAGAGTGTGGTCTCAGTTCCAGCTTCTAACTCAGTCTGAGGGCTACAGAGGCAAAACAAGGGCAGAAATCTAACACTCAAGGGGAGCCTGCAGTTCTGTCACTATGAACCAGTAAAGCTTCCCAGCTGGCCACAGGGGATGAGTCTAGAAGCAGTCTCCTATTGCTCAGACTCAAATCAAGGTCAGGAAATTTGAGGAGCTTAGACCATGAGGACAGCTAGACATTGACCTGGAACTGACACTTTAAGAATACTGAAAGCTTGCAAGTCTACTACCAGAGCTGTCCCTAAAATACAAAAAGATAACACAACACTCCAAGAAAGCAGCAACAGAAGCAACCTGGATCTTTCCTCCAGACATGTGGAGACCTTGGCCCTCACATGAAGTGAGGAAGTCAGGAAGCTGGTTGGAAGAATAAACAAACAAAAATAAGCCCTCCATAAAAAGCTATTTTGGTAACAGGGATACTTTAAGATACAAATCCAGAAGAAGAAAAAGACTCCACAATCTCTGTAAGCAAAACCTCAAAGAAAAATTAAGCCTGGGCACAAATCCAACTAGAATTCGTGGAAGAGATGAAGCATGAATTTTTTTTTAAAAAGTGAAATATGTTTTGTTATAAATGAAATGAGAATGCTAGAGGAAAAAATGGGGGAAAAGTAGATGAAAAAAGAATTGGAAAAGGAATTAATAGCTTGGCACAAGGGGTACAAAACCTGCCTAAGCAACAACTCTCTGAAAACTAGAATGGTCCACAAAGAGGTCAAATATTCCATGAGACAACAAGATATTTTTAAAACAAAGTCAAATGACTAGGAAAAAAATAAAAGAAAATGTAGGCAAAGTATTAAAAAATAAGATTGAGGAGAAAAAATTTAAGAATAATTGGACTACATGAAAACTATGACCAAAAAAAGCGCCTAGACATAATATTTCAGGAAATCTTAAAAGAAAACTGCAAAGATCTCTCGGAACCAGAAGGCATAATGAATATAGAAGGAATCCAGCTATCACTTCTCAAAACACCAAAATGAACACTTCTAGGAATGTTATAGCCACAATCCTGAGCTTCTAGATCAAAGAAGACAATGATACAAGCAGTCAGAAAGAAAGAATTCAAATAGGAGCTACAGTCTGGATAACATAAGATTTAGTAGCCACTACTATTAATGAGGGGAGAAGCTGGGATGTGATATTCCAGAAGGTAAAGGATAAAGGCTTAGAGTCAAGAATAACTTACCCTGCAAAACTGAGTATAATCGTAGACAGGGAAAAAATAAGAGAGAAGGCCTAAGCATTCCTGATTATAAGACCAGAACTATGTGAAAACTCCAAAGTTCAAACACAAGAATTAAGAGAAGCATAAAAAGGTAAACCTGGAAGAACAATGGTTAATGAAAAAGATTGATTAAGCAAGGATAAATTGCTTACATTCTATTATATTTTCTTATTTGTATCCTCAGCACTTAATATTTTGCTTTGCATACATTAGGCACTCAATAAATATTTACTAACAGGGAAGACAAAATACATGTCCTCTCTGAATAAAGTCTCTCATAATGGTTCTCTAATATCTTGATGATCTTAAGAGAAGACAGGAAAGAAAGAAAGGAATAGACTGGGGGGAGGAAGCAAGGAAAGGAAGTCTAGGAAATTTCTCACATAATTAGGGTGTGCAAGTGGACATCTACCTAAACAAAGAAGAGAAGGTAGAAGGGAGTGGCTGACACTTGAACTTCACTCTCATCTGAACTTCTCAATGGAGGGAAGAACACACACACACACACACACACACACACACACACAGAGCTACAGAAAAGATGGATCTTTGCTTATTGGAATAAATAAAACACAATTTAAGGAAGGACTACAAGTAGCAGAGAAACAACCAATTTACACAGGTAGCAGCCAAAGTTCCTCATGGGGAGATCAAATGAACCAATGAAATTGCAGGTCCATTTCCTGTCACAACCTCCATGAGCAAAATGCCACATGAGGCAAGGGAGCGAAGGCTATCTTGAAAGAAAGACTGCCAACACTGTCAAATGTTACAAAGAAGATGAGAACAAAGAAAAAAACCATTGGGTTGGGGGTTAAGGAGTTCATTAGTAACCTTGGAAAAAGAATGATGGGGATAGAAGCCAGATTTCAAAGGCTTGGCAACTGAGTGGTCAGTGAGGAGGTAGAAACAGTGAATAAAGACTACTTTTTCTAGAAGTCTGGCAGTGAGGGGAGAAGCAAGGATTATATCTTGAAATCGCAGCAGGGTCACACTACTTTTTAGGATAAGGGAGATCGAAAAATGTTTATATGGGCTAAGGGAAAAAGGACAGCTAGAAGCAGAGATGAAAGATGCATGAAAGTAAAGAATTAATGGCAGAAAGGGCACAGAGGAGAAGGGAGGGATGAGGTTGGCGGAATAAGTGGAAAAGCTGGCCTTTAGATGGACCAGTTTCATCTAAAAATGGAGGGAAGGTAAAAAGGAAGCTTTACAACAATGAAGAGTTTAGGAAAACAGGAGCAAAGCTGAGCAATGAGATGACCCAACCATTGAAGTTCTACTTTGAATCACTGTTAGAACATTGAGATAACCCAGGGTTCTCAAAAACTAAGTCAGTAGAACATAATAAATGCTAACAAGCCCAACAAATCTGCAAAGGTTTTTAGTACAAGGTAAGCAATGGATTATAGGTCTGTCATCCAAGGACCAGCATAGCTATATTCAGAAAAGTTAATCACCAAAAGATAGTACTCAGAGAATGTTAAATGTTCTCAAACTACCCCCAACTCACAAATATCTGAACAATGCAATTACACAAGAGAAGAGAGATTACAAGGGTAATTACAAGGGATTACAATCTGTGTCACTGAAGGGATTACCAAAACAGATAAAACCACCTTCCCCTGAAATACTGAAGTAATTAGACTGGGGAAGGAAGGGGAAAGCTAGGCGGCACAGTGGATAGAATACCACTTCCCCTGAAATACTGAAGTAATTAGACTGGGGAAGGAAGGGGAAAGCTAGGTGGCACAGTGGATAGAACACCAGGCCTAGATCCAGGAAGACTCATTTTTCTGAATTCAAATCCAGTCTCTGCCACTTGCTAGGTGTGGGACCCTGGGCAAGTCCCTTAAACCCTGTTTGCCTCAGTTTCCTTATCTGTAAAATGAGCTGGAGAAGAAAACTGCAAACCACAATATCTTTGCCAAGAAAACTCCAGACGGTGTCACAAGGAGTCAGATACAACTGAAAAATGACTCAGCAACAACATATCAATTAATGGCTAGTAATGTGAAAAAATCCAAAGGCAGTCATTATTTTCAGAACACTTTATGTAAGGTCAATATCAAAAACAGGTTACTTTTGTTTAAATTCATTATTGAATTCTAGAATGATTTTTTTTCAATGAATAAATATTTTAAAAAGAGAAAAAAAAAAACATAATGAATTCTGCCAGTATAAGCAGTTCTACCTCTGCAAAAAAACTTGAAGAATCTTCTTTGCAGTCAAATTTGATCATTATAAGTTAGACACATTCTTTTTCAATTGTTTTATTATTATTTTTCTCTCAATTTACATTTCTGTAATGGTATTTATTTATTGTGCTGGTTATATTTACTTCACTGTACATTCATATGTCTTCCCACACTACTCTTTTATTCATGAGGTTCATTATTTCTAATGGCACAGTAATAACCCACCACACTCAGTACCACAATTTGTTTAGCAGTTCCCCAACTGCTGAGCATTCACCTTCTTTCCAGTTCTTAGCTATCACAAAATAGGCTGTGGAAAATATTTCATTATATATGGTACCTTTCTTTTTAACACTGATCTCCATGGGATATAAACCTAGCATTGAAATATCTGGGATCGAAAGGCATATTTCTTTATAGTCACTTTCTTTTAATAATTCCAAACTGCAAAATTATGCAGAAAAAAAGTTTTTTGACAAAACAGGATTAATTTATGCTAAAAAAACAAAACTCTTAAAAGCCCTAAAAGAGGCACAACCAAAGGACATATATTTAAAATAAGAGTTGGCATTATTTGAAAGGAAGACATTTTAGTTCTCAGTAAAAATGTTAGGATATCCCCTCTCTACACTGTTGTTTGAAATAGTTCTAGAAATGTTAGCTATAGCAATAAGTTAAGAGAACAAAATCAACTGAATAAACATAAAGAGGGAAAAAATTATGTATATTTAGAGATGACAACATGTTATATTTAGAAAACCCCAGTTAATTTCTACTGCAAGATAGCAGGATACGAAATTAATCTGTAAAATTCATCAGTATTATTATAAATTATTATTTCATAATTAAATATTATTATATATTGTTTATTATATATAAATATCATATATATTATATTATATTACATATTATATATTATATATAGGGGGATAATGAGTTCATTAGTAACCTTAATAACATTAGTAATAAGATATATATCATACATTATTATATTATCATATACTAATTATTATATAATATTAATAATAAAATATTAATTAAAATAACTAAATAATAAAATTTACTATAATTTATTTTATGAAAAATAAAAAAGAGAAATACCAGTCAATATGCTAAAAACACAAATGTGGGAATTAACCTACCAAAACAAAGACAACATTCTGACCTCATAATTCAATTGATAACTCCACAGTTACTAATGAACTCTTAACTGACAAATCCAATGGCCTTTTCTCAGTCCTCATCCTTCTTGACCTCTCTGTAGCCACAGACATCATCAGTTACCCTTTTCTCTTGAATAAGCTTATCTCTCTAGGTTTACTTGACAATACTCTATCTTGGTCTTCCTCTTACCTATCTGACCACTCCTTCTCAATCTCCTTTGCTGACTCTTCATCCATATCATGCCTACTAATCTTAGGTGTCTCCAGAGCTGCATCCTGAATTCTATTCTTTACTCCCTCAATTATTTTCACTTGGTGATCTCATCAGTTCTGCTGAATTCAGTGAGTATCTCTATGCTGACGATGATCAATTCTATTTCTCCAGCCCTACCCTCTCCTTTGATATCTAATCCAACATCTCTAACTATTACACATCTTAAACTCAATAGGTCCAAAACATCGCCTCCCCACCCCCTGCAAAGTATCCCCTCTTCTTAACTTTTCTATTACTTTTGAGGATCCCACTATCCTCTCAATTACCCAGACTTGCAATCTAGGTGCCATCCTGGATTCTTTCCTCTCTCTCACCAACTTCTATATCCCAACATGTCACCCCATCCTATCAGTCCTACTTTAGTAACCTCTCCAGTATATTCCCCTTCTCTCTTCTGACATTGAAACCACTTTTGTGCAGACCTTCATCACCTCACACTTTGACTGTCCCAATAGCCTCCTGGTTTTTCTCTGCTTCAAGCCTCTCTCCACTGTGTCCACTCTCCACTCAGTTGTCAAACTGATGCTAGTAAAGTGCAGGTCTGACCCACTACTCAATAAACCCCAGTGACTCCCATAACCTACAGAACCAACTATAAAATCCTCAGTTCAGCATTCATATGGCCCCTTCCTATCTGGAGTTATCCTTCACTTAAGTCCCTCTCACATACACTCCAATCTAGTGTCACTGGCCTACTTCATGTTCCTTCCATAAGACAATCCTTCTCTTAACTCCAGATTAACAGCCTGTCCCTCATGGCTGGAATTCTCTCCTCATCTCTGCCTCCTGGCTTCCTGGGCTTCATTTAAGTCCCAGTATAATCCCACATTCCACCAAAAGCCTTTCCTTATCCCCCTCAGTGCTAGTGCCTTCCCTCTTTTATTTATCTCTACTTTTGCTGCATATATCTTTTTTTAACATAGTTATTTCCATGTTGTTTCACCCATTAGAATGTAAGCTCTCTGAAGACAGGAACTGTTCTTTTGCTTAGGACAGTGTCTGGCATGTAGTAAGTACTTAATAAATGCTCTGCTGCTACTGATGGCAGAAATCTTTTTGTACAGTTATTCTTATGTTTTCTCATCCATTGGCCTGCATTTTCCTTGAGAGCCATGAATATCTTTTGTCTTCCTTTATAACACCAACACTTAACACAAAGGCTAGTACAAAGTAGGATAATAAATGCTTAAGAAATGATCACTGATTCTCAAACACACACTCACTCACTCATTCACTCATCCAAATAGACCAGTGGAACAGACCAGTTAAGGAAGAAACAGAAGCAACTGAAATCAATAGTCCAGGGTTGATAAAGCCAGAACATAAATTAAAAGAGAAACTGATTCCTTTTATTAACAAATACTGCTGTGAAAATGGAGAAACAGCTTGGCAAAAATGATGTTAAGCTCAACAATTTATACAAGAAATAACAATAAATTAAAATTACCTAAATTTAAATGTTACAACATAAAAAAATTATAAATCCTAAGACTTTATATATTTACTACAAAACATAGAGAGTTTAGGCCTACATTAAAAAATAGTGAGAATTCATTCCAAAACAATAAGGTAAAACTTCTTAATATGTGGATATACTCATGATAAATAAAAATCTAATTCACACTGCTTTATCATAAGAAGCCATCCTCAAATCTAGAAAGACCAGATTTGAGTCTTCCCTCTAATACATACTATGTATGTATAGTGAACTACTGATTTCAAGAAAATTAATTGGTTACTATATTAAAGACTTACCTTTTTTATGTGAGATAATTTACCCCATTCTACCTCTCCCTTTCTCCTCCTCCCAGTACATTCTTTTCTCTCACTCCTTAATTTTATTTTTTAGATATCATCTTAGGTAGAACTTTTTAAAGTATTTATGGGAAATCAGGTAAGAATCTCATACAAGATGAAGAAGCTTTCAAGAGATTTCAAATCTTCATTGATGAAGAAAATAAATCAAAATTCCAAAAAAGTACTAAGGTAACCAAGAAAATAGCAAACTGCTATAACTGCCCCACTTATATTTAAATTTACTTTTTTAATAGAATTTGAAGGCAAAACCTTTTCAATTAATACTCAAACAAAATTTCCACAAAGTATATTTCCTGAAAAATATTAAGCTCTCTATGTCTGTACATGACCCAAGCATTCCAGTCTTCATCAAACTGAAAACCTTGGAGACAATTCTGACTCATTGCTCTCCTCTGCCAACCAAATCTAAATCTAAATTCTATTCAATGAATAAAGTCTAGGCTTTGGCACCACCTATTCTGTGACTGCCTTCAATGATTTCCCCAAACCAGGGCAATGGAATTCTCCTTTTACTTTCTATAGAATTTATTATCTATACCACTAATTTGATCAAGCAGTACAATGTTTCCTGTCTCTTTACTTCTTGTGATCATACTGGTTGTTGCCTCGGACATCAAGCACAGAAGATTTTTACAGACAATCAAACAGAACATTGTCTGTTTTACAGACAACCAGCACTCATTTTAGAGAACTAGAATATCTGTTCATTTATGTCTTTGATTACCTTTAATGGTTTCCTCCACAACTTCTACTACACGATCTATTTGTTGAACCTAAAAAATACAAGAAAATAAAATTTTTTAACTATTTATATAGTCAATGAAAATTTGATTCCAATGACATCTCTTTGAATCAATGTTAGGGATCCTAATAAATTCTTTTTATTGAAATCTTTGAAATTTCATACTGCAGGTTGATAATATCATCAAGTGACATGAGAGAAATGGATATAGATTTTTATCAGGTCCAAATATGGTCATAGTATACATACATGCCTATCAAAATACCATCATATTTAGCTAAAACATCATTCTAATTATTACAAATTTATATTTTAATAATAAAGGTCTGGAAGGAAAAACAATATCTACCTCTGTTCCAAAGAAAGCAGTATTTAGCACAACAGAAGAGACACATAGGAAAAAGGGAAGAAGGAGGCAAGGAGAGGAAAGCACAAGGAAGAGAGGGCAAGAAAACACAAGAACTTGAAAGAGAACAGGTTCAAGATTCACAAAATATAATAAAACATTTTATCTAATTCATTGTGAGAATAAGGGGAAAGATTTTCTTAATTAATACTATAAATTGCAGCCCTGAATACTCAACAGCTCAGCAGTTGGTATATAATTCAAACAAAATAAATAAAACAGTATCTTTCATCCTTAAGGCTTTTACTAATAAACAGATATATAAAAAAAGACACACAATATGTTCTATTACTAACTCCATGTTTTCTACGATGAAGAAAAAGAGTCACAGAATAAACAATTCATAAATAACATCAATGACTCATTGTACAGAAGAATTTCTTAAAAGCAAAGTTATTTTAATCATGCAGTATGAGCACCAAATTTGTATTTGGATACATAACTAAATAGTACTGCTATAACATATAGAAAGATACTACACGAAGATCCTACACTTTGAAACATTAATAGTTCAGTAAAAGAATATATATACACTATGTAATAGTACAGTGCAGAAATATATAAATTCTATTTTAATGTAAAATTACATTTTATTTTATATACAAATATATTAAATAGTTTCTGAAATAAGTACTGGCAAAAAATTGTTTTGTAAAATTATGGTCAGAGATGTCAGCACATTTAAAATTTCTTTTTTATTTTTTAAATACATTTTATTACTACCTTTTGTTCTCATATCACCTAAATTTCTTTGTAATTTTGCCATCATTTACTTTTGACTGTTTTGGGGTTGTTGTTCTTTTCATTTACATAGCTGTATTCATCATCTATGTTTTCTTGGCTCTGCTTACTTCATTCAGCATCAGTTCATGTAAATGTTTCTTTGCTACTCTGTTTAAATAATATTCATTGCTTCTTATACTATCATTATATTTCATTACATTCAAGTACTAGCTCAGCAGTGGGGAACCTGCAGCCTCGAGGCCACGTATGGCCCTCTAGATCCTCAAGTGTGCCCTCTGAATCCAAGCTTCACAGAACAAATCCCCTTGATAAAAGGATTTGTTCTGTAAAACTTGAATTCAGTCAAAAGTCCACATCCAAGGACCTAGAATGTCACATGTGGCCTCGAGGGCACAGGTTCCCCACCCCTGTTCTAGTTAATGGCTGTTTAGCCATTGTCCAAATGATAGGTCTCTCCTTTTTTTCCCAGTTTCTTTTGAACCACAAAAATTGCTGCTGTGAATATTTTGGGTATATATAAAGACTTTTCTTTTCATCAATAAACTCCTTGGAATATATGCCTACTTAGTGGAATCTCTGGTCAAAGTATATGGATATTTTAGTCACTTTATCAATATAATTCCAAACTGTTTTCCAAAGTGATTGTACTAAAGCACAAATCACACAACAGTAGGTCACTCCTCCCACACTGACTATTTTCATATTTTGTAATCTTTGCTAATTTGCTGGGTGTGAGATAACCACACTTTAGAAAATATAATCACCCTCATATTCTCTATTATATATAATATTTTAAGAAGACATTCATGTCAGAGACTGCAGTTGATTGAGATGTGTTTTAAGAAAAGAAAAATGTTACCACAAATTTATTCCATACTGCGAATTTGCATGTAAATATGCAGTAAAGAATTACATAAATCTAAACACATTTAACGTCACATAGACCTATTGCTATAGTTATATATTACCTCAGTAGAACATAACTAAAGACTATTCTATATACTATAGACAATAATACTGTTTGTGATTCTTCTGCCTTAATTTCATAGTCATGTCTGTCATGGCTCAGAAAATATCAACTTATCATGAATGAAAATAGGCTGCCAATAAGCCTCCTAACAGTTTACAAATATGCCCAATTTGAAATTCTGCTCTAGGATGTTTCTGATTCACTTCTGTCCTGCCTGGAGTGATTTCCACGGATCTTCATTTTAATGGTCATGTCTTGCCCACATCTCATAGAATCACAGACTCGTAAAGTTAGAAGGGAAAATTAAAAGTTTCTGATGCAGCCTCTATGATGCGTGAAATCCCTTTAGAATCTAAACTCTACTTGAACATTGGAGAGTACTTCACTCATTGTCTCATTTAAGTCCAAATAACTTCTGGACAGTACTATTAGAAATCGTTTTCTTTATGATGAGCCAAAATCTTCTTCTCTATAATTTCTACTTGAAGTAATGTTCAAGTTCTGAGACTGGAGTCACCAAAAAAAGCCCAAATATTCTTACATCCTTCACATATTAAACAATGGCTATTCCATCACCACTACATCTTATTTTCTCCAGGCTAAAAATTCCCAGTTTCTTCAGATGTTCCTGTGCAACAATTGGCTCAACTTCCTCTGGAGTCCTTTATTTTCCAATGTCTCTCTTAAAACACAGCACCCAGTACTGATATAAACATTACAGATATGATCTGACCAGCACAGAGTAAAGTGAAAATACTAACTACTTTGACCTCTTACTGTTGCCTAAGATTATATTACAGTAGCTTTTCTGGCTGGCACATCACGTTGTTGACTAAAACTGACTTTGCAGTTTATTATAAAACATTCTGAGTTGTTGTTATTACTTCAAACATGAGTTGTTAAGGTACACTTCTTCAATCCAGTGCTTGTGTAGTTGTTTTTAGAGGGGGAAAAAAAAACCCAAAATCTAAGTATCAATGTGACATTTATCTTTAACAAATTTCATTTAATTAGATTCAGCTCACTGATCCAATCTGTTGAGATCTTTTGGGATCAGGGTTCTATCATTATCATCATCATAAATGAATGAATAAGCAATTATCATTTGCTTTCTATGTGCCACGTACTGCGCTAAGCACAGGAACATAAACAGAAAAAGTGAGACAAATCTTGCTCTTAAGGAACTCAAAATCTAATTGGCAGAGACAACACATAAAAGTAAGTTCAGCTCTGCAGGGACAGAAAGGCATAGAAGTCCTAAGAATAATGCAGCATAGTATATGGCAAGCTCCAGTGGTGTCGGGTTACATGAGTAGGTTAGATGACAATGCTGGGAGAAAAAAGCAAGAGAAGGGTTTGGAAGGTGAAAGGCAGGGCAGATGTCAAGGTCTATAAAACCTCAGGAGGCAGTGTCAGGGTAAGGTCTGGTAGTCCTTCATCTTTCCAGAAGGAACAGAATGGGTGACTCCTATTTCATAGAAGCCATGTTAGCAGTCATGCAGTACAGATGAGATCTGAGTGTCCTGAGTGGGAGAAGGAGCAAAAAGGAAAGCAAAGAGGAGGATGCACACCCCCATGGTAGGTCTTCCTACTGCACAACCATCCTAGATGGGTTTGAAATAGGTTTAAAGGCCAAAGGAAGAAGCCAAGAGAGGAAGGAAGCCTCTGGTGGTGTTGGATCTTCCCACTTTTCATGTCTGTGGAATAACTTCAATGGAAGCTAGTTATGTGGACTGTACTATTATTAAGATCAAAGGTCCTGGACACCTAAAGGTACACCTAAAAAAATCCTGCTAAATTAGTAACTTAGACCAAATTAAGAGGCTATTAATATTTTAACAGATTAAGAAGGTTGCTGTAGTTCAAAAGGTAACTTTATGACATTCCATTTGCACTGCAGCCAAAAGTAGTACTTTCTATAAACAATTTTGTCTACTGTCTTTAAATGAAGATAAAATATCCTCTTGACCCCAGCACTCACAAAGCTTATAATTCTGAATCTGTGTGCACTATCCCTACTAGAATTGAAAGTCAGTCTATTTTATTACCTTACAGGAACAGGCGGAGGTCTTCACTAAGAGATAAAACAACAGTTCCTTGAGATCAAAGTACTCTTTCCATTTCTTGAAGAATACTTTTTATATGTTTTCCCAACTTATTTTTTTCATATACAACATCAGAAATAATAATAACACCAGTATTCTCTGAAAGTAATGGTAATTAGATCACTCATTAGCAACTCTCAAAAGTATTTTTTCAAGTCCACACAATTAATCTGAAACCAATGTAAGAGTACTGATGTCAGCAAGAGATGACATCATCTAAGTTATAGTAAAAAAAGTCATGCAATCTTGACATAAGCTCTGCTGGCCAAAGGAAGCCTGAAAACAGCAATCTCCAAAAGGGAAGTAAATGTCATTTAGATGTACAAATATCTCTAAACTGGTGTTTCTCAAATCTACTTTCTAGTCAAAACCATTTTGTAAGAGCAAATTCTTCCTACTCTTCCTCTGTGGCAAATGCTTTTGCACTTGCTCCAATACAATAACAAGAAATTTAGAAAGTAAATTTGTCCTGGTTATAATTAACTTATTTCCTGACTTGATTTTCCAGACTTTTCTTCTTGAAAGTTTTCCTTTCCAATTAACAGATCATCATTTTATCATAAAGAGTGCATATGTAATTGCTTTATAGTTAACAAAGGACACACATACATACCTACATACTTCTGTGTGTATGTAGGTATGTATGTATTTCTTTGGAGTATACAAGATGCTAAGGGAAGACTAATACAGCTGCTGTGAGGGCTGGCGAGCCCTTTTCAGGGATGCTTTCCCTATTTGGTGTCCACCTGCCACCAAACTCTCACCAGTGTCTCTAAGAAACTGTAGCATGCCCAGCAGCCACACTCTGGTAAAACTGCTTTGGCAGATGCCCTAAACCAGGTTGAGGGTAACCGATGGGCATCAAAACCATGAGTGAGTTAGGGTGATGTCTACCCCAAACGTGTAAAGACTTTCCTAGCAGAATGGGCAGATGTGAACAATTTGTTCCAATGACCCATGAAGGTAGCAGAATCACGTGCTACAGAGTGCTTAGTGATTAGTTAGACATCAAAGATGTCAAGGTCATCCACTATATCCCAAGCGATTATCAGTCATCTTAACTTTTGTCTTGCCATTGGACTCCAATGACTCTGGAAGAGTGAGGCCAATAATTTTACACAAATCTGCTTCACTTAAATACAATTTATGCATGCCAGAAGATTTCACCCATATCATTTTACCATTTTTACCAAGCAGCAGGTGCAGATACACTGGGAGCTGGTAGTCACAACCTTGCACACATGCAACCCAGGCCATAAGGTCATCTTCTCACTGTAGTGGGATTTGGTGTCTGAGCAGACTTTTAAAGGACCACACTTGCTCACCTCCTGGTATTAAAAAGGGGGCTAGAAAAGGTGTCCTAAAAATTGTCCGATTCAATTAGCCTAACTCTGGAATGCTTAGTATGTCAAGTGTGGATCCTATCCTACGGTCAAAACATAAAGAAATGTACAATAACTTTTGCAGAGAAGATTTCACTCACCATCAGTACATAGAATGTTCATGTGCTTATGGACAACATGAACTCCAGTAAATCTTAAAGATGAACAACACTCATTACAAGTGAACTCAATAGATATCACATACAAATAGTAGCCCTGAATGAAACAAGGTTGGCAAACACGGGTCGGCTTACTGAAGTCAGAGCTAGATACACATTTTTCTGGAGAGGTCACACTGATAGGGAGTCGTGAAGCTGGCATAGGTTTTGCAATCAGATCTAATCTAGTCAGCAAGCTGGTATTCCTCCCCAAAGGAGTGAATGACAGGCTCGTGACAATGTGATTGCCACTTGCAGAAAAGTGCCATGCCAACATCATCAGTGTGCATGTTCCCATTAAGAAAAACTCTAATGAGGTCAAAATTTTTTTTTATAAAGACTTAGTGTCCCTCATCTTTATTGTGCCAAAAGAGGACAAGCTTGTAATTCTGGGTGATTTTTAACACCAGAGTAGGCACAGACTATCAGACTTGGCAGGGAATCCTTGGGAGGAATGAAGTTGGAAACAGCAACAGCAACAGTCACTTACTAATGAAGACTTGTGAATCTCATGACCTTCTCATCACCAACACTGTCTTCTGTTTACCAGTAGATGCACCCTCACAGCAAACATTGGCATTTAATGGGCTGTGTTATTGTAAGGAGAAGAGAGACAGGATGTGAGAGTGATGAAGGCGATGTGTGGAGCAGAGTGCTGAACTGATCACAGACATTTTCTCCAAGCAAAACATTCACATTCAACAAAAGCAGCAGCCCTAAGGCAAGGCAACTATCATAAGACTTAGTGTCAACAGATGAAAGCACCTCTCCAAGCATGAACAGTTTGTTGCTAATTTAAAGGGAGAGTTGAGTCAACACATGTTTGGCAACAGTGGAACAGAAAAGGAGTGGGCAGCTTTCAGAGATCTGGTGCACAGCACCACATTTACTTGTCTGGGCCAGACCATTTGCAAACATCGGTACTGGTTCAACGAAAATGATGAGGGAAATGCAGATACTAAAATGAAAAACAAGAATTCCACAGGGTTTACCAGCAAGACAGTTCATACATCTCTAAGAAGCCAGCCTCCATCAAAAGTAAAGTACAAGTGAAGCTTAGAGAGATTCAGCATTCTTGGCTCAGTAAAAAGGCAGATGAAATTCAGTTTTACACTGATAATAATACTTCAAAGCACTTTTAGGACATCCTGAAGGCTATATATGGGACAAAGAACTTTCCTGCATCTCAACAACTCAGTACTAATAGAGCCACATTGATTATCAATAAAAGCATGATCTTGGAGAGATGAACTGAACACTTCCATAGCGTTCTCAAAATATCGTCATCAACCAATGCTGAAGCCACTCAGCTTGAAGTTGAAGTCAATTCTTCTCTCAGGTTGAAGTCAATTCCTAGATATCCAAACTTCTGATTGAAGAAGATGTTTTCTTTTTTTTTTTTAATTGAAGATGAAGATTCTTTCATTTTTGTCTTTATTCCCCAGTGCCAAACATGTAATAAGCACTTAACAGAAACTTGTTGATTGAATGAATGAATTGGTTGAGGGAATTACTTGGATTGTTTAGTCTGAAGAAAACACTTAAGGGGAACACGATAGCTGTCTTCAAATATAAGAAGGGCTGTCACATGGGAGAGATAAAAGGGCCAAGTGAATTGGGAACAATGGGTAGAAGTTGTCACAAGGTCAACTGAGGTTCTACATAAGCAAAGTCATGCTAACAATTAGAGCTGGAATGAGATTCCTAAGGAGGCAACATTTCACTGCACTGTCTGTTTTCCAGCAGAGGCCAACTGAACACTTGTTGCTAATGATGGAGAGGAGATATTCCCTTCCACCCTGGACAAGTGTTGGCTCTGTGCCTGACCCCAAGCTAGTCATTTAATCTCTTGGTGCCCCAGGCAATCCTTTTTTTTTATTAATTTATTTTGATTTATCAATAATCACTTCCATATGCTTTTGAGTTTAAATTTTTTCTCCCCTTTCCTCCCCACCACCCTCCCCAAGATGGCGCACAATCTGATATAGGCTATACATTTACATTCATATTAAACATATTTTCACATTAGTGATGTTGTAAGTAGAAATTAAAACCAATAGGAGGAACCATCAGAAAGAGGAAACAAAACTCAACAGAAGAGAAAAAAAATAACAATTCGGCTTCCATAGTTCTTTCTTTGGGTGTGGATAGAATTTTCCATCACAAGGCCTCTGGAGATGTCTTAGATCCTTCTACTGCCAAGAACGGTTAAGTGTATCAACATTAGTCATCACACAACGTGGCTGTTATTGTGTACAACGTTCTCTTGGTTCTGCTCACTTCATTCAGCATCAGATCATACAAGTCTTTCCAGGTTTTTCTGAAGTCAGCCTGTTCATCATTTCTTATAGCACAATAGTATTCCATCACATTCATATACCACAACTTGCTCAGCCATTCCTCAACTGATGGGCATCCTCTCAATTTCCAATTCTGTGCCACCACAAAAAGGGCTGCTATGAATATTTTTGTACATGTGGGTCCTTTTCCCATTTGTGTGATCTCTTTGGGATACAGACCTAGAAGTGCTATTGCTGGGTCAAAGGATATGTACATTTTTATAGCCCTTTGGGCATAGTACCAAATTGCTCTCCAAAATGGCTGGATCATTTCACAACTCCACCAACAATGCATTAGTGTTCCAATTTTCCCACATCTTCTCCAACATTTATCACTTTCCTGTTTTGTCATGTTGGCCATTCTGATAGGTGTGATGTGGTACCTCAGAGTTGTTTTGATTTGCATTTCTCTAATCAATAGTGATTTAGAGCATTTTTTCATATGACTACAGATGGCTTTAATTTCTTCATCTGAGAACTGTCTGTTCATATCCTTTGACCACTTATCTATTGGGGAATGTCTTGTATTCTTATAAATTTGACTTAATTCTCTATATATTTTTGAAATGAGGCCCTTATCAGAGAGACTGGTTGTAAAAATTCTTTCCCAATTTTCTACTTTCCTTCTAATCTTAGTTTCATTGGCTTTGTTTGTGCAAAAACTTTTTAATTTAATATAATCAAAATTATCTATTTTGCTTTTCGTAATGTTCTCCATCTCCTGTTTGGTCATGAATTCTTCTGTTCTCCACAGATCTGACAGGTAAACTATTCCATGCTCTCTCAGTTTGCTTATACTATCAGCCTTTATATCTAAATCATGTACCCATTTTGACTTTATTTTGGTATATGGTGTGAGATTTTGGTTTATGCCTAGTTTTTATGCCTAGTTTCTGCCATACTCTTTTCCAGTCTTCCCAGCAGCTTTTTTCAAAGAGTGGGTTCTTATCCCAGAAGCTGGGGTCTTTGGGTTTATCAAATAGTATATTACTATAGTCACTGACTACTATGTCTTGCATACTTAACCTACTCCACTGATCCACCACTCTATTTCTTAGCCAGTACCAAGCAGTTTTGATGATTGCTGCTTTATAATACAATTTAAGATCTGGAATGGCTAGGCCACCTTTCCCTGCATTTCTTTTCACTAGTTCTCTTGATATTCTGGACCTTTTGTTCTTCCAAATGAATCTTGTTATTATTTTTTCTAATTCTATAAAATAATTTTTTGGTAGTTTGATTGGTATGGCACTGAATAAGTAAATTAGCTTAGGTAGAATTGTCATTTTTATTATATAAGCTTGGCCTACCCATGAGCAACTGATGTTTTTCCAAGTATTTAGATCTGATTTTATTTGTGTGAAAAGTGTTTTGTAATTGTGTTCATAGAGTTCCTGGGTTTGTTTCAGGAGGTAGACTCCTAAATATTTTATAATATCTACAGTAAGTTTAAATGGAATTTCTCTTTCTATCTCTTGCTGCTGGCTTTGTTGATAATATATAGAAATGCCGATGATTTACGTGGGTTTAATTTATAGCCTGCAACTTTGCTAAAGTTGTTTATTATTTCAAGTAGTTTTTTACTTGATTCTCTGGGATTCTCAAAGTATAACATCATGTCATCTGCAAAGAGTGATAGCTTTGTTTCTTCTTTGCCTATTCTAATGCCTTCAACGTCTTTTTCTTTTCTTATTGCTAAAGCTAATGTTTCCAGTATGATGTTGAATAACAGTGGTGATAATGGACATCCTTGTTTCACACCCGATCTTATTGGAAATGCTTCCAGCTTGTCCCCATTACATATTATGCTTGCTGAAGGTTTTAGATAGATGTTATTTATTATTTTAATGAAGATTCCATTTATACCTATGCTCTCTAGTGTTTTTAGTAGGAATGGGTGTTGTATTTGGTCAAAAGCTTTTTCTGCATCTATAGAGATGATCATGTGGTTTCTGCTAGTTTTGGTGTTGATATGATAGATTATGCTGATAGTTTTCCTTATATTGAACCAGCCCTGCATTCCTGGTATAAATCTTACCTGGTCATAGTGTATTATTCGTGTGATAAGTTGCTGTAATCTATTTGCTAATATTTTGTTTAAAATTTTTGCATCTATATTCACTAGAGAAATTGGTCTATAATTTTCTTTCTCTGTTTTGACTCTTCCTGGTTTAGGTATCAGCACCATATTTGTATCATAAAAAGAATATGGTAAGATTCCTTCTTTACCTATTTTACCAAATAGTTTATAGTATTGGAATTAATTGTTCTTTAAATGTTTGATAGAATTCGCACGTAAAACCATCTGGCCCTGGAGATTTTTTCTTAGGGAGTTCATCAATGACTTGTTCAATTTCTTTTTTCTGAGATGGGGTTATTTAAGTATTTTATTTCCTCTTCTGTTAATCTGGGCAATTGTTATTTTTGTAAATATATATCCATTTCACTAAGATTGTCAAATTTCTTGGCATATAGTTGGGCAAAATAATTCCTAATTGTTGTTTTAATTTTCTCTTCCTTGGTGGTAGTTTCACCCTTTTCATTCTTGACACTAGTAATTTGGTTTTTTTCTTTCTTTTTTTTAATTAGATTAACCAAAGGTTTATCTATTTTATTGGTTTTTTCATAAAACCAGCTCTTAGTTTTATTTATTAGTTCAATAGTTTTCTTAATTTCAATTTTATTAATTTTTCCTTTGGTTTTCAATATTTCTAATTTGGTGTTTAATTGAGGATTTTTAATTTGTTCTTTTTCTAGTTTTTTCAGTTGTATGCCAAATTCATTGATCTCCTCTTTTTCTTTTTTGTTTACGTAAGCATTTAGAGATACAGAACTTCCCCTAAGAACTGCTTTTGCTGCATCCCGTAAGTTTTGGTATGTTGTCTCATTATTGTCATTCTCTTGAATGAAATTATCGAATGTTTCTATGATTTGTTCTTTGACCCAATCATTTTTTAGGATTAGATTATTTAGTTTCCAATTATTTTTTAGTCTATCTTTCCATGGCCCTTTATTACATATAATTTTTACTGCATCATGATCTGAAAAGGATGCATTTACTATTTCTGCCTTTGAGCACTGGATTGTGAGGTTTTTATACCCTAGTACATGGTCAATTTTTGTGTATGTGCCATGTACTGCCAAGAAAAAAGTATATTCCTTCCTACTCCCATTCAGTTTTCTCCAGAGATCTCTCATACCTAACTTTTCTAATGTTCTATTCACCTCCTTAACTTCTTTCTTGTTTATTTTGTGGTTAGATTTATCTAGTTCAGAGAGGGGGAGGTTGAGGTCCCCCACTAGTATAGTTTTGCTGTCTATTTCTTCCTGTAACTCCCTGAACTTCTCCTCTAAGAATTTAGATGCTATACCATTTGGTGCACCTATGTTTAGTAATGATATTACTTCACTGTGTATGGTGCCTTTTAGCAGGATGTAGTTTCCTTCCTTATCTCTTTTGATATGATCTATTTTTGCTTTCTTTGTCTGAGATCAGGATTGCTACCCCTGCTTTTTTTACTTCAGCTGAAGCATAATATATTTTGCTCCAGCCTTTTACCTTTACCCTGTATGTGTCACTCTTTTTTCAAATGTGTTTCCTGTAAACAACATATTGTAGGATTATGGTTTTTAATCCATTCTGCTATATGCTTCCATTTTATGGGAGAGTTCATTCCATTCACATTCACAGTTATGATTACTGTCTGTGTCTTTTTCTCCATCCTTTCCCCCCACCGTTTATGCTTTTCTATCTCCTTTCTCCTTCCCTCCTCCCCACTAGTGTTTTGCTTTTGACCAGAGCCTCCTACGGTCCCACCTCCCTTCTATTAACCTTTTCCCTTTTCTTCTCCTTTACTCTTATTGCTTCTTCCCTCTCTTCTATCCCCCCTTCCTTTTCTTTCCCCTTTTGCCTCCTGCTGCCTATAGTGCAAGTTAGAATTCTATACCTAACTGATTATGTTATTCCCTCCTTGAGCCAAATCTGATGAGAGTAAGGTTCAAACAATGCTCATGCCCCTCCCTTCTTTACCTCTGTTCTAATAGGTTTTTGTGTCTTTTCCTGTAATGTAATATACCCTTGTCTGCCTCCTCCTTTTTCAGTACATTTTCTTAGCTCAGACTAATCCACTTACCTGGATCCATTTAACCCACTTGATTAAATTTTTTTTATCATTACATCAAAATGAACTTATATCCACCCCCTTTATGTATATTCCTTTAACATGGTATAATAACAATACAGTTCTCAAGAGTTGCAAGTGTCATCTTCCCTTACAGGGATATAAACATTTTGCCATTATTAACAACATATTGTATCTTTCTGTCCCATTCACCTTTTTATATCTCTCTTGAATCTTGTACTTGAAGATCAAATTTTTTGTTGAGCTCTGGTCTTTTTATCAGGAACGTTTGGAAGTTCCTTATTTTGTTGAATATCCATCTCCTTCCCTGAAATATCACACTCATTTTCGCTGGGTAGTTAATCCTTGGCTGCATTCCAAGCTCCTTTGCCTTATGGAATATCATGTTCCATGCCCTATGGTCTTTTAATGTAGAGGCTGCAAGGTCCTGTGTAATCCTGACTGTGGTTCCATGATATTTAAATTGTTTCTTTCTGGATGCTTGCAGTAATTTCGCTTTAATCTGGTAATTTTGGAATTTAGCTATTATATTCCTTGGCGTTTTCAATTTGGGATCTCTTTCAGGCAGGGAGCAGTGGATTCTTTCTATAGTTATTTTACCTTCAGGTTCTTGGACTTCAGGACAGTTTTCCTTTATGATTTCCTGAAGGATATTGTCCTGGCTCTTTTTTTCATCATGACTTTCAGGTAGGCCTATAATTTCTAAATTGTCTCTCCTAGATCGATTTTCCAGGTCGGCTGTTTTACCCATGAGGTATTTTACGTTTTCATCTATTTTTTCATTTTTTTGTTTCTGTTTGATTGATTCTTGCTCTCTCATGGAGTCATTAGTTTCCATTTATTCAATTCTAATTTTTAATATATTGTTTTTTTCTGTTAGATTTTGTACTTTCTTCTCCAATTGGTCGATTGTATTTTTAAGGGATTTATTTTCTTCAGGGTACTTTTTTTCCAATTGGCCAATTGTACTTTTAAAGGACTCCTCTACCTCTCTCATTTGACTTTTAAAATTCTTCTTGAGTTCTTCTAAGAAGGCTTTTTGGGCTTCAGACCAGTTCATATTCCCTTTTGATGTTGTAGTTTGATGGCAGTGTTTTCCTCTTCAGAATTTCTGTCTTGATCTTCCCTCTTCTCATAATATGAATCTATTGTATGTTTCTTTTTACTCATGGTGTTTCTTTATTCCCTGGCCTTTAAAGGGATTAAGCTCTCCTGCTGGGGAGCAGAGGGCACTGACCCAAGCTTCTTGTGCTGGGAACCTAGGTCTTGGTTACTGGCTTTGTGTGCTGGGGCCTCTTATGTTGGCAATTGGAGGCTGTAGGGTTCTGGCAGCTTATGTGGCATTGGGCTGGAATCAGCAAGGCTGCGACTTTCAGGTAAATCTAGGTTGCCTGCTTTTCCTTTCCTTTAGCTTTGTTTAGCTCCTTTTAGATAAGTGCTACCAGGTGTTTATCTGCCTGGGGTCCCTTGCAGTGTTGCCTCCCTTATTTCTGTTGAGGCACTGGGAGACTTCTTTGCTGAAGAATGCCGAGGCACCTGGTGGTTTTCTGAGCTGATTTCCACCAGTTACCCCACCCTCACTGAGGCACTTGGAGGTACAGCTGGTGGTGTTTGCCTGTTCCACCACATGGGCTTCAGGATCTCCTCCTGGTTGGCAGTTGGAGGCTGTAGGGTTCTGACAGCTTACCTGGTGTTGGGCTGGAATCACCAAGGCTGGAACTTCTGGGCAGTTCTAGGTTGCTTTCTTCGGCTCCTTTCAGACAAATGTTGTCGGGTGCTTATCCACCTGGGGCTCTTTGTAGTGCTGCTTCCCTTATTTTTGCTGAGGCACCGGGAGACCCATTTGCTGGGCTACTGCACAGATGCTCCCCATCTTTCTTCTGGTTCAGCTGTTTCAGGGTTTTTTCTGGAGTGATATTTTCTGGGTTTTCAGAGGTTGACAGGGGAGGGTGAGAACGACTACCTTTTTACTCTGCCATCTTGGTTCCCGGAAGTGGAGGTCCTGAAGAAGATGTTTTCAATGCCATTGGGCTCCTCTTGTGTGGTAAAGTGCCTGGTGCTGATTCTATTCCCGCTGAGATTTACAATGCAGGGAGTCCACTGCTTATGCAAAAGCTGACTGAAATCTTCTGGGTTATATGGCAAGAGGTGATTATGGAATTCAAGGACAGCTCTACTGTTGATCTCTATAAAGGAAAGGGAAATAGATTGTCCTGTGACAACCACAAGGGGTATCTCTCTCTTAGTCATTGCCAGTAATATTTTTGCCAAAGTCCTCCTTAATCAGCTGATCCTTCACCTAAAAAATCACCATCTACCCAAGAGCCAGTGCAGTCTCAAAAAGGGCTGAGAATGGTTGACATGGTGTTTGCTGCCTAACAACTCTAAGAGAAATGCCAGGAGCAGAACAGAGGTTCGTACAAAATGACCAAGGCCTTTCATACAGTTAGTTATGAAGACATGTGAAAGATCATGGCAAAATATGGTTGCCCAGAGTGGTTCATCCGTATTATACACCAGTTTCATGATGGCATCCTTTCAAGGTTCTGGATAATGGATGATGCTCTCACACTTTCACAGTCACCAATGAAGTGAAACAGGGCTTTGTGCTTGCTCCCATGCTTTTTCTCATGATGTTTTCAATGATATTGTTGGACACCTTCAATAACGATGAAAATGGCATAAAGGTCAACTATTACACTAAGGGCAAATTATTTAACTTGAAAAGGTTACAAGCCAAGAATAAAATGGAGGGAGAGTTGGTGTTCAGTTTTTTGTTTGCAGATGATTATGCACTCAATGCAACCTCTGAGGCTGAGATGCAACAGAGTATGGATCACTTCTCTGCCACTTGTGCTAATTTTGGCCTGACAATTAACACCAAAAAAAGAGAGGTCCTCCACCAAGCAAGCTTTGCAACATCCTTACATGGAACCATCAGTTATAACAAGCTGAGAGGTTTGGAAATACTGTGGATAAATTCACTTACCTTGGCAGTAAACCTTCAAAGGATGTCCACATAGATGATGAGGTTGACACACTCACTGCCAGAGCTAGCTCAGTGTTTGGGAAGCTCCAAAGCAAAGTGTGGGAGAAAAGAGGTATTAAGCTGCCAAACTGAAAGTATACAAAGCCACTATGCAACCTCATTGCTGTATGCCCATGAAACCTGGACAGTCTATCAGCGCCATGCCAAGAAACAAAATCACTTCCATTTGAAGATTCTGAAGATCACCTGGCAAGATAAGGTACTGGACAAAGAGGTCCTTTCTTAAGCCAGACTGTCAAACATTTAAATCCTACTGCACGGAGTATAACTCCAATGGACTAGCCATATTGTTTGAATGCCATATGTACTTTTGCCTAAAAGATTATTTTACAGAAAACTCACAAAAAGCAAGTGCTCACACAGAGGTCAGAAGAAGCAATACAAGTACACTCTCAGGGCATCTCCAAAGAAATTTGAAATCAATTGTGAGACTTGGGAAACACTGGCACAGGATCATCCAGCATGGTATGCCTGCATCAAAGAAGGCACTGTTTTCTATGAGCAAAGCACAATTGCACTGGTTCAAAAGAAACATGAGACAAACAATTTTAGAGATATCTCTGTACCAAATGGTCATATGGACAATTTCTGCCCAACCCATGGTAGAGCCTTCCAACCTTCTATTGGTCTGATCAGCCACAGTTGGACACACTGTACATTTACTCCAACATAATGTCATTTTGGTCCTATGTGAGTATACAACAACCAACCATATATGTTTCATTTAAATTAACATTCAACATTTAATCCTCCAAAAATTATAATTTCCAAAAACATTACATATATAATTTCATTTGAGCTAACATATTTGAGATTTAATCCTCCTCAAAAAATAATCAGTTACAAAGATGAATACAGGTTCTTTATTTCTTAATACTCATGTACCGTTTGGAAAAAAAAAAAAAGATCCCTGATATGGTTTAAAACAAAATAGATCCTTACTACTCCTTATTCATGCAAGCAAAACAGTAAGCCTTAGTTTTAAAATATTTGATTTTTTATAACAAATTGAGTATAAAATGGTACATGACATAATTAGTCAGAAGAAATCCAGATTGCAATTTTACATCCAATACCTATTGGCTACAAGTTCCCTAAACTCTCTAAACCTTAGCTTCCTAATTTGTAATTTAGAAGTCTATGAAAAAATAGAAATTCAAATAAAAACATATCCAGCTTTGTTATTTCCTTTAACAAAAAATGGCTTAGCTATTCTCAGCAATACAATGATCTAAGATAATTCCGAAAGATTTATAATGAAAAATGCTATCTGCCTCCAGAGAAAGAACCAAACAAGTCTGAATGCAGACTAGGGCATATATTTTCCTTTATTTTTCTTGTTTTATTTTTTCTTTTGGACTGTGTTTTTTTTCACAACATGATTAAAATGGAAATACGTATTGTATGACTGCACATGTATAACCTACATCAAACTGCTTGCTTTCTCAATGAGGGAGTAGGGAGGAAAAGAGGGAGGGAGAGAATCTAGAATTCCAAATTAGGGGAAAAAAAAAAGAATGTTAAAAACTGTTTCTACATGTAATTGGGAAAAGAATAAAAAATTTTTTTGTAAAAAAAGCATGAGGGTTGTTTTTGCAATGAAATTATTCCAGCAGATGTTTATGTTTAGCTTTTGCTATACAATATATCACAATAATATTCACAAACATGACATCTTTCAAATGCTTCTATTTTCACATTTTCTAGGTGAAAGGTTTGCATTTAAAACACTGTTATCATGCTATTTGACTTTTCAAGATTAAAGCATCCCTCCCTGAAAAGATTTTTGCACCAAAGCAAATCAACCCAGGAATATTTCCTGAGATAAGTGGACACCTGCCTAGAACCACTGTTCTCTACATCCCTGAAAAGAAAATGCACCTGTATGCTGGGTTCACAACTGGTACAACAGATGTTTTATAATTTGAAATTTTTCAATAACAAATTATATATTCTATATTAAATTACATATTTTAAAATGTTATAAACCATGTATCTAAAATGCCATTTTTATAGTTTCTTTACCAAAATAATACAACTAACATGAACTCTAGTTGAATGAAAACAAAGACCAGTTTGAAATAAATATACTGACGACCTGAGGAAAAAAGTATTACTATAAAGTTATAAATACAAGCATCAACATTTAAAAAATAATGGTTATTCTAAAACGTAGGATCTGATAATTAAAGGAATTAACACAAATATTCAGACTTTATAATAATAACATGCCCCTACGGTAGCCAGTAATACACATATGCCTATGTGTATCAAAATCAAAGAAAACCTTCTGGCTCATACCACCCTTAAAATTCTCCAGAAGAGGTTCAAGGAAATTCACATGATTTAAGCCATAGTTCATGTGTATTATTAAGTACAAGAGCCAGGCCTTTGAAGTCCAGTGCCTCCAAATCTTTTTTACTACCCTTTTTTTTTCACCCATTAACATTTATTAAAATACCCAAGAGTCAAGCTATCACAGATTAACTGCTCCCTTTTGATAACACAGTCTTCATTCTCTTGGCTGCTATCTATGAAAAAAAATTAAATGTTCCAACACTAAAGATTTAGTATAGATACCTGCTAGAGTGCCAGAATGATAGTAGAACTTCGCCACTTTTAATTATTCTGTAGGTACATTTTAAATGTAGGTACATTTTAAATTAGAACTGTATGATTATAATACAAACTAGGATATGTGTATGACATCTAATTTCTTATCCTTGGATATAACTATCACATGCTGCTTATACTCATAGGGCTTCTTAAACTTTTTCCACTTGCAATCTCCTCAGCACTTCTTAAACAGTGGATCACATCCCCATTCGGGGTTTAAGAAGTTTAAGAAGGGCTGCTAGTATAACAGATATATCTCCTAACTGGAGAAAACAAAACCACATATTATTTCCCAACCCACTTTTTGCAGCTGAAGAATCCTAGAAATGAGACATTTTTAAACTTCTCTTTTTTGGGGCAGCAAAGAAGGATATCTCTAGTACCTATTGCAGTGCCTGACATCTAATAGAAATTTAAGGCTAACATGCAACAGGCTGTGGATTACTTGGTCAAATGATCAGTAACATGGCAGGAGAGATATTTTTTCAAAACTACTTGAAACTTCCAACATCCCCAACTACAGAGAAAGAATTATATGTCAGATGCTAAATAATTATAGATAGAAGAAAGGATTCCCCATAAGGCAAAATCCTTTATGAATTAATACCACAGACCTCTAATATTTATGAACACATTCATTAGGTCAGACTTGAACCCAGGTTTTCCTGACTCCAAGGCCAACATTCAATCCACTAAGCCAAGTCCTTTCTCACAATTTCTCTGGCTTATTTTCCAAAATTTAAAGGTAATGTTTTCATTTTCTTCTGAGAGGCTTTTTTAAATTTCAGTGGAGCTTACTGGTACATAACCTCTACTGACATCAATAATCTCTCCATAATTTTCATACATTCAAATGCCAATTCTGTCTCGGTGTTAATTCTGTTTAGCTTTAACAGAAACAATCACTTTGAAGCTCCAAGGAAAATAGGTAGTTGTGATTTTTTTTTCACCAATGTGTTAGAATTATTTGTTGAATGGAAACTAAAGGATCTGAGGACTTTTTACAATGTTAATAAAAGTCCACAAAACATATCCATGAATGCAAGAGAAGTTCTGTTTAAAAACTGGCCACCAGAAGGAACAAAGAATAAGAGGGGAAGATAAAAAGGATGGTTAAGTAAGGTAAATGATCTTTTACTATCAGACCAAGCAGATTTATGTTAGAAGCCAAAGTTGATAAGACAGTGGGACTACTAATGAAACTTGACTTAAACTGTGAAAACACTTAATCTAATTAACATAATGTAGGTAGAAGGGAGCTTTGAGAATATTGACAACCTATTCATTTTACAAATGAGTTAACTGAAGAGTAGAGAGCTTTAGTGATCCATCCCATATTATACAGTAACATAGTGGCAACCTGAAACCCAGCTCTTATAATTTCTAATGCAATAGTAGCCTATCCACTTCTGTGTACTTCCTCCAACATCCTAGAATTATGTTGCTCTGTTTGGACACTGCAAATGTAAATTTACTGCCTTCATTACTATGAAGAGTTGGCCATGCTACATACTACTTAAGAGTTATGTTTTAGCTCACTTTATGAGTGAGATTAGCCACAAAATAAGAGTTGTCTGTTTTATTTTTAAAATTTAAGTTACTAAATTAAATAACTTAAAGAAAAAAGAACTAATTTAGACCTGCATTATTCCAAATTCAACAATAAAATAAAGAGTCCAAAGTTCTTAAACACATAATATTTTTAAAACTATGTTTTTGCAAGATGTAAATTCAGTTTAACTCCTCAAACCAAGAAAAAAGAAAACATACACATATGATAAAAGCAAAGTTTCAAAATGTGCACAATTTTATTTGTTTACAGTAAGTATGTTTCTACAAAATTATTAATGTGAGAAAGGGTATGGGAATCAGAAATAGAGAACAAATTAATTGTTATTCTTTTAGGTTTCATAAGTCATAAACTAAAAGTAATTATTTTATGCGTAATTAAAAGTAAACCTACATGCTTGGAAAGGCAACATGCATACATTGGGCACACAAGGGAAGGGGGAAGAAGTTATGCTGATGTGACATAAGTGTCCAAATAAGTAAACAAATAAAATCGTGCACATTTTGGAGCTTTGGTTTGCTTTTATCATTTGTGCATGTTTTCATTTTTCTTGGTTTGAGGAGTGAACTGAATTTATATCTTGCAAAAACATAGTTTTAAAAATATTACATGTTTAAGAGCTTTGGATTCTCACTCTATTGTTGAATTTGGAATAATACAGTTTGAAATTAGTTTTTTTTCCTTTAAGTTATGTACATGTACCTATGCATGTATACTGATTACAGATTATTTGTAAAATATTTCATTCTAGATAATGCAGCTTCTAAAGAACAGGAATGGTATCGTAAGGATAGTCAGCATAGCTTCAGTTTCACCATCAGCTCTAAATTACATGGAAGTATAAAATGAGAAACAAAAGAAATTTTACAACATATGAATTACATATTAAAATTATTTTTATTTTTCTCTGTCAAAATGGCTTACCCCTATGATACTCAGGCCTTTAAGGTAGTCCTGACGAGGCTGTGCTTGAGGAACACATCCAGCTAAAACCACTTTCTTGTCTTCCTCTTGAGCTTTTCTAAAAGAATTAAAAGCAAATTATTATAATTCAGTATCTCACATATGGACCTTCTAAATTGATGATAATAGCTATGAATTTGCCAAATGCATGAAACAATTTCTTCTATGTAATCACAGAAGACAAAGTTTGCATGTTGTATTTCTCCCACTAAATAACATAACAATGTAGACTGAAGAGTTAATTCATTCTATTACCTTCTTGTTAGACAAAAATATAACCTACCTAGAAGTACCTTCTGAATGGCCAAGCTTTCCCCATTAACTGTGATTTAATCCTCTGAATGCCAGGAAGTTAACTTTTCCTCTAAAGTGTACCATACACTTAGCAACCTTCTTAAACCAAATATATAAAACAAAATATTGCCTCTTCTCAATGATTCAGAGTTATCGATAAAAGCACTATGCTGAGATATGCAAGAAAAGGAGTTACAGTATGGCCATCAGTCAGTCAGTATGCATTTACTAAGCATTTACTATTTGGTAGGCACTGTACTGAGCCCTGGAAACACAAAGGCAAAAGCACTGTCCCTGCCAACAAGGACTACGCATGCAACTGTGGGAGATACCACATAAAAATTATACACATACATGAAAAATACAGAGCAGAAAGAAGGTAACCAGGGGGCAAGTAGGGTGGGGCTGGGGAAGGGAGACAACTCCAGGAGAAGGTGGGATTTGAGTTGGGCCATGAAAGAAACCAGGGAAGCTAAGAGGCAAAGGTGAAGAGGATGAGAACGGTACAGATATGAGGGAAATTAAGTACAAAGACGTGGAGGGTCATGTATTAAGGAACAAACAACACGCAGGCTGAATTAGAGAATGCATGGAGGGAAGAAAAGTTGGATGCCTTCTCCAAGGCTATTGATTCTTCTGGATGGTCCCTATGCAATGAGGCACATGGATACTTATTTGAATTCAATTTGAAAATGAGAGGATATGAGCTTCACACACACATTCCATATACAAAAACACAAATCACATAGTAAAAATGTCTTTGAAGGAAACACATAGAATTGGGGATGCTATGGGCTAGAAATATCATAAAGATGATTTATGTGTGAGACTGATATTACATAATATAAAATATGACTAGAATCAATGAAAATAAAGTGTAATTACTGTATCAAAAGGGTTAAAATTACAGAGCCAACTACTGGGAGTTATCAAAGTCGGCTAAAGAAAACAGGATTCAAAACTGATTGTCTAGATAATCATCAGAGGATCCAGAAAATATCAGGCTCCAAGAAATGCTAGATCAGATATTATTTGCAAAAATCTTCAGCAAAATCTTCACTATATCTTGGTGAAAAGAACAACAAATTATGAGAAGTTCAGAGCACTTGGGTCAGAGTAGGCCCTTCCTCCCAGAGGAAGGAAGGTGGTATGTTGACAGGAACAGCTCAAATGAATGAAAGAAGTCTAAGATGTAACCTTGGTGTAGCAAAGGAATCGTACCAACTCCTGTGTGCATTTTTATCTAGCTTACTCATGATTTGTATATCCAAAGACACTTGAAGTTTGATTACACTTGCTTGGTAAACTGATGAAGGACACCAGCTCTGCTGGTTTATACCCATGTATAAAGTAGGGTAAGCTCCAGTATTCAGGAGCCACTCTCGGTCAATCTGAAGTACTGGCCAAGCCCATCTATTTGTGATTGGACATCACTGAGTAATGAAAAATACAATAGTCAAACATACAAATATAAGGTAAACTATGAAGAAAGAGAACACTAGCAATGGGGATAACATAATAAGCTTCACAACTTTATAACTGCATATGCTTCAGCTTATCCTTCCTTATATATAGAACACAAAACTAAATATAAATAGTGTAGACATAGTATGACCATGAAAAAGCATAGTAGGACGACCATCACCAGCTTTATAGACACAATGCTTCTACTAAATCTGTCTAAAATAGTTTAATTCTTTTGCTGCCATATCACATTGTTGATTCACTGGGCTTACAATCCAGATGAAACCTCTAGGCTTTTTCCACAGAAACAAATTTCAACCAGATTACTTGCACTCCCTGCTTGTACACATGATTTTTTTTTAAATTCTAGTGTTGAATGTTAAATGAACTCCCAGTTGTTTTTAAGATAAAATATAATTTCCTCATCCTGAACCTATACAACCTAGCTGCAACTCAATGTTCCAATCTTGTTTAAAATCACTCCCTTTTATGCACTCTATATTTCAGCCAAAGTGGAATGAAATGCTGCTTGCCTCAATGAATTCAAGAAAGTCACAATGTCGATGCCTAGATTGTGCTTCCCCCTCATTTTTCATCTCAAAAAGCTTCTCTTCTCCTTCGAAGCTCAGTTCAAGTCTCAAGTCTTCCATGAAGCCAATGATTGCAAAGTGGCCTTACTTTAGAATTGCTGGCAAAGAGAGGATCAGTCAATCCATGAAAAAACAAGAATGTATTAAGCACCCCCTATGTTCCTGAAACTGTGCTTGCCACTCCAGATGCAAGCACAAATAATGAAATACCTGTTCATAAGGAGCAGCTTAACATTAAAATTAAAGAGCAAATAAATACATATGAAAATGTACAAAGCATAAATGTAAAGTGATTAAATACGAACATAGACAAAGTTAAATGCAAGATAGCTTTGAAGGAAGGGCACTAGCAGTTGGGGATTGGGAGAAGTTTCACAGAGAAGATTGTGCTGGAGTGGCACCCCAAAGGGAGAGCTTGTTCCTACTTTCACTATTAAGGAAGTAAAACATTTTTGGAAGATGGCAAAATCTACTACGCAACATCTCTATGTGTGGCTGAGATGAAGTTAAGGAATAGTTCATAAAATTTATGGCACCTGAGGAATTGGGAGTTTAGGAAACTTGAGGGAGGATTAAAGCACATATTAAAGATACCAAGTATAATGGCAGAAGTTGGGAAAAAGTGAAAGATGGTGATTCAGATACTGAACTCTTTGAGAAAGGAAGGAGAATAACATGGAAATCAGAGGACCACAACTAACATAATTCACAAGGGATGGAAAACTTTAATTGAATAGACTTCGAAAGAGAAAAGATTACTGAGCAAAGGAGATCTAGGGAAAGGTAAAGGGAGAGTTGCAAAACAGAAGTTGGGGAACAAGGGGTATTCTGACTGCCCTTACAGTAAGATATGCCGGCAGCTCCCACTCAGTTAGTACCTTATGTGGCATATTTACACAAAGAGAGACTAGGAAAAAAAACTAAAAATCTACCGAAACATAGCAATAAAAGAGTATACTTCACTTTGGCAACTGAGAGGAATGAATTGGAGTGAGGAGAAACTCGAGGCAGGAAGAAGAACCAGAAGTTATTACAACAGTCCAGGAATAGGGTAATTAGGACTTGTATCATACTGGTGACTATCTGAGTGGAGAGAAGGGCATGTATAGAGGAGATGTGGTGAAAATAGAAACAAGAAGAGTTATATAAAAGTGGAAATATCTTAGAATATCATAGCCAAATTCCACAGCTTCCAAGTCAAAGGAAAAATATTATATGCAACCAGAAAGATTTCAAATTCCAAGAAATCACAACCAAGATATTCAAGACAATGCTGCAACTACTATAAAGAGGAGAATATCTTGGAATGAAATATATTCCAAAAAGACAAAAAAACAAACAAAAAGACTTAGAACAACAGTAATTTACCTTGAAATGCTGAGTGTGGTAGGGCTGGGGGTGGGGAACAGGAGAAGGATGAATTTTTAATAAAAAAAATATTAATTGGTGAGGCAGAGTCAAAATGGCAGAATAAGGGCAGGAATTCACATGAGCTCTTCCAAATTCCACTCCAAACAACTTTAAAATAACACCTCAAATTGAATTCTGGAGCAGCAGAACCACCAAAAGTCAGGGTGAAACAATTTTCCAGGCCAAGAAAACTTGTGAGATCAAGAGGAAAAGTTTGTCTCAGTGGGATGGTGGTCCTACCTAGAGCCCAGCACAAACCATGCAGCACAGGCCACACTGGGGTACTGGAAGGCTTCAGAAACAGATCATCAATGGTAGCACTAGCAACTTCAGGAGCACTCTTCCCACAGACCGTAAGGGGGTGAGAAGTGATCAGAAGGAGATTACAAGGGGACCCTTTGCTGGTACTTGATGTAGGACTCATTCACATTGTCTATACACAGTTCTGTGTCACACTCCCAGAGCTCAGAGGAGCACCAGCTCACTAATACCTGTAATGATAAGTGTGTAGGGGCCCTGGTCACAGTTCCAAGGTGGAGAAGAGTGCTTATGGTCACTCAAAGACCAGAGTACATGGCAGGACAGCAGTGATCACATCTCTCCTTAGATAATACCACCTTGGAAAAATTGAAAACCTATGGACACCAAGAACTAGCTCTGAAAACACCAGATTAAAAGGCCAGAAGTTTAGGACAGTGCTCTCTCCACTACAGGAGCAGAGCCCAACTTTAACATAAAATCATAAGATAAGAAATAGGCTGGGAAAATGAGCAAACAACAAAAGGAAAATCTGACCACAGAAAGTTACCATGCTGAAAGGGTAGCTCAAGAAACAAGCTCAGAAGGAAACAAGGAAACCAAAAGAGCTACATATACAGCTTCAAAGAAAAATATGAATTGGTCGCAGACCCAAAAAAGAATGCCAGGAAGAGCTCAAAAAGGATTTTAAAAATCAAATAACAGAGACAGAGGACAGACTGGCAAAATAAATGAGAGTGATGCAAGAAATCATGAGAAGAGAGAATCAATACTTCGGTAAAAGAGGCACAAAAAATATTGAAAAAAATAACACCTTACAAAACAGAATTGAGGGGCAGTTACATGCCTCAGTGGACAGAACACCAGCCCTGAAGTCAGGAGGGCCTGAGATCAAATCCAGTCTCAGACACATGATACTCACTAGCTGTGTGACCCTAACTAAGTCACTTAACCTCGATTGCCATGCAAAAAAACCCCCAAAAAACAAAAAACAGAATTGGTCTAATAGTAAAAGAAGCACAAAAATTCACTGAAGAGAAGAACTCCCTAAAAAACAGAATTAGACAAATTGAAAAGGCGGTATGAAAGCTTACTTAAGAAATTAATTCCTTAAAAATTAAAATTGGGCAAGTGGAAGCTAATGAATCCATGAGATATCAAGGAACAATAAAACAAAGTCAAAAGAATGAAGAAAAAGAAAAGAAGACAATGTGAAATATCTCATTGGGAAAACAACTGACCTGGAAAAGGGATCAAGGAGAGATCAATTAAGAATTATCAAATTACCTGAAAACCAAGATCAGAAAAAAAGAGCCTGAAACTCATATTTCAAGAAACTATCAAAGAAAATTGCCCTGATACCCTAAAACCAGAGGATAAAATAGAAATGGAAAGAACCCACCAAACACCTCCTCAAAGAAATACCAAAATGAAAACTCCCAGGAATATTATAGCCAAATTTCAGAGCTCCTATGACAATAAGAAAATACTGCAAGTGGCCAGAAAGAAACAATCCAAATATCATGGAGCCTCAATCAGGAGAACACAAGATTTAGCAGCTTCCACATTAAAGGACTGGAGGGCTTGGAATGAGATATTCCAGAGGGCAAATGACCTAGGATTACAATCAAGAATCACCTACCCAGAAAAAGTGAGTATAATCCTTCAAGGGAAAAGAACAGATATTCAATGAAATAAAAGACTTTCAAGCATTTCTGATGAAAAGACCAGAGCTGAATAGAAAATTCGACTTCTGAATATAGGACTCAAGAGAATCATAAAAAGGTAAATAGAAAAGAGGAATCATAACAGATGCAATAAGGTTAAACTGTTCACATTCCTATATGGAGAGATGATACTTGTAACTCTTAAGAACAGTATCATAATAGGATAGTTAGAAGGAGTATACATAGACAGAAGGCACAGGTATGAGTTGACTATGATGGGATGATTTAAAAAATAATAGGAGGTAATGCTAATGCATTGTTGGTGGAGTTATGAAATGATCCAACCATTTTGAAGAACAATTTGGAACTATGCCCAAAGGGCTATAAAAATGTACATACCCTTTGATCCAGCAATAGCACTACTAGGCCTGTATCCCAAAGAGATCATACAAATGGGAAAAGGACCCACATCTACAAAAATATTTATAGCAGCTCTTTTTGGAAATTGAGGGAATGCCCATCAATTGGGAAATGGTTTAACAAGTTGTGGTATATGAATGTAATGGAATACTATTGTGCTCTAAGAAATGATAAGCAGGCAGACTTCAGAAAAACCTGGAAAGACTTGTATGGACTGATGCTGCCTGAATGAGCAGAACCAGAAGAACATTGTACACAATAACAGCCATGTTGTGTGATGACTAACATTTATAGATTTAGCCCTTCTCAGCAACTCAAGGATCTATGACATCTCCAAAGGTCTCATGATGGAAAATACTATCGACATCCAAAGAAAGAACTATGGAGTTCGAATGTAGGTCGAAGCATACTATTTGCTATTTTTTTCTTCTGTTTTGTTTTGTTTCCTCTTTCTGGTGGTTCCTCCTATTGGTTCTAATCCTTCCTTACAACATCACTAATGTGAAAATATGTTTAACAGGAATGTACATGTATAGCCAATATCGGATTGTGCGCTATCTTGGGAGGAAGGCGGGGAGGGATGGGGAGAAAGGGAAAGTCAGAATGGGATAAATTATCTCATATAAAAAAGACATGAAAGGAATAGTTTTTTACAGCAGGGGGCAGAACTGGCTCAAAGAGAGAATGATACAAACACACAGTAGAGTATAGAAATCTGTCTTGCCCTACAGGGAGGCAGAGGGGGAAGGAAATAAGAGAAAAGGGAGAGGCAAGGAGGGTTGATAGATTGGGGTAAGCAGTCGTCGGAAGGCAAAAAGATTTTTGAGAAGGGACAGGGTAAAAGGAGAAAGAGAAAGAGAGATCTCAAAGAGATAAATAATCGGAAGGAAACTGTGTGTACAAAAATATTCATAGCAGCTCTTTTTGTAGTGGCAAAGAATGAGAAATCGAGAGGATGCCCATCAGTTAGGGAATGGCTGAACAAGTGGTATATGATTGTAATGGAATAACATTGTGCTATAAGAAATGAAGTGGAGGCAGCTAGGTGGCACAGTGGATAGAGCACTGGCCCTGGATTCAGGAGGACCTGAGTTCAAATCCAGCCTCAGACACATAACACTTACTACCTGGGTGACCCTGGGCAAGTCACTTAAACCCCATTGCCTAGCCAAAAAAAAAAAAAAGAGAGAGATAGAAATGACAAGCACACAATCTGATATAGGCTATACACATATACATTTCTATTAAACATTTTCACATGAGTCATGTTGCAAAGAAGAATTAGAAGTGGTGACACCTAAATGACATACAGACTACCTCATATAAATGAGGTGGATTTTCACTGCAGCTTATGAAAAAAGTTGTTATTTCATACAATATCAAGTTTGGAAGGCCTGGGATAAAGTCCTGCCTCTAATACATACTGGTCATATCACTGTGGGAAAGTCATTAAACTTCTCAATGCCCTCAAGCAATTCTAAGACTCCTAAGTGGCAACTATGTTTTGCCAAGCAAAGTCTCCTCACAAAGAGTTCCATATACTAATGTAAGAACAGGTCTAACCAACAAAATAATGTGCTGTGACGCACGATGGAGGACCTTCACTCATCAATGTAATAC
Source organism: Vombatus ursinus (assembly GCF_900497805.2). Lineage (NCBI taxonomy): Eukaryota > Metazoa > Chordata > Mammalia > Diprotodontia > Vombatidae > Vombatus > Vombatus ursinus. The sequence continues at coordinate 4,325,203 of NW_020940355.1, forward strand.
AACTGTACCATTTATCATTTTTGCATTGTGTCTTGTTTTTGTATTGTTTTATATGCATGAATCATAAGTTCCTAATGCACAGTGTTTATATCTTGTGTTATGCAATATAATGCACATAGTTTATACTCAAATCTTTGGTAAATGACTGATTTGCATCCTTAGGAAAATAAGGGTACATTAATAAACCTCTCATGTCATTGTGCAATAGGGCAACTAGACTGGTCACAAAATTCAACCTGTAGCCATTGTCAAAAGAGATAAGTGGGGTGGATAAACTATTCATATAAATTAGTATGCCATTCTTTAAGTTATTATGTTTTTGTCTGCTATTTCCAATGCCATATGCGCCCTAGGGTATTTTGAAATTAACTAAAACAAATTTGCTTGTGTAGAAAGATATCTGGGCTCAGATTCTTAAAATCTAGCCACTGCTCAGATTCTTATAATCTAGCCAATAGATCATTAGTGTTCAGATTTCTTAAGAGTCTGGCCAATATGGAGGATGTTCTAATAAACCTTGTCTTTGGCTAAAAGAAAGCGTGGGTTAAATTCAATCAGGCAGGACCCGTGTCATGATTTTGGGGTCCTAGCACCCCTAAGCCTCAACATTTTGGTGACCCATAAGGGGAAGCTGCCTAACCACAAGTTCTTCTCTAGTCAAGACTGGAAGGTATGTAAGCCTCCCCCCCTTCTTTCTTGCCCTCTAGTTGGGGTCTCTCTTCAAGCACCTAGGAAGGCTTGGAGGTGCTTTTCAGGCAGACAGTTACAAGGCTGTCTGGCACTCACTCTGATGCTCTGAGGCTCTCTTGGTCCACTGGTTCAGTTCAAGGTCATGGACCTGGGTACACCTTCCACAGCATAGAGGACAAGGATGAAGACCCTATCCAAAAGCGTATGCCCAATTCTGTCAATTCTCTCGGTGCTAGGGAATTGGGAAAACTGCAGGTGCTTTTTGGTTCCCTGAGGCTTACTTACTCCCTTCCCTCTCCACCCCCGAATCCTCCTTGAAGGATGCTACAGGGAAAAGTTAGAACAGCTAAACATATCTTAGCAGATTCTGGAGGTTTTGTGATCAATCATAAGGAGTTTTGAACCACCTCCTTACAACTCTGGTCACTCCCTTCTCCCATTTCCTTACCTTGAGTCAAGAGGATATCTGTTAATCCTTCTTATAGGAAAACAGAGTTTCACCCTCCCCCCCCCCTTTGAATTCACCTTCCCTCACCTGGTGAAAGGAAGGAGGAGGGAGGGGCAGCAGCTACAGCATAGGCCCCACTGGCAATGGCCTTGGGCCCTAGGGCAACCTTTGCCTGGAAGCATCATCCAGGTTCAGCACATCCTGCTCCAGGTAAAGAAGCGAGCCTCAGAACCTGACTAAGCACACTCTCTTAAAGTTGTAGTTTTAACTGTTAATGATGAGATGTTGACTGTCTGTGTTAAGTAATTTGGAAATGCATTTAATAAAACTGAAGTCACCTGATTGGTAATGGGTTTGTTTCAAGTTTCAAATTGGTGAACTTTTTGTATCAGTTATGTCAAGCAACTTTTCATAATTTGGTTACTGCTAAAATAATTTGGCTATTGTTGGTTATTGTTTTAATGTGTAAACTTGCCAAAAAGCTTGTTTGGGTTTTCTCTTGATAAGAATTTGCAAATATATAGAAATAATCTCTAACGATTGGCTTTTTATACAAGGACAAATTTAAATTTGAGATGTAAATCCTGGAAAAGTTTTTCCTAAGCTGTCACTAGTGGAACTTGCTGTTTGAGGTAAAAGCTCATAGGATTTTATTTTGAGTTGTCCGATGGATCATAATCCATCGATAATCAATAATCCACCACCTGAGAGAAATGCCACAAGCTACTCAGAGAAGATGATATTGGTGGGAAGTCAGCATTGGGAAAAGCTGAGAGGACAATTTTAGCCTCAGTCTAAGATAGGATCCTCCTGGCTCAGTTTCCCCATTATGTTCCTTTGAAAAGGAATGTTACCCACCTGGCTATTCTTGAGTCTGGCTATGAGGTGGATTTGATACAGTGTGGTTGGAAAACTGAACTACCTGAATCCAAACAGAGCTAAGGATGTTTTATCCTGTCATATCTGGGTCCTGCAGTCTTTTCTGTCAAATTTGTGTCTTCCAGACTACAGGCTATTCACCTACAATTGATAGCAAACAATGGGTACCAGCCAATGTCCTCTGATCATTCCCAGCCTGTGCTCCGTTCCACTCAATCTCCTCTTTGGGACCACCTTGACGCAGGGACAGCTCTATTCCCCTTGCCAGCAGGAAGCAGTTTCAGAAGCCAAGACCTTTGCCCCTTACCCCATTTGTTTGAGGGGGGGGAATAATGAGGATGGAATCTGGACCTCAAAAAAGAAAAACCCTGGATTTTCCCACATGGCCAAATCTCTGTCATTCACCTAAGGCTTTAATCCTACCAACCGGCCTTTCATTATTGCCTACATCCAATCTCCCAATTCTGTTACTTAGCCCTCCATTATCTATTACCTCCAGATGCACCGCCCCCATCACTCCCCATCACTTTCCACCCTTAATTCTAGCTAGACTCCATTCTCCCTTGGCCAGGTCCCAGGCATTCTGTTCACCCCAGCTTACTGGCTACTCCCATCCAGATCTTACTTAGACCCCTGCCCCAGTCAGCCCAAACTACTTGGCCATTCCTAGGTCCCTCTAACAGTCTTTCTGTGTATAAGGTCCATCTTGTCTCCATTAAGGTGCTCAGATTCTTATAATCTAGCCAATAGCTCACTAATGTTCAGATTCCTTAAGAGTCGGCCAATATGGAGGATGTTCTAATAAATCTTGTCTTTGGCTGGGAAAAAAAAAGAAAGAAAGATATTTCTAAGTTGCTAAGAATAGGGTAACATTAATAATCTTCAAAAGGAAAGAGAGAGCAGGAATTTATTAACAAATGAAATAAATTATACCAGAAACTGTAGAATACAGTAGATATGCATCAATCTGAAAAGCTTTAGGTGTTGATCAAATACTTATGATTTCGATCAAGTCTGTGGATTTACTTTTTTTATTAACAGAAATTGATAGTAAGGCCAAAGAACAAGAAAAATTGACTAGATTTTTTCACAAATAGCAGTTTTAAGGAAATTGTCAGGAAATGTTCTTGGCCATTACTTTGTTCCTTCTTTAGAGAGACAAATGATGTACTGCAAAGAGTACTACCTTGTCAGTCTGAGAAAATAGAAGCTACACTGAATATGGAGTTAAAAGTCCTGCAAATGAATACTTGCTTTGCAACTTACTCTGATGTGACCCTGGGCGAGTCACTTAATTAGAAAGTTGTAATAGATAATCTGTAAGGTCTTTTCAAACTTTAAATCTATGATCAGATAAACCACTGGGACTCATTATCTTCATGTGTTAAATGAGAAACTTGGCTTGGATAACCACAAAGGTCGTTTCCAGCTCTAGACCTGAACTCATTTTATCATATTGTATTATATCCTGTCCTGTCCTATCCTACTCTATCCTATTTTATCCTACCCAGTAATTTAAGAGTTGTAGGTGAGTGATAAAGGAAATAAATCCACCTTTTAATAGTTCCAGATATTTAATATGTGTACAGGAAGTACAAAGGATGTGGAATTACATCTGATGTGGAATGCAGAAAGACTTATTACAGTAATGGAAAATAGAACCTTTCTGTCCATTCCTTTGCATCAAAAAATTTGTGGCCTATAGATTACTGTAATCACTTTTAAATAAATCACAACCTTTTTAAGGAAGGATCTTTGAAACAGTAAGACACTTTTATCTTTTCTACTATGCAGAAATAATAGCTACTTGAATGTACTCCCTGATTAGGCATTTTAGCCAGGAGGCACAAATTAGCTTGGGTCTCCTTGGAAATTAAATCCATTAAAAATTCTTAAATGAAGGAACTGTTTCATAGCTATTAATTCTATAAAGATATTAATTGCTCTCACTACATCCCTAGAAAATCTGCAGTATTCTACATATAAACTTTCTGATTTCTTAATGTCATTCAATGTGAAGAAACTAGTGGAAAAATTCATGTGACACTTTTGTGGACTAAAACAAATACTCAATGACATTTTGGATAGTCAGAGAATAAGGAAATCTTTGTGAAATACTTCCACAAAGAACACATTTCATGCAGGAAGATAACTGACAATGTTCTATACTATAAGGTAGCAAGCTTAAAATGACCTTAGAAACTCTATCACTAATATGGTTAGAATTATGTAAAAAAGAATGAACATTATTCCACCTCACAGGGCCTTCACTTCAGTAAGGCAGTCCTTTCATTCCTCTCTTACCGATTCCCTATCTCACTCCCCACAGAAACTATCGCAAACCTTTTCCTTCCTCAGGCCTCCCATACCAACTTTTTTCTACTTTCTCTTATCTGAGGATCTCGCCTCCTTTACTCTAAAAATTGAGGACATTCAACTTTTCTGCCAATCCCTTCATTTCAAAACTCACCAACATCTCCCACCCTCTCCTTCTTTCCCCTGACTCTGACAAAGAAGTGGCCCTTCTTCTTGCAAAGCTAGCTGCTATATACGGGCATTTGATCTCATTTCATTCTATCTTCTCCAGAAGATTGCTCCTCAACTCCTTCTTTCTCTCAAATCTTAAAACTTTTCCTGTCATCCTACCCCTTCTTCCCATTCACAAAGTCACCACCTTAATTCTAATCACCACTGGCTGAATAAGTAGCCTTCATCTTCCACAGTACTTCTAAAGTAATTTTCCTTAAGCATAGATCTTACACTTGGACTCCCTTGCTCAAACTACAGTGGCATCCTATTTACTAGAGGATCAAATATACTACTCTGTTTAGCTTTTAAAGCTTTACATAATCTGGCACAAACTTCCATTTCCAGCCTTAGTGGAAATTATTTTCCCTCCCTCAGTCTTCAATCCAGACAAACTGGCCTTCTCTCTGTTCCTCATATAGACACTGTATCTCCCATTTCCATAATTTTATCCTAGCTGTCACCCATGCTAGTGATGCAATCCCTCCTTACCTAAACCTCATAGAATCCCTCTCTTCCTTAAAGACACAGCTCAGGCATCATCTTTTGCACAAAGCCTTTCCTGATTCCTCAATAATTGCTGGTTCCCTAAACTATCATATATTTAGATGTATTTATATTTACTCACTTTGTATTTTACATATATATATTTTTAAATATAATTTTGCCTCTCTCATTATGATGAAAACTCATAGAACTTGGAAAATAATTTATACAATGACAACATAATAGAGGAAAACTTTTTTGAAAGACTTTAGAACTCTTATTAATGCAATGATAAACCATGAGTCTAGAGAAATAAAGTTTAATCCTGCCAGAGAAGTTATGACGTTATGATGCAGAATGACACAGATATTTTTGGAAATAACCAATGTGGGAATCTGCTTTGCCAGTCTATTTCTTTTATTTTTATAATTCAATTGGAAATGTGTGTGAGAAGTGGAGAGAGGCAAAAGGAGGAAGCTATATGTATGTATATATGTATGTATGTATGTATGCATGTATGCATGCATGTATAAAAGCAGCAATTGTTTCATTTTTTGTACTCATATCTCCATCACCTAGCACATAGTAGACACTTAAATATTTGCTGATTGACTGACTGAATACGCTTTGAGTGAGAAATTGAGTGGACATCCTAATAATTAAAGACATTATCTTTCCAGCAAGGAATATGGAGCATCATTTTTCATTGCCCAACGTTCTTTTCTTTTTTGCTCACTTCCATGTTCTTACCTTAATTATAGATAGCTAAAGTCAACACTTTAGTTCTGGATAAATAAGGTCCCATAGGCCTTCTCCATAACACTTTTTTCCTCTTTTTTTCTTTCTCCCATTCCTTCCTTGCATTTATTAATCTAACTTTATCTTTCTTCTCTCTTTATTCCCTACAGCTTAAACCTGGTAATGGCAATGAAGAACATTTCTTTATGGACATACATCTCAGTGGAACTAAGACACAAAAATTGTTCTGACTTCCTTATTGGATTTACAAGGCAAAATCAAACTTCACTAGAGCTTTTGAACCCTGATTAATTCTTCATCCAAAAGCATTATAGCTTGCAAATATTTTCTCCTTTGATCCTCACAAAGACACTCGCAGTTATTATTATTGTCATTTTATAGATGAAGCAATTGAGATACAAAGAGGTTAAGTTCCTCAGCATCTCACAGCTAATAATCAACACAACTTGATTCCAGACCCAGGTATTCTAAGCCCAAATCTAATGCTCTTTCCCATAGACCACAGCTACATCAAACAGGACAAAAAAAGCAAGTTAGTACCGAGTACAGGTCATTTATTCATAGCAGTCTCAGGTGGTAGCTAGTTATGCTTCACATTTGTAGTTACTAACACCTACAATATGGCCATATAACTAAATTTTAAGAGGTTCCAGAACGCTGTGAAAAAGAAGAGCTTCAAGGGAAGATTCACTGCAGTGAATGACATTTTATAGGTACAAAGCTTATTCAATATTTTTATTGAATGAAAAAGCCAGAAGGGGGAAACAGACTTCTTAAAAAAAAAGGAATCTTTTCAGGGAAGCTAGGTGGTGCAGTGGATAGGGTTCTGGCCCGGAGTCACAAGGACCCGAGTTCAAATATGACCTGAGACACATAACACTCACTAGCTATGTGACTCTTGGCAAGTCACTTAACTCCAATTGCCTCCCCCTCCCCCAAAGAAAAGGTATCCTTTCTTCATGTCTGCCTAATTGTTTGAGGAAAAACTTCCAAGGATTTATGGTTATTTAGATTATCCTGATAAGTGAAACTTTTATTTTATTTAGGTAAAGTTCATTCTGTTTTGCCTACACAATTAAGACCTGCTTCAAAAAGCTCTTCAAATAGTTAAAGATTCTGCTCTGGCTCTCCAAAGAAAAAAGGGGAAGAGAAAGAAAACAGTTTTTGCTGCCCATCTTTTGGTATCTTTTGAATTTTTCTATATATCTTAGAAGCCACATGAGAACGGTTTTAGCCCATGAGATATAAACAGGATGTTACAGTTAGATGGAAGTAGAACTAGTTATGAATATATAAATGTGGTTGAATTTGGGTCTGAAACTAAACTTGAAAAAAGAAAAACCAAATACAAAATTCTGGAGATGACACTGAAAAAACTAAATAATTCTGAATGTTAAAAGATGAATCAACAAAGAAATATATTTCAATTTTGGTTTGTTTTTTTTTACATCTTCTAGTAACATTACTTACTATAAGAAAGAGGAAAGACTAAAAAATTTAGAAGCATGTATACATCATATATCTATCATCTCTTTTTTGTTGTTGCTGTTCAGTCATTTTAGTCATGGCCAACTCTTTGTGACCCCATTTGGAGTTTTCTTGGAAAGATAATGAAGTGATTTGCTGTTTCCTTCTCCAGCTCATTTTACACATGAGGAAATTGAGGCAAACAGGGTTAAGTGACTTGCCCAAGGTCACACAGCTAGTAAGTGTCTGAAGCCAGGTTTGAACTCAGATGTTCCTACCTACAAGCCCAGAGCTCTATCCATTGTACCACCAAGTTGCCACCTATCATCTCTAACACCCCTCATTTATATCTATATCCTTTCATTTCTACGAAAACATAATTTGAAACCTTTGAGATAAAGAGGGAAATAGTAAAAAAAAAAACAAAACATCCGATTAGACATTAAAGTGACCTACTTATGCTTTTAACTGTGTAATTCTGAATCAATCATTGTATCACTGATGTAAAGATGGAAGAGACTACAGAGGACATCTCTCATTTTACAAATAAAGAATATGAGAACCAAAAAGGTCATCCAAGCAGTAAGCATCAAAAGCAGGATTTGAACCAAGATGTTCCAGAACCAGTGCTCCTTCCACTGCACCACATAACCTCTCAAAACTACCTACAAAATGAGAGATTTAGAATAATGAATCATTCAATCAATAAGTTCTTATTTAAGTATCTACTATATACCACATATCTGCTAGGCGACAGGGATACTTATTTTGAAATGTGTGAGAATTTCTGTCCTACAGAGCCTGACATTCTACTGAGTGGATAGAGTGTGTTTACATATTGCTAAATAATAATAAAATGAGGGGCAGCTAGGTGGCATAGTGGATAGAGCACCAAGCCTGCAGTCAGGAGGACCTGAGTTCAAATCCAGCCTCAGACACATTAATACTCACTAGTCGTGTGACTCTGGGCAAGTCACTTAACCCTAACTGCCTTACCAAAAATAATAATAATAATAATAATAATAATAATAATAATAATAATAATACTAAAATGAAAACACAGTGATGTAGGAAGAGGGACACTAACAACTAGGAGAAACAGGAAAGGATTTCAGATGGAATTGGCACTTGAGATGAGCCTTGAAGGAATGCAGGGTTACAAGAAGTGAAAGTCACAAGGAATATCAATCCAAGCATGGGAGACAGCCAATACAAAGACACAAAGATAGAAGATGGAATGTTGTATATAAAGAAAAGGAAGCAGGCCAGTCTGACTGAAAAGCAGAATGTGTGAGGAAAAGTGGTATGTGATCAACCTGGAAACATAAGTTAGAGTCAGATTGTTAAGAGCCTCAAATTCCAACCATTGGATTTATATTTCACCCTAAATGGAATGAAGAATCAATAAAGCTTCTTGAGCAAGAGAACAACATAATCAAACCTATGAATTAGTATTATCAATTCTGGAGCTATACAGAGAATGGATTGAAGAGGGAAGGATAGCATTAAGAGCCTAATACAAGAAGCAATGAGGGCCAAGATTAATGTGGTCATGGTGCAGGCTGAGAGAAGAGGATAAATGCTAAAGATGTTGAGGTAGAATCAACAACCAACTGCATATTGGAGGCTGAATCAGAGCAAAAAGTTGTAGATGACTCCTTCCAAAGTTGGGTACCTAAAAGGATGGTAGTAGCATAGACAGAAAAAGGAAAGTTAAAAGAAGAAATAGTTTTAAGGAAGTTATTAAGTTGTGTTTCAGACATGTTACATTTGAGATCCTTATGAAAAATACTGGTGGATATGTACAGCAAGATGTTGGAGATGCAAAATTGGAACTAAGCAGAGAAATAAGGGCTAGATACAGAGATCTTAGAATCATCAGCATAGTGATCATAGTTAGATACATGGGAGCGAATGAGATAACTAAGATAGAAAAGATGCCCAGGAAATAGCCATGGTGGAATATCTACATGGAAAAACTCTTGACACGGATAAAGATCTTGTCAAGGAGAAAAAGGATCAATCAGATAATTAGGAAGAGAATCAAGACAAAATAATATCCTGAATCATAGGGAAGAAGGATTATCCAGGAGGAAGGGGTTGTTAGCAGCAACAAGGGACAAAAAGAGGTTGAACATTATGAAGGAGGATGATAAAAAGTTCAAGCTGCAAGATGAGATAAAAAACAAAAGTGTGTAAGTGGAAAAGATGAGAAGAAGGGTCACCTCATCCTCTAAGACTAGAGCAGAGGAGAAAGGGATTAGAAATGATACTGAAGTTAAGTGAGGTATGAAAATAGGAGGAGAGGGAGCTCAGGAAGGAAAGATTCCATTTTTTCAATGAAGAATGTGAAGAATTCCTCTACTAACAGGAAGAGAGGAGATGATAGCAAATGATTTGAGAAAAGAAAATTTGTAATAGCAACTGTGAAAAGTGCAAAATATCAAGGAAAGGATGGATTACCAGGCAGCCACAAGAGCCCAGGGGAAGTTGTATAAAATCATTCATAGACCTAGTCCCATGATTTCCTCCAGAAGTATTCAGCAGCATGTCAGAAGTGCAAAAGTCAGATGGGAGGAGTAATCCAGATTCACAGTTCAGAAAGCAAAGAGCAAGGGATTCAAGCGCTGAAGGTGATGTAAAGTTGAATGGGTTAACAAAGATGATCTCAAAGGTCCATTCAATCACTAAAATCAATAACTCCATTATGACATGTTCTAAGAAAAGATCATCAAACTTCAAAAGAAGCACCTTACTTCTAATTTATAGCGGTCACCGGAAACAACAGGGTATTTTGATTGCTTCTAAATCCTTAAGGGCACCATTGTAGGTAAACAGACTGTTAATAAAATGTCTCCAAATTAATGTTAAATATATGCTTACACAGCAGGTACATTGAACAGACTCAAAAATTAGCAAAGAAAAAGTTACAAAGTGTTTGCTTTTGTGTGGTTAAATCTAATTGACTCCACAGACTTTCTTATTCCATATACAAAACTCAGAGAGCACAGGTGAATTAAGAGTATTTTTTAAAGTTAGAAGAGAAGATAAATTAGTAAATAAAATAAAATAACTAGCCACTGGAAATTTTTACCAAATGAACAGTCAAGGAATGACAAAAAGAAAACCATTCTGAAGACCGTTATGGGCATACCTAAGTATGGGTATACCAAATGACTGTCCTGACTTTGTTGAAATAAAAAGACAAAACAATGCAAACATTCGCAATTAGGAGTCTTGTTTTATTTGTTTATTCTTCATAATACTTGTTGACAACCAATTACCCTTTTCAATATTTATTTTATGTGTTTATAAACATTAGAGGAATGGGTTTCAAATTTGTCATCTCAAATTACTCTTTTGGATTTTTATATTATGTAGGTATTCATAAACATTGGTGGAACAGGTTTGAAATTTGTAACCTCCATGAACAATTAATTTTGCCATACCTTACAAAGGAAGAAATAACAACTTATATTCAGGTGGGAGGAGGAAGGAGAAGGCTAAGAGAAGAAAATAGTGAATAAGCAAAGATATACATGGCATAGCAAAACATTGTTTTTTAATGAAAGAGCAGTTCCAATAGAACTGGAAATGATGACAGTAAAACTAAAGAAAGAAATAAGAGAGTCAACAGTGAAGAAATGGAGAAGTAGAGTAGTAACAACTCAATTGGGAATTCTGACTATCACCAGGCAGAACAAAATCAGGAGGTATCTATAAAGACACACATCAGGTTGTCCTGGGGCTCTCCACTACTCCCCCCCCAAATAAGGGATACTTATACACTAAGAGAGAAGTAGGCTAAGAGAGAAGGGTCACTGGACTAGGAGAGGTTAAAGATACAAGAAAGAAATTTGATAAACTGAAAAAGTGAAGCCTTAGAGGATGTCAGAAGAGATCAGAATCAAAGGCACAAGTAAAATGTGTGTCATTAGAAAGGAAAGACACTTTGCTATGTCAGGAAGAAGAAGGAGGGGAAAAAAAGAATGGGCACAGAAGTAAGTATTTCAAAAGAGGGAGTAAGATCACACCTAATAATCTTCATTGTCCCAGTAAAGGAGACATGAGAGAAGAAAAAGTAAGAGGAATTAGGATCTGCCATTGAAAATTTGGATGGAACAAGTAGGATACATGTTCATGACAGGTCTGGTGATGAAAGCAGACAATGCACAGTTAACTGTATGTGGTGGTATTACAAGATCAGAGAATAAAGTTCAAGGCAAACAGTGGGTCAGGAAGAGAAACGGGGGTTCTGTAGCAATAGGTCGAAAAAGCTTTAATAACAGGCAATCCAGTACCATGGCTAGCTCCCAAGAGAAGACTCCCTATGGCACAACTGAAAACTTTTATCCACAGAGCTGCAGGAGTATTCCTTGTTGAGAAATGCTGATCGTGAAGAGGGACCCTTTCTGCTAGGCTTAATCCTTATGAACCTAAGGAACAATGCATAAAGTCCTTTTCCTTCCACTCCCCAGAAAAAAAAAATAAAATAACAGTAAGTTACTGCTTAAGATGCCACGATGGCATTGATGTAGAGTTACAGAACCTGGATTCAAATCCTCACTCTTCCACTTACTACTTCTGTGACCGTACTTAACTGTTAAGTCTCAATTTTTTTATCTATACTATGAGATTGGACTTGATATAAGGAATTAACACTAAAAGGACTAGAATTTTAAAATACCATAAAGGTATTCTCAAGAAGGATCACTGAAGATAGTGGGGAAAAAAATTTGTTTTCAAAATGAAATTAGGAAATATGCTTGTAAATATCTGTATTTAAAGAACATCTGCACCAATAAGAGAAAATAAATAATAAAAAAATTACTTAAAACCTTACAGGAAAATTTTTGCTTTAATTAAAGCAATTAAAAAGCCTACTCCTTCTTAAGCACTTACAATGTGCCAGGCACTGTGCTTAGCACTGAAAATATTCTTTAAAAAAAGTTCTTGCCCTCAAGGCACTTACATTCTAACGAAGGAGACGACATGTTAGCAACGAGGTTCATACAAGTTATACACAGAATTAGTTAAGGTAAACTGAAAGAGAAAGGCATTTGTAACTAAAGGCCTAGGAGGGGCCTCCTGCAGAAGATGAAACGAGCTGAGTCTGGAAGGAAGCCAGGGACATAAAGAGGTACAGATAAGGGGACAGAATATTCTAGGCATGGGGGAACAATGTAAAGGCATAAAGATAAGAGATGGAGTACTATATACAAGAAACTTCATTTGACAGAAAGGATCTTCTGGCCTAACTGGGATTTTTACTGCCATGGTCATGTCCAAGAATGGCATAACTCATGTTCCTCATAGAGCATCTGCTCTTTCAAGGGAGCATGTGGGAGGGTAGGTGGGGGAAGATGGAAAGATCTCTGTCACACTAGATGCAAGAGAATCCACATTATAGTTTTCTCTTTGGAATTATTCCCTTAGTTTTCCACGCTTACTTCCTACTACTGTCAAAGTGACTAGGGTCCACCAACTGACTCCACTGTTGCTTCTAACGTCTGACTCTATTTATACTGTGTCTAGTTATCGTTCTCAAAACTCTTAGGTGTACTTCTCTAAACCCCTCCTCTCTTTCTTGTCCCTTCTGTCTCTTCCTGGACTTCTATCAAGGTTTTTGGAATGCATACCATTTACAACTGTCACTAGCCAAAACTACTTACAAAACACATAGCAAAACGTTGTTTTTTAATGAAACAGCAGTTTCAATAGAACTGGAAATGATGACAGTAAAACTAAAGAAAGAAATAAGAGAGACAATAGTGAAGAAATGGAGAAGTAGAGTAGTAACAACTCAATTGGAAATTCTGACTATCACCAGGCAGAACAAAATCAGGAGGTATCTATAAAGACACACATCAGGTTGGTAAAATTCAACCAAAAAAAAAAATAAATTAGAAACATTTACTAAGCATCTAATATATGCAAGACAGTGTGCTTAAAATTTAAAATGGAGAAACACATAAGCACAACTTTAAAAAAATGAGATATATGCAAAGGATAGGTCCAGGCAAAGTGCTACAAAAAATATGAGAAGGGAGATTAGTTTGTCCATAGGAACTTAAAGGGAAACTTCACAGAATATGGCTATAATAGAGAAATAAGGGAGAAAAGAATGGAAAATTATACATGGCAATGACTTTTAACATTTTCTGTCCAACTAATTCCTTTAAAAAATGTATAATGAAGTCCCAGGGTAATTTGATATAAGTGCTTATAATAACTACAATGATAATTTTTGCTCCAAATTAAAATTTACATTATATAATAATTACAAAATATAAAATTTTATTCTACCTATAAATATATAAAATTGGGAAAATTATGAAATTTAAAGTTATAAAACACCCATTATAAAAATAATTATGGAAATTTTATGTAGGGCATTCTTTAAGATTTAAAGTAATCCATCAAGACCTCAAATGCTTACTATTATCTGTAATATTTCATATTAAATTTGTTTATTTTACAAATTCTAATGAATATGAATATTGTTAATGAAATAAGTAACAACTTGGAAAATGTTTAACGTATTAGTAATTCCATTTAAACAATGTCAGTGTTAGAATTTTATATTTGAACAAAGGTTTGCAATATTTATCTTAACACCAAACAAATACAGTATAAAATCTGGTTGGTTCCATGTTGTTTCTTTTTTTATTTTGATTTAAAACAAGAATAAAATGAAAATGCTCATTCACACAAATATATAGTAGACAACAGTAAGATAATTTTAGAACCTACCTTTCTGAATGAAGAGAATTTTTATTTTTAGCCACCTAACTAATCAATGAAAATAAACAGCTAGTTATGATACAAAATATTTACATTTCTATTGGCTAATTGTAAGTACTATCTTAAATGATAAAGGTACTTAAAGTACAACTGAATATATTGTTTCAATCTTAACAATGCTTATACATAAAACTAACCTTTATAAGGAAAGAATCCCTTCAGATGTGACTTTTTTCTCTTCTACCACTGACACACCTGCTACACTCTCACAGAAACTCTAATGAATGACTAACCAATGTTGCAAATCAATTCGTTTAAAAATCCACCAGATAGAAGAATAGTAACATAAGTGGAGGATAAACTTAAATAGGAAAACAGCTTTAATACTACAATGAGAGGAAATATAAGGTTTATTTCTGCCAAACACTCGTGATGGTCCATGATAGTTTCTAGATCGCTTGTAATATGCATATCCAACAATCATGGTTTTCAGACAGTCTGACATTTGTGCTACAAGAACACAAATGTTTCTAGCATCTTGATTATGTGATTACACAGCTGATGAGGTACAATTATGGGATAATAGTGGAGAATGAAAATGCTACTCTGGTGCAGTATACAGAATGCAAATGAGGGTGCAGTGTACAGAACACAAATACCCATGCGTCTGACCATTCATTGGGAAAGTGATGGTACTCCAATATCAAACCTTTGTGGCAGTTTGGAAACAATTTAATGACAGCTTGAGAAACTGCAAGAACACATTGCACTTAGTCAGAAGTGGTCAGAATTTTTGATGTAATTGTTGCACAAACACCAAAACCGGTGTGCACATGAATATGATGGTTTGGAATGACTGTAGAAGTCACTGGGTAGTTTTTCAAAAATACTTCAAACATATACATGCTTGTTGTTACGAAGGAAAAATAAATGGGCAATCACTTATTGGTTAAAGTGCCACTAAAGAATGTTTGGCACAAATCCCTTTGGCCATCATCACAAATCACTAAAGAGTTCATAAAGGACGAAATGGGAGCTACTGATATTTTGAGATGTGGAGAAAAAGAGCTAAAGGGAGGGGGCCCAAGACAACAATGGCCTTATTTTCTTCAAGAAGTAACTATTCACTGTCTGTAATGCCTTTTTGTTTTCTTTCTTTTCTTCATTCCTTTCTTTCCTCTCCTTCCTTGAGGTTACAAGAAAACTTATTTTTAGATAGCTGAGGCATTATGTATGTCACTAAGAAATTTTTGTTATATCATATTACACATATATGTACACATATATAAAGTTATTTTCATTAGGAATCAAAATCCTTTACCACAGAAGAGCTCCTACCTACCTTAAAACACTCACCCTCCTGCCATTTCTCAAATAAAATTAATGTCCACATGAATCCAATACTATTTGTCATATATTAAAAGGAAAAAGAATATGTTAATCGATAAAAGAGAAATGATTACAATCAATGATAGAAATCATCTATTCTAACCCACTTATTCTAATGATGAGGAAATAGTCTCGGCATTTAAATTACCTGTCAACAGCCATAGTTAGATAAAAGCACAGCTATATAAACAAACTCCAAATCCAGCATTTTTTTCATTATGCTCTGATGACTCTATGCTATTCATTTAGATAATATACTTCTTTACTGTGACTCTCAAAGAGAAAAATGAAAGCTTTTGATTGTGTATTTTATTCAAATGAAAAAGAAGTCAAGTTAGGCTGAAGAGTATTAATAATTTCTGAACATTTATCCTTTCTAAGTGGGCTGTTTAATGTGTACTGTTATCTTTTTTCACATTTTTGGCCAACATTGGCTTCATTTTATTGAGAGAAATAAAATATTATCTGTCACCCAGAAAACAAAAGGAAAGTAAAAAAATCTGAGATGCTATTGATGAGCATGAATCTCATCTACAGATAATAGACTACATTTAAGAGGACAAAAAACATTTTAAAACTAAGTTTAAATCAGAATAAAACAGAAAGTATGGTAGTTTTTCTAATATGAAAATAACCATGATCAAGTTTACTTCTTGACTTCTTTTATTTATGAATGACAGGAGAATGTCCCTTCAGGTAAAATAGTTCAGAGAATCATACCATGTGACTCTGGAAGACAACAATCATCAGCACCTTTGGAAATTTCTCTGTCTACCATGATAAAACAGTGTTTGGGAACAACATGTCATAGGAAGAAGAAGGGGTATATGTCAACAAAGTACAAATACAAAAGCATGAAGCCTATTTAAATGTTTCCCTACAAAAAGTGGCACAATAATTTACAGTTGAAAATTCGCAGCTTCAAAGAGACCACCTTCATTGCAAACGAAACCCAAGAAGCGATCCTAAACTGAATCTAAATCACTAGAGAAGTTGAGAGATCATTCTCACTTCCTAATCCCCCTACAGCACGAATTACGTAGAGATACATTTAACATACTGAAAGCTGGGTATCCTTTTTCAGTTTGGAGGGCAATTCACTCACAGAAAAATCCATCATGAAATGACATCACAGATGTGAAGCCAAATCACAATCTGACTCCTGAAATGATAAGCATTAGATACTAGGAAGCCAAAAGAATTCTTCCCTTTAAAGTATGTGTTATATATAGAAAAGTGGGAGACATATGGACGTGTGGGAAAAGGGACACGTATTATGGAAATCCTTTGTTAAATGAAAGTGATAAAGACTACATATATGCAGACTACAAATCAAACAACCACCAAGCATTTACTGAGCACCTACTCTGTGCTAGGCATTGAGAAGACAAAGGTAAAAATAAGAGTCCTTGACCTAAAAGAAACTACATTCCATTGAGGAAAACAACATAGATTTAAATTTTAAAGGTATACAAAGGTAACAGGAGGTAGTGGAAGTGAAGCCAAAAATTGAAAGAAGTCAGAGGTACAGGGGAGGAAGCATGGATAGCATTTCAAATATAGAGCTGTGAAAAAGCATGGAGATGGAAAATGAAATATTACCATAAGCAAGAGATGACTTGCTCATCACCAAGCCTTATGCTTGGTGCAAGGTGATAAGATGTAAAATAAATAAGACAATTATAGACAATAAGGAATTTCTAGTCTTCAGACACACACACATATGCAATATGGATCTACACAAACATATATTTGACCTGTGATTTTATTGATGAAAGCAACTTCTGTTGAGGAAATTCAGTATATCAATGCAGATCTAAAACTCTTTTACAATTTATATTCCTAAACATCTACTTGTGTATTTCACTAAAAAATCAAGTTACTTGCCCAAGCTCATACAGTATGTTTCAGAGGCAGAACTTGAATCCAGGTCACTCTTACATACATACATACATATATACATACATATACACACACAGCAACATAATTGTGCATATGGGTGTGTCTATATTAAAAAAAGAAATGAACATCCCATAATTTCAATTCCACAACAGAAATATTTTAACCAGTTGCTAATAAATAAAAAATAAATTATTTGGATGTAGGCATTTCCTTATCCTTTGTCTAAGTTGTGCTTAAAGTGTTAAGAAGCTATGAAATTATATTATTTAATAGCAAGCAAAGATAAGAGAGAAGAAACCAGGTTCATGAATCAATACACAGTCCCTGAAATAATCCAAAACTGGATATATACCTCTTTCAGGACTTAGTTTAAATCCCTATTAAAAGTATTCTCATTGCCTATATAGTATGCTACATTTTAAAGAAGTGGTGCTGGATTTGTGGCCAAACTACATGGGTTCTACTCCTGGTCCTGCCACTTATTACCTGCGTGACTTTGAGTAAATCACTTAAAATCACTGGGCCTAAGTTTCTCCCTGTATAAAATGAAAGAGTTAGACAAAATGATCTCTCAAATTCCAAATACCTCTAAGTCGGTGATAATTTCTCAACCTAATAAGTCATGGTAATAAGCTAATTTTCATAGAAGTGATGACCAAAAAGGAGTCTTTCTTCTTAGACAAGTTGGGAAAGGTGAGACACAAATGCATGCAGTTGCACATGTATGCATACACATACACATACACACACACACACATACACACCCTCACACTCACACACACACACACACACACACAGAATCTAATAAATGGATACTGAATTTTAATAGATTTGGAAGAAGGCTATGTGTTTGGAACATTAAAGACAATAAATGTAATTTATTCGGCAAACAGCAATTTTGCAAAACAAATCCAAGAAGCTACCTAAGTGCAAGTAACTGGAAACAGTCCATTTTAAAAATAGAAAGCTCCCTTGTATGTGTGGAGGAGATTAGGTAACCCTCAGCTATAGTGGATGGTGACAATGGTCATGTCCCATAACCAACTACTGAGGCACCAATCACAGTGAGGAAGCAGACAGGTGTTAGATGGTAGCTGGTTACCATAATGCCAAATAATACCTGTACCCCTTTTTATGTTGTTTCAGCACAACAGATAAGAATAAGCTACTCCTAGATAAAACTAAAATGTTCATGTTATATCAACATGATAAAAGCATTCTGTGATTAGTGAATAATAACTGTAAAAGAGATTTGTTTTCTTAATTCAAACACCCAGTAGTCAAATACTCTCTCATTCTGTACTGAATTAATGGCCTACAACTAACCCAGACAGTCCCAAACACGTGACAAATGAAAGAACCAAAACACTGTAGCCACTTGCCAGATTGCTACTAGAACAAAAGTACAGCAGGTGGCCGGTCATCAACTGCTCCAAATGAAATCATCCCGCACAGAACATTATCCCTATCATCATATAATGTTGTTTTTGTGTAATGCTATCCAACATATCCAATTTTCAAAATTAAGAGAAAATTGTTTTTAATGATAAACCACAATAGAAGACAACAATGATCCCAAATAATGTTGCTCAATCCTAAGTAAAAAGAAGTCCTCCTTGTATTCCCAAATGCCTACCCCCATGTTTGTTAAATGAAGCACTGCTTTATCTGGAATAAATCCTGAGGCTGAGTTAAACACCAGGTGGTATACTAGGGTCATATTTTTAAAGTAACAGATGGCTCAAACTTTCCATCTTTATGAGAAGCCCTACAGGACTTTTATAAGTGAAACTGTCTTGAAAGTATTTTATACAACTAATATAATTACGTGACTCATCACTTCACATTGTAAATACAGCAGCAGTGAGACAGCTGTTACAGGCAATACTTAGTAGAAGTAGCAGTAAAATATACATATATATGTGTATATATACATTTATTATTATTATTAAGTATACCTTGACCTAGATATCTTATCCCTGTGCAAATACAATAAAATGTTCCTAATTAAGGAATTTAAAAGGGGGAAAGTATATTCGGATTGGAAGTTGAATTAAATGATCTGCCATCTGAAAGTACTAGCACTATGGGGATACAAAGATGAATGACACACAGACCATAGGGATTTTACAGCCTAAAAGAAAAGTGAAAATATATATAAGAATAGCCATTAAAAAAGTCAAAACAATGGAAGGCCAATAGAGAGATATAAAATAAAGTGCTATAAGGGTTCAGAGAACACCTGCTGAGTAAGTGTATACCTGTAATTCTTGTTAGCAAGGAGCAGCTCAGGGGTTCTGAGCTGCAGTGCGCTAAGCTGATTCGGTGTTCTCACTAACTCTAGCATCAATATGGTGAGCCCTTTGGAACAGGGGGTCACTAGGGAGGCTGCCTAAGGAGGAGCAAACTGGCCCAGGCAGGAAACAGGAGATGAAAGCTCCCATGCTGATGAGCAGCCGTATCAAGCCTGTTAGAGGCTCCTGTACTTCTAGTCTAAGCAAGATGGAGGGAACCTGTTATCTCACCTCCTCCCCCCATCCCTGTTCAAAACAGTGCTCAGAGAATCAGGAAATCATTTCTAAAGAGGGAACTAATTCAGAGACAGATTCATGGTGGAGACAGAATTTGGCCTGGATCTTGCAAGATGAGTACAATTTCAAAGGGGGAGGGAAATGGGATATAGGCATGGAGAATAATACAGGCAGACAGGTAATGGAAAAATTTACTTTGGGAGGAAATGTGGGATGAATTTACAGGAAAAGTATAAGGTGTGATAAGGCTAGAAAGTAAGGTTTAAATCTGGTATAAAGAGCCTTGAATGCCAGCTTAAAGAATTTGGATTTAGTAAACAAGAATATTTCAGAGTGGGAGGATATGATGATCAACACTGTAGAATATTGTTAGAATAATTTAAGAATGGAAAGTGTGTTGGATTGGCAAGAGTAAAGCTGTTTAAAGCCTCTGATTCCTACGGATGTCAAACTAAGAAAACCTAAATTGAAGAAAAAGTAGAATAGAGGATATTCCCATCCTCTAAAATTTAAATGACATTTTCTAGGAAGTCCTGTTAAGTCCCCTTTGCACTAAACTGCTCTGTATTTCTCTTATACACAACCATCTCATCAAAATTCAGGCCTTGAAAAAAAGGGAGCTGGTGATTAAGACTCAACTAGCACCCACTCCTTCTAGGTTGAGGGAAAATATGCAGAAAGCTCCCTTTTGGAAAAGTGGCAAAATAAAGGAAATAAAAACATGAAGCTACTTTTAAAGATTTCTAAGGAACACACCTACCTATCCTGTCTATTCTAAATACAGTGGTAGCCACACTCATGATTCAAGTGGCCACATGTAAAACACAGAGTTCCTCCCTTGCCATGACCACTATTTCTAAAGGCAAGGGACCTCAGCTCCACGTAGTTAAAGATAATGCGTTCTTTAAAGGGATGCTCATTGTGGATGGCAGGGACAACGGCAGCAGCAACATAAGGGTTAATCCAAAAAGCATCTCCTTTGACAACACCATTTACCTGGTCAACATTACCTGGGAAAATGATAAGGAAGATGTGACTGTAGCAGCCAGAAAACACAGGTAATAGTTGCTAAATCTAAAAAGTATGCTAGTGATACAAATCTACAACAGGAAAAAGGAAAGCTATGTGAATTTTTAAAATGCTTTTAATTTTTGAAATTTTTTAAAACACTTCCTTGTAAAAAAAAAAATCCTTAAAACAAATAAGCACATTCAAGCAAAATAAATCCACACATTTATCATGTTCAAAAATGTATGTCTCGTTGAGCACCTTGAATTCCTCATCCTGCTGGCAGGAGGTGAGCATAATGTTTGAACATCAGTATTTGGAAGTCACAGTTATTCATTACATTAATTAGAGTTCCTAAGTCTTTTGAAGTTGTTTGTCTTTACAATGAATTGTTCTACTCAACTTCAGTCCACATTAATTCAACAGAATCATTCCCACATTTCTCTGAAACTGTCCCTTTTGTTATTTCTTACGGAGCAATAATAATCCATTACATTCACATACCATAATTTGTACAGTCATACCCCAATTGGTAGACACACCCTCTGTTTCCATTTCTATGTTAAAACAAAAAGAAATGCTATAAATACTTTTGTACATAGGGTTCTTTTTTATCTCCCTTTGATCTCTTTGAGGTACAAGCCTAGTAGTGGTATTGATGTATTTCAAAGAACATGCAAAATTTAGTGAGTTTTGGGGCACAGTTCCATATTGCTTTCCAAAAGTACTGGCCTATTTCACAGCTTCACCAACAGCACACCAGTATGCTTCTCTCCCCACAGTTCCTCCAACAATGGCCATTTTTGTCATCACTGACAATCTGACAGATGTCAAGTGGAACTTCAAGTGTTTTAATTTTATTTTCTCTGTGTTTTTGTGATTTGTAGCTATTTTTATAAGTCTGTTGACAGCTTTGATTTATTCCATTGAGAACTGCCTATTCATATCCTTTATCTGTCGGGGAATGGCTGTCATTCTCACATTCAGGGTACCCCAAAAATCTTAATGCAATTTAAAACTATTAAAGCTTAAATCAATTCTTTATATATTGTAGATATCAGACTTTTATCAAACTTACTACAAAGATTTTTTTCCCAGTTAACTGTTTTTTTTCCATTTTAATGGTAGTATTTTGTTTGTACAAAACTATCTCAATTTTATTTAACAAAAATACTACATTTTATCTTCAATGACCCACTTTATCCCTTCTTTATGAAAGGTATCTTCTTCCTTGATCCTCAAATTTGTTTATGACATGAATTTTCATATCTGAGACATGTAACTACTTGAAGCTTATTGTAGCACATGGTGTAAGATATTAATTTACACCTAATATCTACAAGATTGTTTTTGAGTTTTCCAAGCAAAAGTTTCCAAAACAAAATATCCCTTGTGCGTATTGATTTTTCTCTCCTCCAGATAAATTTGGTTACTTTTTATACCTCACTACAGTAAGCCTTTGGTAGTAAAACTGGAATGTCACTAAAGAAATTACTTGATCTTACCAGCAGTATTGTTATTTGTTTATTATATATATGAGAACTGATTTAAGTTTGCCTTTATTTTTATAAGAAAATAATATTTTGTTATTGTATTGTTATAGTTCCTGTGTGTGTTTTGGTAGGTGAACTAAATATTTTTTAATATTTAATTTTAAAATATTTAAATATTTTTTTTAACATTTATTAATATTAATATTTTTTAGTTATTTTAAATGATATTTTTTTCTATCTCTTCCTGCTGGGTTTTTTTGGTAACAGAAAGGACTACGATTTCTGGGAATTCATTCTATATCCTGTCATTTTACTGCAGTTATTAATTTTTTCAAATAATTTTAAACTCTAGGGTTCTCCACATAGGCAGCAAACTATGGCCTGAAAGGCAAATATGGCCCACTGCCTGTGGGCCATATTTACAAAAGTAAAACATGTTAAGACTTTTTTAAACAAATTTAGATACATAAAATTCAGATTTGACCCATTGACTGTAGTTTGCCAGCCCCAATATAAACCATCATATGATCTATAAAAAGTGCTAATTCTGTTTCCTGTTTGCCTGAGCATATTCCCTTGATTTCTTTTTCTGGTCTTACTACTATAGCTAGTAATTCTAGAACAATGTTAAATGATAATGGATATCCTTGCTTTACCTCTAATCTTATGGGAAAGATTTCTAGGTTATTTCTAGTACACACAATAGTGACTCTTGGTTTTTGATAGATATGTATATTTATCTTATTAAGGAGAGATCTATTTATTCCTATCCTTTTTAGCTTATTTAACATAAACTAATTTTGTCAAAAGCTCTATTTTTTTGCATCTATTGATATAATCATGTGACTTGGACTGGTTTTCTTATTAGTCTTATATTCATGGAATAAATATTATCTGATCAACATATAATATTTTGGATGTTTGCTCTAGCCTCTTTACTATTTTATTTTTTAGAAAAATTTCCTGTCTATATTCATAATCTGTAATTTTCTTTCTCTGTTTTGACTCTAATTTAGGAATCAAGACTATATATATTGTGGCCTATAAATCTTTAATATGTCTGCTTTTCTGCATGAGGTTTTTATGCCCTAATCAATAGTCAGTTTTTATAAAACTGCAATAAATAGCTGAGAAATGTGTGCTTCTTTCCATTCTCATTCAATAATCACCAGAGATTTATTATAACAAACTTTGCTAAAATTCTATTCAGGCACTTCTTTTTTCTTCTTCTTTTTTAAATAAATCCAAAAGAAGAACATTATGGTCTCCAACTATCATATTTTTACTATCTCTTTTTTTTGTAAATCAATTAATGTTCATATTTAAATATTATTTCATTCAGGGAATATATATTACATATCAATATTAATTCATTATCGTTGGTTCCTTTAAGCATAATTTAGTTTTCCTGTTTATCTCTTTCAATCATGTCTACTTTTACAGTTGCTTTATCCAAGATAATTATTTCTACCTTTCTTTTAAAGTTTACATTAAGTATACTAATTTTCAAAAGCCCCTGATTTTAACTCTGTGAATTTCTGTTTCCAGTGTGCTTCTGATAAATAAAAATAAATTGCTGGATTCTGCTTTCTAATGTATTGCACTATTATTTTTGTTTTCTTTGTTTGTATCTTTTTTGGGGGTGGGGCTAGGCAATGGGGTTAAGTGACTTGCCCAGGGTCACACAGTTAATGAGTATTATGTGTCTGAGGCTGGATTTGAACTCAGGTCCTCCTGACTCCAGGGCCAGTGCTCTATTCAATGCGCCACCTAGCTGCCCCTATTATTTTTGTTTTAAGGTGAGTTCATTTCCCATCTTATTCTCTTATACTTTTCTTCTCCTTAACCCCATGCTTTCTTTATAAAGAAGGTAATAAGAGTGTGTTCAACATTAAGAGCTGCTTCCATTCTCTGTCTGCTTCTCCTGTCCTCACATCCAGACATCAGTTACAGGTTTTTCCCTTTTCTTTCTTTCTTTCCCTTTAATCCTTCCTTCATACTCCACCCTCCAGAACAGTAGTTTGCTTTATGACTAATCCCTCCCTTATTCTATCCTCTTTTAATCCTCCCCCATACCTCTCCCTGCTTCCACATTTCCCAGTTGAGTTTGATGATTTTTCTACATCATTTTTGTGTTTGTGTATGTGCACGTTTGTGAACTCTGCTTGTTGTCACTGTGAAAGTACTCTGTTCCTCTCGCCTTGTGTCCCATACATCTTTGGATGCAGTGCACAAGTGCTGGCCTAACCCAGGTTCACATCTGTCCCCAAAGCACAGAAGGCGGAGCTCTTCATGACTGTCAGGGCCACTGAGTTCTACAGTTATAAACTTGCAATGCCTCCAAGGCCTGCAGACTAACTGCTCCTTTCTCCAAAGGAACTCTTACACATTGTACTATCCTGTTCTTAACCACCTTGGGGCCTCGTTGGTCCTCATCCCAGTACCTCTAGCAGAGGTTCCCTCCTTTGGACCTATAGGCTTCTGGATATCCCCTTTTGCCAATCTGGGATAGACAAAGTATTTACTGTAATTTCTCTGTTTTAGTGAAAAAAAAAATTTTTTTAAGTCTTTTCTTAAGTGCACATACAGGAACTGGGCCACACTGTTCCCATTCACTCCACCATCTTGATCAGAAGTCAAAAAGTTATGTTTTTAAGGGAAATTGAGCCCATTTTTTTTTTTGTCTTCTAGTGGCAGGAAGACCCTCCAATGACATATGCTTCCTTTTAAGTCTTATGCTTTAGTCATTTTATATGACACAGTAAAGAATAGTCACCATTAACCACAAAGCTGATCTAAGTGTACCACAACCCAAAAAGAATGTTCAGAAACAAGTAACAGCATATTTCTCTATGCCAACTTTCTTTTTCTACCCTTTAGGAAAATGTTTTCAGATCATGTTCTTTATCAATTGTATTGTTTTTGTTTTAATGTTTAATATTATAATAACGTAATAAGGTATAAAGGATTTCAGACACATTTTGGGTAAAACAGAGTTGTTTGTAGGGCAGATTGGAAAGTTAACCATCATTTATATAACTGTTTTTAAGAGAAAATTTTTGTTTTCCAAAATCAAATTCACAAATGAATTTCTTTAATACAGTAAATCTATAGTTAGGCTAACTTCCAAATAAGATGTGCCACATGTTTCGCTTTGCTTTGCTTTCAACTGTCTATAGATTCCTGTGAATTACTTCAATAGGCAGTGAACTTATAGCTTTTTCTAAACTGCCAAGAAAGAAATAAGCACTTAACAATTTGAGGATGTTATTATTTGTTCCACCTCCAAAAGAAATTTTCTATAAACCATAAAGTTATGACATGAATATTCTTACAAAATTGTCAATTTTTTTAATTTTTTGATATTATGTTTACTTGGGAACATCATAGAAACCTGCTCACTCTGAGATAATGAAACCTCACAAATAACATTGATTTGTAACATGAAAAAATTACCAGTTTATTTTTAAATATCTACTCACTTGAGAACAGATCACATTGGCCCTAAGTTAATTAGTTCACAGTAAGGTCACCTACCTAGAATTTAATTTTTTAATATCATGCCCTCTAATTAAAGAATGATCTATGTTTCCACATTTTCAGGAACTTCACCATTTTGAATGAGACTTCCAGGAAATATTAAAAGATTGAATAAAGTTACCTTTTAAATTTATATCTATTAATTATCAACCTACTTCATCTCCCCTTTACTCTAGTACACTGAAAAGTTATTGCAGTCTATGCACATTTTAATTGTATATGAACTGTTATTCTCATTTCAGTCAAGCTTTCTGACTCATTTAATCCAAATCTCATACTCTTACATACAAATTAACTTGATGACCACCCTGTCATGGATAATGGCACACCATAAATTCAGGCATTTATACCAGCCGTAGGGTACAAGGAATATACCATCAAGATTTCATTTTTTAAAATTAAATAGTTCAGAAGATGCAATGAAGTGAGATTTAATTTGAGAAAGAATGTACAAATCAAGTTCATGATTTCCTGTCATCTGGTGATAGGCAGTCCCTCCATAGACATGCTTCCTTTCTAGTCCTATACTGTTGGTACTCTAAATGGGGTGCTGGTCAATCTCACGTGAGTTCACTTCTGATACCTATCTACATGTTATAATTCCTAACAGATATCAATGAGTCTGTCAAAAAGCATTTATAAAGCTCCTACTATGTGCCAACCTCTTGACATCAAAAATCAATTCTTGCTTATCTCTGCATCCCTACAATGTCTAGCAAAGTTACTTACTTTTTGATTTTGCAGGACTTAGAACTGGAAGGGACCTTGAAGATCCTCTGTTAAAATGCTTAATTTTAAAGATAAGTAAATTAAAGCAGAGAGGAGTGAAATGACTTGTCACAGGTAACACAGATGCCAAGTTATCAAAGTTACAATTCTAATCCAGGTCTTCTAACTTCAAATTCAAAGTTCTTTCCAATAAATAATATTAGTAATATTAATTAAATTTAATTTTTTAATTTTAATTTTTTAATTTTAATTAATCAGTAATATTAATTAAATTTAATTTTAAAAAATAATGTCAAAATCTCAAAATATCTACAAAAAAGTATCAGATAACACATCTGAAAAAGTTTTGCTAGTAGATGGTTCCAAAAACTAGTATAATAAACAACCAAATATTTGACATTACTGAATTAAACATAGATTTAAAAAATTCTATTACAGACTATCTCACAAGATGGCACAAAAGGTTAGAAGACCATATACACTTCAGTTAAGCAAAACTAGCTGGTAAAAAGTTACTGTACTTCTCTGACTTCAACCTTCTTAATAAATGTAAAATGTCAGGGTCACTATGAGTACAGTACTGGCAAAGAACCAGTCTACTGACTGTTTTTGTTCATCCCATAAGTGAAGAATGGTTTTTACATTTTAAAAATACAATAAAACTGTATTTTAAAATATAAAAGCCATTCTTCAATATGGGTCAAACACCAACAGGTTAAATATGGTATAGTAAGGAAAAGGTTGAAGAGAATCTATTTTCCTTCTTGTAAGCCAAATTCTGAAACTCATAATGTTTGTCTTTTGAATTCTCCCAATTCATTTTCAAGGATCAAATGCTACTGGAACCTACATGATTTAGCATATCATCCAAGTCTGACCAAATACCTAAGGGACTCCACGTCCCACAATTCCTCAACTCTACACTCTACAATCAATCAAAATTACATTACTTATATCAGGTGGAAACTGTTGGAAAGAAAACAACAGGACGGGGGCAGAGCCAACACGGCAGAGTGAAAGCAGTGACTTGCTTGAGCTTTCCCCCAAATCCCTCCAAATACCTGTAAAAAAAATGACTCTAATCAAATTCTAAAACAGCAGAACCCACAAAAAGACAGTGTGAAACAAATTTCCAGCCCAAGACAACCTGGATGGTTGATCAGAAAGGTATATCGTGCCAGGCAGGGAGAGGAGTGCAGTTCGGCGTAGGCGTGCAGGCCACAGCGAAGCTGGAGCAGGCCTCAGAGGACTGAATCGTGGGCAGCTGTGGCAGTTTCCAGACTTCTCAACCCATGAACAACAAAGACAAATTAGAAGGTCAGTGGGAAAAGTCTGTGACTACGGTGAGAGAGAAGCTAAGTCTGAGCCATGGCGGCTGCCTCCTGAGCTTCTGGCCCACAGACTAAGGAGGAATTGAGTGGCTAATCAGAGGGGGATTGCAGGGATCTCTTTGCCAATGCTGAGGCAGGAATCTCTTGTTTTGCCCATGCTTGGATCTGGGTCACAGTTCTGAGGGGAGGTCCTGGGCGAAGGAGGAGTGGTGGAGCGAAAACACCTCACCCCTTATCATAGCACCTTGGAAGAACTGAAAATTTACAGGTCCCTAGACGTAGCTCTGAAAACAGCTGTACAAACCTCTGAAGCTTGGGACAGTACATTCTACACATTGGAAGCAGACTCTTACCTTAACAAAGAGTTAAAAACTCAAGTTTCCTTCAACTCAAGTTTTCTTTCCAGCTCTTCAACTCAAGTTGGGATCATGAGCAAACCTCGCAAAAAGAGTCAGACTATATTATCTTACTTTGGTGACAAAGAAGAGCAAAACATACAACCAGAAGAAGACAACAAAGTCAAAGCTCCCACATCCAAAGCCTCCAAGAAAAATATGAATCAGTCCCAGGCCTTGGAAGAGCTCAAAAGGGATTTTGAGAAGCAAGTAAGAGAAGTAGAGGATAAACTGGGAAGAGAAATGAGAGTGATGCAAGAAAATAATGAAAACAAATCAATAGCTTGCTAAAGGAGACCCCAAAAAATACTGAAGAAAATAACACCTTAAAAAATAGCCTAACCCAAATGGCAAAAGAGGTCCAAACAGTCAATGAGGACAAGAATGCCCTAAAAAGCAAAATTGGCCAAATGGAAAAGGAAGTTCAAAAGATTACTGAAGAAAATACTTCCTTAAAAATTAGAACAGAGCAACTGGAATATAGTGACTTTATGAAAAATCAAGACACTGTAAAACAAATCCAAAAGAATGAAAAATTAGAAAACAATGTGAAATATCTCATTGGAAAAACAACTGACCTGGAAAATAGATCCAGGAGAGAGAATTTTTAAAATTATTGGACTATCTGAAAGCCATGATCGAAAAAAGAGCCTAGATATCATCTTTCAAGAAATTATCAAGGAAAACTGTCCTGATATTTTATAACCAGAGGACAAAACAGAAATTGAAAGAATCTACCAATCTCCTCCTGAAAGAGATCCCCAAAGGAAAACTCCTAGGAATATCGCAGCCAAATTCCAGAGTTCCCAGGTCAAGGAGAAAATATTACAAGCAGCCAGAAAGAAACGATTCAAGTATTGTGGAAACACAATCAGGATAACACAAGATTTAGTAGCTTCTACATTAAGGGACCGCAGGGCATGGAATATAATATTCTGGAGAGCAAAGGAGATAGGATTACAACCAAGAATCACCTACCCAGCAAAACTGACTATAATCCTGCAGGGGGAAAAATGGTCATTCAGTGAAATAGAGGACTTTCAAGCATTCCTGATGAAAAGAACAGAGTTGAATAGAAAATTTGATTTTGAAATACAAGACTCCAATGGAACATGAAGAGGCAAATAGGAAAGAGAAAATCATAAGACACTTATTAAGGTTGAACTGTTTACATTCCTGCATGGAAAGATGATCTCTGTAACTCATGAGACCTTTGTCAGTACCAGGGTAGTTGGAGGGGAAAAATTATATGTACATATATATAGATACAGATAGATAGATAGAGGGCACAGGGTGAGTTCAAAATGAAGGGGTCATATCTGGAGAATAAAATTAAGGGGTGAGAGAGGAATATACTAGGAGAAGGAGAAAGGGAGAGGTAGAACGGGGTAAATTATCCCACAAAAAAAAAATAGAAAAGAAACAGTGAAGGGGAAACGGGGGAAGGTGAGAGGGAAAGAGTGAATCTTATTCTCATAGGATTTGACTTAAAGAGAGAATAACATACGTACTCAATTGGGTATGGAAATCTGTCTTACCCTACAGGAAAACAGGGGGCGAAGGGGACAAGAGAGTAGGGGGATGATAGAGAGGACGAATTGTGAAAGGGGGTAATAAGAAGCAAATACTTCTGAGGAGGGACAGGGTCAAAAGAAAGAATAGAATAAATGGGGGGGGCAGGATAGGATTAAGAGAAATGGAGTTAGCTTTTCACAGCATGTTTACTATGGAAGTGTTTTGCATAACTGCACATGTATAACCTATATTGAATTGCTTGCCTTTTCAATGAAGGTGGGTGGGGAGGGAGGAAGGGAGAAAATTTGGAACCCAAAGTTTTAAAAACACATGTTTTTAAAAAAAAATGTTTTCTGGGGCAGCTAGATGGCTCAGTGGATAGAGCACCAGCCCTGAAGTCAGGAGGACGACCTCAGACCAAACACTTGACACTTACTAGCTGTGTGACACTGGACAAGTCACTTAACCCCAATTGCCTAAAAAAAAAAAATGTTTTCACATGCAACTGGGAAATAAGAAATACAGGAAATGGGGTACAGAAATCTATCCTGCCCAATAGGAAAATGGAAGGGGAAGGGGATAAGAGAAGGGGAGGAGAGATAGAAGGGAAAGCAGACTAGGGGAAGGGTTATTCAGCAATCATGCCAACTTGGGGTGGGGGGTGGGGCAAGATGGGGTGAAAATTTGGAACTCAAAATCTTGTGGAAGTAAATGTTGAAAACTCAAAATAAATAAATTTATTAAAAAATAAATTTTAAAATTTTAAAAATTTTAAAAAATAAAAAAATTAAAAAACAACAGGACAGAATGAATTCACAATAAGGTGTGAATAAAGGCCCTGATACCTCTGAGGTGTTAACATTTTTAAATAGAATCACAGCAATTCAAATTTGAAAGAAATTCTAAGAGTTACATTTAACTTCTAACTGAACAAGAAAGATCTCCACACCCTTCCAAAAGGTAGTCATCCTAGCCTTTGTTTGAACATCTCCATCAAAGAGGTATCCACTCAACTCCAAGGTAGTCCAACCCATTTTGAAATATTCAGCTTTTATCAAAGTTCAAGTCAGGCTTTTCCTGAGCTCTCAAGTTCACTAGCAAAATTACTTTGTATTTGCTTACCTCCTCCTCTGATATTCCTTTCAATTTCTGGAACTCAAAAGAGCTCTGAATTCCTGGATGACAATGCATCCCTAGCAATCTTTAGAGTACTCATTATACCTTTTCTCATACCTCTGACACTGGTTCTGGAGGGGGAGTCAGAATTCCTCCTGCTCATCACTGCCATGTCCAGCCTCCCTCTGACACAATCACCCAGCAGCCTCTCCTCTTTTAAGGTTCACTGTATGAAAAATCATCATTTAATCTACATTCTGATCCCTATTATTTACCAACCACTTGGTTATTCTCCAACCTTTCTCAAGGAATTCAATACTTGGTTCACAGTCTCCCTCTCTGAAACTGTCCATATACTGAAAACTTCCAAATATACGCTAATGTTTCCTTGAATACACTAACTTCCCAGTTCTTCAATCTACTCAGCTCAAATGACCTACTCCGCTTTACCTCACCTACACAGGGATAGTCATACTGAGTCTTAATAACACCCATAAGTATTCTATTCTTATGAACAAAAATTCTGAAATTCCTTTAACCAAATACAATCTATCACTCCATTTTCCCTTCTGCCTTATTCTACTTAAGCCTAGCATTTATCCTCACTTCACCCCGCAATACTTTCCCAAGTTGTCATCCGTAACACAATGATATTGTCTGGGACCCTTAAAATGAATGGTATTCAAAGACTTATAGATGGAAGATATTTATATATATATATTTTTTTTCTTATGTACATTTTTAATAGTGTAAATTAAATGTATAATAAGAAAATTAAATTTATATTACATAATTTCAATTAGGCCTTTACCACACCAGACAATTCTTTTATTCCCCCCAAACTGATTCTCCATCACATTCCTCAGAGCAACTGATGAATGTTTTTGCCCACATCAACCTCACCCATAACCCCTCCTTATACTTCGATAAAAAAGAGACTATTTACTTTTGAGTTCTCTCTTCTCCTCTTATCATCTTAAAGTCCCTTGATATAATACAACATTCTTTTACTATTTAGTTTCTGTGGTCCTTCTTACTAAGGTAAACTGCTTGTGCTCTCCTCTCTCTGTCTCTCTCTCTCTCTTTATATGTATATGCATATTCACCCTTAATCCTCATCTATCCTATCTTAACCAGCAAATTACCCTTAAACTCGTCTTGTCTCTTTATTTAATCTTCAATCTCTACTGTTTTATTGGCTCCTTTACAGCTGCTACATATACTCTAAAGATTCTGACACCATTAAGATTCGATGCTAAACGTTGGATACTAATAGCTCCTCAAGCTATAGTGCTACACCTCTCCTTTCTCAGTAAAACTCCTAGAAAAAGATATCTTATGGTCTCCACTTTTCTTCTCATTCACTCATTTCTCGACCTTTTCCAATCTGACATCCAAACTTATCACTCCACTGAAACTGTCCTTTCCAAAGTTATCAGTGATGACTTTATTGCCAAATTAATGTTTTCCTCAGTCTTCATCCTTCTTGACCTTTCTGTGGCATTTGGCACTACTAACTAAAGTTATCCTCTAGAATATACTCTTTCTCCAGGTTTTCATGGCACTGCTCTATTAGTTTTCCCTCTCACTTATCTGACTATCTTTTTCAGTTTCCTTTGCTGGAGTATTATCTATATCACACCTCGTGAAGGTGGCTAAAACTCAAGCCTCCGTCCTGAGCCCTTTTCTCTTTTGTCTCTATTTTTTCATGCCTAAATTCCTTGAGAAAACCAACTACAATCAGCACCTCCACTTCCTCTACCATTCTCTTCTAAGGCCTCTCAAGTACCTTTGACCTCACCATTCAACTGAAACTAATCTCTACAAAGGCACCAAGGATCTCTTACTTGCCTAATCTAATGGCCTTTTCTTAATCTTCATCCTTCTTGACCTCTATGAAGCCTCTGACACTGTCAATCACCCTCTTCTCCTTGATATTTTCTTTCTAGATTTTCATGACACTTCTTTCTCTTGGTGCTCCTTCTCTCTTTTTGATGGCTCTTCATTTGTCTCTTTTGTGGGAGCTTCCTACACCAACCCTGGTATTCCCTAAAGGACTGTCTTGGACCTTCTTCTGTTCTTCTGTTTCACTTGATTTCATTAGCTCCTATGGATTTAATTAACATCTCTGCACATGATTCTCATATCTATTTAATCAGTTCTGGCCTCTCTCCTGACTTCCGGTCTCCTATCAACAACTGCCTATTAGACATGTTCAAACAGATATCCTAAGAACATCTCAAGCTCAACATCTACAAAACAGAATTCATTGTCTTTTGCCCCAAACCCTCCCTCATCCATATTTCTTTATTACTTTCAAGGATACCTCCATCCTCCTCCTTCACCCAGGCTCACAAGTTCAGGGTCATCCTCAACTCTTCACTCTCCCTCAGCCTATATATCCAATCTATTGCCTCATCCTGTCATTTCTGCCTTCACAACATTTTTATTTTTTTTTACTAATTTATTTTGAATTATCAACAATCACTTCCATAAGCTTTTGCGTTTTAAATTTTTCTCCCCTTCCCTCCCTAGACGGCATGCAATCTGATACAGCCTATACATATACATTCCTATTAAACATATTTTCACATTAGGCACAGCATTTTTCATATATGACCTTTGCTCCTCTCCGATGCTGCCATGTCCCTCATCCCCTCACGCTTGGACAACTGCAAAAGTCTTCAGGTTGGTCTCTCAGGTCTCAAAAGTCCCTTCCCAATCTAACTCATACTCTACTCAGCTGCTAAAATGATCATCCTAAAATTAGGAATGGATGTGATTCACCCTTCCCCCCCCTTATTCAATAAACTCTATGGTTCCCTATCCTCTCCAAGATCAAACATAAAATCTTTTCTTTGGCTTTTAAGGCCCTTCAAGACCTGACCTCTTCCTATCTTTCCAGTCTTCTTACACTTTATCTCCCTGTATGGACTCTAAGACCCACTAACACTGCCCTAATTGTTTCATACATAACATTAGAGCTCCCAAATAAGAGCCTTTTCACTGTTGTCCCCCATGCCTGGAAAGCTCTCCCTCCACACCTCTGCTTGCTGCTTCTCTGGCCTCCTTTAAGACTCAGCTCAAATTCTACCTCCTGCAAGGAAGTCTTTCCCAGACCTCACCCTCATCACCACTGCTAGTGTCTTCCCTCTGAGATTACCTCCAATTTGTGTGTGTGTGTGTGTGTGTTTGTGTGTGTATGTGTGTATATGTGTGTGTATATATATATATATATATAATATATATACACACACACATGTATATATATAAAATTATACAGAGAGAGAGAGAGTTCTGTGAAGGTTGGTTTCCCCCATAAGAATATGAGGTCCTTGAGGGTGGGGACTGCATTTTTGCTTTCCTTTGTATCCCCTGCATTTAGCACAGTGCCTGTCATACAGTAAAGCACTTGCTGTATGGATTGCCTACACTTATTTACTTATCATTTATTTACTTATTACTATATATACTTGTTACTGATTACTATACTTACTGATTGTTGATTATGATGGATGAGATAAGGGAGAGACAATAAACAGGCAGGCTAGTTGGGGGTTATTACAACAGTCCAAGAGAGAGGAGATGAAAGCCTGAACTAAGGCAGTGGCAATAGGGAGCTGAGAAAGATTTATTTTAAGAGATCTTGTGGGTTTAGAATCAATAGGACTTGGATATGGTGTTATGAGGAAAACAGCCAAAAAATTACTAAGATTTGGGCCAAGGTAACTGTCAAGATTGATAGAAATAATAAAGGAGAGGAAAGGCAAATTTGGGGTAAATGATGATGAGTTGAGTTTTAGAAACAATAAGGTGAAGGTACCAGTGGGTCACTCAGGTAAAGTCTAGTTGAAGGTAATACAGTAGCTCTGGGAAAAGATTAGGACCAAATATACTAGTTTGGGGAGTCATATACAGCAAGCTGACAACTAAATCCATGGAGTCAATTAGTTCATAGAAGAAAAATGTATAAAAAAAAAAGAATAAAGGATGACAGGGCTTAATAGATTGTGGATTACATTTATGGAGCATGGAGATGCTGGATCCATACTGATTCATAGGACCTAAGAGCTCAAAGGATCTTAGTAATCTTGCAGTTCACTGTCTCACTTTTAAAAATTGAGTAAATAGGCTCAGAAAAATTGGTACTTACAAGCTAGGGTCTCTGACACCAGACTAGTGCCCTTTCTAATCCAGAACCCCACCTCTCCTTTCTAATTTTGTCTACCCTACTTTAAAAAACAATCTTTATGGATCTCAAAGTGCTTTTCACACTGCAAAGCAAACCTCACAATGCTATGAAGCAGTCTTCTTAGGTCAGGCCATACCTGTCATGGGTCAGGCCTACCAGCTGCTATGCAACTTCTGTTCCAGTTTCTGCCCAGACTTGTAATTATTTACAGCTTTGCACCTGTCAAAATCATGTAACAATGACCTTCCTTGTTTCTCAGATTTGTTGATAGTTAAACCCTCTGTTTAAAATTTAACATTTGAGGAAAACATTCAATCAGTTTTCATCCCAAGAAAGTTGGGGAAACTGTTCAAATAAATTAGGAAAAAAAATTGCATAACTACATTGAGAATATGTTATAATCTTTAAAAATTATTAAAATATAAAAGTATTATACAACAATGGTTATAAATAGTCATAAACAATAAAAGCTATAGCCACAATATTAAAGGACTAGTCAACTTACTAAAATACAACAAAATTAAATCAACAATTTGAGGGATATTTTGTTTAGCCAAGGAAAGAGAGAAAGTAAAGACAGGGAAAAAAAAATCTGTTTCTTTAGAAATCAGAAAGCCCAACCAAAAAAAAAAAAAAAGAATCTGCCAGTCAGTCATCAATCATTTATTTATATATGTGTCAGGGAGAGAGCTATGTTTGAATATGTGTTTTTAAACTGTAGTCTTCTAGATCTAGACCTATCATTAAGAAACCTCAATTAGCCTTTAAGTCATAACTGATTCTACAAATGATAGCTATCTGGAAGAGCTAGTTTAATGAGCTTTCATTCTCCTAAGTTATGCAACTCTGTCCAGAAGGTACATATTTCTTTAAGAAATCAGTAATATTAGATAAACAAAGTGCATCTGGTAAGCACATGTCCACATATAGATAAACACATGATGATTTTCAGTGATTACTTCCAACACCATCTGTCAAGCAGGTAGTTCAAAACACATTTGGTAGGAAAGACAGTCACTTTGAAGTAATTTTTAAATGAATATACCACACCTCTCACTTAATAATAATCAAAAGATCAAAATAAAATACAGAATTTGTCCAGGACAGAAGTATCCAGGTTTTGCTTCTATTAAATTTTCTAATATTTTTGAAAAACATTAAATTCATTAAAAGAAAAATCCCAATTACAAATGTATTTTTCTAACTTTTGGAGGATGGTTGTATGTTAAAGATATGGGATGCACAGAATTAGTCAAATAAATTCAAAGCTTTATTTACTATTGAATTTTAATTTTTGACTGTCTCCATACCCTTTATCAAAACCTAGAAAACTAACAAAAATGGGAAATTTCAAAGACTGAGTGATTAATCATTTCCTTCTGCTTAAAAAAAAGGATGACAATTATTCAATAGGAATAGGAAGTAGAGAAAAACCAAAGCCTTAATAAAAAAAAAAATTATAGTTCCTGAAGACAAAAGTCAATGAGCTGTTTTTAAATTCAAACCTATTTAAATAAAAATGAATCGATTTCATCATTTTTACCTACAGAATGTATGATATTATTTAACATAAAATCTGACAGTGCTGGACCTGGAGTTGGGAAGAACTGAGTTAAAATCTGGTTTCAGATACTTTCTAGTAGTCTAATACAAGTCAAGTCACTTAATCTGTCTGCTTCTGTTTCCTCATCTCTAAAATGCAGGTAATAATGGCCCAAACCTACAACACTCTTTAATATGGCCCAAACCTATAATACTGTTTAATATAAATAATACATACTCATTAAAGATGAACCTAGTTTGGTATGACATGATTCTCTCTATATTGATTTATTTGGGTAGCATTCATTTTGTTGTATTAATACATTCCAACCACAAGTAGTTAAATCTCCAATTATTTATGTCTTCCATAATTTCTGTCAAAAGTGTTTTATAGGGGCATTTGTATAAGTCCTAGGTGAGTCTTGCTAAGTATACTCCCAGGTATTTTAAACATTTTATAATTATTTGAATGGAATTTCTTTTGCTATATCTTTGTTGATAACATTTGGGTTCTTGATATTTAATAGGTTTATTTTTAACTTCTGGGAAAACTGGAAAGCAGTCTGGCAGAAATTAGGTTCTGACTAGTACTTCACAATATATCATAATAAGCTCCAGATAGACACATGACCTAAATATAAAAAGTTATGTCATAAACAATTCAGAGAAGGGAAAGAAACACTCTTCAAAACCATGCATAGAGGGAGAGCGCTACAAAATGGGCAGTTTTGACTGCACAAATTGAACAGCTTTTGCATCAAAAATAAGGCAATCAAAATGAAGGAAAAATACAAGAAGGATTTTGCAGATTATAAACTTGGAGGTTGGACAGATTGATCTCTGAACTCTTC
The DNA here is from genome assembly GCF_900497805.2 of Vombatus ursinus. Taxonomy (NCBI): domain Eukaryota; kingdom Metazoa; phylum Chordata; class Mammalia; order Diprotodontia; family Vombatidae; genus Vombatus; species Vombatus ursinus. The sequence goes on from NW_020940355.1 coordinate 4,362,736, forward strand.
TTTCCTTTCTCCCCCACCTCATTCTATGATCTTATAACAACTGTGACTTGAAGACTCCACTTCGTCTCTGTTTTTGAAAGTCAGCCTCACAACATCTTGCCTTCTGGTATCTGTCCCCTTGTTCCTTGAAAATCATCCTATCTACAAGTTCTTCTAATAACCGAAGATGTAATTTCTCTGGGCCTATGAACTTCCACACATTTAAGTTCTCTTAATAATCAAGTCATTTATTTTGGTCTTTCATTGCCTTTTACCCATGTTTGTTCCATAGATTCTTTTCCTTGATAGAGAAGACAAAAGCAAAATAGAATTTGAGCAGTTCCTTTTTCTCTCTTTCATCTGATAGCATTAAAACATCTGGCCCAAAATTATGTCAGTTTTTTTTAAGGGTAAATTCATTCTGTTTTGGGGGGTTAGTTGGTTTTGTTTTTTGTTGTTGTTCAGTCATTTTCAGTAACGTCTAACTCTTTGTGACCCTATTTGGGATTTTCTTGGAAAAGATAGTGGAATGTTCACCGTGTCCTTCTCCAGTTCATTTTTAAATATGAGGAAACTGAGGCAAACAAGGGTAAGTGATTTGCCCAAGCTCATGCAGCAAATAAGTGTCTAACGCCAGATTTGAACTCAGGAAGATGAGTCTTCCTGACTCCAAGCTTGGCACTCTATCCACTGCACCATCTAGCTGTGCTTTCTTTACATAGTTCTTAAAAATCTATGCCTTTTTTCTTGGTTATGTGCTCCACTTCTCCATTTTGGTTTTTGTTTTTCTTTTAAAAATAACATCCCTTTATGATCTCAGGTCTTACGAAAGTTATAGCTACACTGAGCTTTTTGGATGCCATCCCACATTGTTTATCAGTGGATGTAATATTTGGAGATGGTGTTAGAAAATCATTTTGTAGACCAACCATCCCTGTAGAGCCAATTTTTTGTTTAGATTCTTTGATGCTGGTTTCATGTTTTATTCTATTCTTTAATAAAAAAATCACAGACTATTTCAACTAGATTTTAAGTTTGAAAAAAGGAGGGGATATGCAATTAACCAACACATCAACCTAATTTGAATAATATTACACACCCATATTTCCCTTCCACTGCAAAGAAGGGATGAGAGGGTGAATTTTCTTACATCTTTTTGAGGCTAATCTTGGTCATTATAATTATACAGTCTACAGCTCTTAGGTGTTGCTTGTTCAATTTATATTTTTGTAGTTACTGTGTATACTGTTTTCCTGATTCACTTCACCTGACCTTACAGCAGTTCATGTCTGCCCACAAATCTCTGAATTCTTCAGATTTATGATTTCTTACAGCCCAATAATAATCTTACTTTTGTGTACAATAATTTCTTTAGCCATTACCCAAACAATGGACATCTATTTTGTTAAATATTTGTTGACAAATAGAATGATTCCAGTTCTTAGCTACTACAAAAAAGTGCTGCTACAAATAGTTTGGCGAAAATGGAGCCTATCATTTTATCTCAACTTCCTTGAGGTGTGTCCCTACCAGAGAGATCTCCGGTCAAAAGTAATTTCATAATTTAAAAGAAACACATGTCCTCAAAAGATCTAGGAAAAACCTCCACAAAACATGCATTAAAAAATATATTATGTATAATATAATTATGTCATACAGAAATAATAAAAATTACAAAAGTTAATTCAAATTCTTTAAGCTGCCATTCAGTTAATATTCACTTTGCCTGACATGAATAGTCACTGATCTTAACTCTAAAGGTCAACACTTTCTTCAAATCTTTTTAAATCATAGGGCAATTAAATTCCAGAAAAAACTGAGATCTCCAGAAAAAACTCTGCCTTTATAATTGAATTCCAAAGAAACTGATATCTCAAGAATGTTCTGCTTCTTTGACCCCAAAGGTAAAAATCTGGGGGCTATTACATGAATTATCCTTACTGATCTTAAATATTACAGATAGCACATACAGCAAAAATCTGAAGATGAAGAAAACCAGACCCAAAACAATGAATATCATTACATCATTGTGTTGTTAGGAAATGAAGTTAAGCAATTACAAACTTTTGGATTTCAAAAAGAAAATCACTGAAAACACAGCTATATAACTCCAACTGAATCCAGAGTTTGGGGGAGAGGAGAAATGGAAGATGGGAAACTAAGGATTATTTATCAGTAAGTCTGTAATCATTATGACATTTTAGTTTCATTCTGTTTTTTCTCTTTAATCACTCTTTTTTCTGACTACATTGTCTCATCTTCCTCTCCCCAACCCCTTAATATAAGTTGCATTAGTCAGGCCAAGGTGAGCCAAGAAATATATATCATCACACAGACCACTAACAGATGATGTTATGTTGCTTATTGAACAAAGAAAGAAAAAGAGAACTTGGGCTACTTTTGAAATACCTCTCAGTTGCTGAATCCCCAAACTCGAGATAAGCATCTGTCATTACAGCATGCATAAACTGGTAAATGCAATAACCATTTAGGTCCTGTATAGGTATTAGCTGAAGTGATTCATGGATGTTGGTCCAGGCTTTTTATACAATACCCCAAATGAATCGGAGCAGGTACATCAATCAATTCACAGTCCCAAGAATTGGATCAAAGCAGTATAGCATAACCAATAACAATAAGGAGACAATAAAAGGTAGTGCAAGGTGCATCAAAATTCAAAGCCATAAAACCAAACTGTCTGTCACAAACAAATTTCAAAGATGTCCCCCAAGGGTCCATTCTGTTCTTAGCTCTCTAATCTCTTCTCTCTCAATGTATTCCTTCCCTTAGGAATTTCATCTATTCCCATTACTTCCAATGTCACTTTTACACAAATCTTTATTTCCAGTACTGACCTTTTGTCTGAGCTCCAGATTTGCATCTCCACTATTTATTTTCACTAGGATGTCCCATTAGCAATACAAGCTGAATATATCCAAACCCAAGCTTATTATTTTTCTCTCTAAGCCAATTTGACCTTCTGACTTAACATTCTTTGAAATCACCACTGACCAAGTCACCACTCATGTTTAAAAGAAATCTAAAGTTATACTCCCCTTTTTTCTACTTTTTTCCCCAAACATTTACCCATGACCTTTCGGTTGAATCTTCACAACATCTCTCATATTTGTCCCCTGCTCTGTGATTTTCCCCCCACTATAGCTAACATTTATATTGAGCTTACTATGTGCCAGGCACTGTGCTAAGCACTTTACAATATTATCTCCTGTTACCCTCACAATAACCCTGGGAAGTAGGTGCTATTATTATCACCATTTTAAAGACAGGAAATTGAGACAAATAGGGATTAAATGACCTGCTCAGGGTCACACAACTAATAAGTATCTGAGGTCAAATATGAACTCAGGTCTTCCTGACTCCAGGTCCAGCACTCTATAGACTATATCAGCCAGCTTCCACCATGCACTGAAGTTCCAGTCTTACTGGATTACTCTTGATCCCTCTATCAAACATGCTGATTCCATTACATATATGCCTCTCTTTACTCTGTTCCCTCTGCCTGGAATGTGCTTCCTCTCCCTCTGTATCTAATTTAATCTCCGAGGGTAAAAGATGACCTGTCCACCACAATACCATCTGCACATGCACCTATTCTCTGCTGGACAGAAGTGTTGAAAAGCTGCTGGACCTAGGATAATATCTGCCCTGGAGGTCACCATCACGAATTTATATTCTCTGCAGGTACAAGATGTAAGACCAGGAGAAAAATTGGAGAGAGCCAGACAAAAGGGCTGAGGGCTAGAAATATGTATCACGTACTGGAGTGAGAGAACTTAAAATAACTGAGCCATATGCAGTCCATGCACTGTTCATTAATAGTCACCATGACTTTATGAAAAATGTACCTTTAAAGTATTTTTTGCCTATTGCTTCTGATGTCACTCCTACCTTTTTCAAAACCTTAGAAATAACTTGGGTGAGACATAATTAGAACTTTGCAAATATGATCTTGGCCGTCTTTGTTTCATGAAAAAAAAATGTATCCAAATGAAGAAATTTGCATTTTTATAAAAAGCTATGAATAAAAGGAAAGTCTTTTGAGATTACCACCCAAATGATCCTGCATATATCTTGTCTGCACATAGTTGTTTGCATGTTGTGACTCCCTTTAGACTATAAGCTCCTTGAGATTGCTCTTGCTTCTCTGTATGTCCCATTCTTAGCACAGTGACAGGCACATAATAGGGACTTCATAACGCTTGCTGACTTGACTTAAGGTCTAGCATTGTTTGTTCCCAAGCTTTATTATAAAGTAACAATCATGTTAACTATCCACTTCCTTCTAGATATTCTTTCCTGCATGGGCAGAACTGATCTATTCTGGTTCTCCACCTGATGTATGGGTATACCCCAGAGGCCTGTCATTAGCCCTTTTTTTTTATCCCTTTTTACATATTCTCTTTTAATGATCACAACAATTTCCATAGTTTCAAATATCACTAAACAGATGAGGGAATTGAGGCCATTCAACAAGAATTCCTTCATTTTTTTTTTCCTCAACTACTGTCACTGGGATATTTTCTTCTATTCTTTCCTCCTTCACTCTGATCTCTACATTCATTCTTGATCCCAACTAGTCTAGCAATTAGCCCCCATTATCATCCCCATTTCCTCTCTTATCTTCACTCTCTCCCTATCTACTGGTACTTTGCCTGCTACTTACAAACACACCTATATCTCTCTCATTCTTAAAAAACCCTCACTTGATCCTACCATCCCCACTAGTTATCATCCTATACCTTCTCCTCCCTTTCTCACTTAAAATCTTTGAGAAAGTGTCAGATACTTATTAAGTGTAAAGTCACTTAAGTTCTACCTCAGTTTCCTTATCTGTAAAATGGAGGTGATAATAATAGCAACTACTCAGGGTTGTTGTGAGGATAAAATGAGAAAATATTTGTAAAGTGCTCTTCCAATCTTAAAACACTATATAAATGCTATTATCATCTTCACATAAGGTACCTCAACCTCCTATTTTCTCACTCAATTTTAGACCTTCAGCAATCTAGCTTCTAACCTCATCACTCAAATGAAATTGCCCTTTCAAAAGTCAGCAATAAGCTCCTAACGCCATTTCTCAATACTCACCCTTCTGGACCTGGCAACACTAACAATGCGGATCATTACCTGCTTCTTGACAGTCTTTCCTTCTCAGGTTTCCATGACACTGTTCTCCTCTGGTTCTCCTCCTCTCTGTCAAACCTCTCTTCCTTAGTACCCTTTGCTGGTGCTTCATAACATATACCAACAAAGGCTGTCCCTTAAGGCTCTATCCTGTATTCTCTTCTATTCTTCCTTCGAACAATTCTTAACCTGGGGTCCATGTGTGTGCTTGTTGATATGTTGGTAACTATTTCAATAGAATGTGTCTCCTTTGTGATCCTATGTATTTTATTTTATGTACTTTGAAAACATGACTGTCAAGGGTTGCATGACTCAAAATAGGTTAAGCACCCTTGTTTTTCTACTATTCCATGTGCTGATCATATAAGTTTAATTATTATGGTCATAAAATGATTCCCAAATTTAAATATTCAGCCCTGCTTTCTCTCCTGAACTCTACTTCCACTATCGCCAAATTCTTTTCTGACACCTCAAATGAGATGCCCCACAAGCATTTCAAACTCAACATACTAAAAAGAACTCATTAATCCTTCCTTTAAAATCTTCTCCTCTTTCCAACTTCCCCTATTACTGTTGATGATACCACCTTCCTCAAAGTCACCTAGGTTTGCAACCAAGGTGTCATCCTTAATGTGTCACTCTCACTCACTCCACATATCTAATTCATTTCCACTTCCACCTTCACAGCATCTCTCATAAAGATCTCCTTCTTTCCACTCACACAATCGTACCACTAATTCAAGCCCTAGTTCACTATTTCTTCTCTGGCCACCTCAACAGCTTTCTAGTTGGTGTCCTTGACTTAAATATCTCCCCTCTCTAATACGCTCTCCAGTCATCTGCTAAAGTGATTCTTCTAAAGCATAAATCTGACCACATCACTCCTCCATTCAGTGAACAACAGCAGCTCTCTATTACTTCTAGGATCAAATATAAACTCCTTTGTTTGGCATTTAAAGCTCCTCAACACCTGGACCTATTTCTACCTTTCCAGTGATCTGAAACCTTACAAACTATTAACCACCATACAAAAGAATGTTCCATATTAATAAGAGAAACGTAAATCAAAACAACCTTCAGGTTTCAACTCATAAAAAGCAAATTGGTAAAAAAAAAAAATTGACAAAAAATAGGAATAGTCAATATTGGAAGGGACAGTGAATACTGTAGGATGATTTCCATAATAAAAACACTCACATGGAAAATTTTATAATTGGCTCTCACAAGGTACTATAGGTTGACTCCAGCACATTCCTGGATGACACTGAGAAAGAGAAATTTAGTTAAAGTTAAAAAGTTAGAAAAAAAATTAATAAAATATCAATAAAAATTCATGTAAAAATTTTAAAAAGAGAAAAGGAAATCAAAACGACTCAGGTTTCAAAACGGGCAAAGATAATAAAAGATATGAATTGGAGAGGTTATAGAAAAACAGGTACATTGATTCACTGTTGGCAGAACTGTTAATTTATCTGGCCATTGTATAAAATAATTTGGAATTACTGGGGAAAAAAAGTGTCTAAAACACCAGAGATCAATGGGCAAAGATAATAAAAGATATGAATTGGAGAGGTTATAGAAAAACAGGTTCATTGATACACTGTTGGCAGAACTGTGAATTTATCTGGCCATTGTGTAAAATAATTTGGAATTACTGGGAAAAAAAAGTGTCTAAAACACCAGAGATCCAATTGTTAGAAATACAACTCTAAGGAGATCAAAGACAGAATGAAAGACTTACTATACACAAAAAAAAACACTTCTTGTAGCACTTTTTTTTTAGTTCCAAAGAATTGTTGTTGTTTGTCTTTTGTGCTCAAAGAGGACCAAAATGGTATCACGATGTAAGGGCAAATATACATTGTATCCAGCTGTGGCTGATGAGACCAATACAAACTTGGAACCCTCTAGTACAGGTTGACACAAACAGTCCATATGAATATTTGGAATAGAGATGTTTCTAAATTTGTGTATCTCATGTTTCTTTTGAGCTACTGCTAATAACAACTTCTTTGATTTGGGCACACCATGCTAGGCAGTCCTGTGCCAGCATTTCCCATGTGTTAAAATCAATTTCAAAGTGCTTCAGAGAGACCTTAATAGTGTCTTTGTATTACTGCTTCTGACCTCTATGAGATGGCTTGCCTTGTCTGAGTTCTCTACAAGATAATCTTTTAGGCAAATGTACCTTTGTCATTCAAACAGCATGGCCAACCCACTGGAGTCATAGTCTCCGCAGTGGAGTTTGAATGCTTGGCAGTTTAGTTTGAAAAAGAACCTCAGCATTTGGTATCTTATCCTGGCAGGTGATCTTCAGAATATTCTAAGACAATTTAAATGAAAGCAGTTCAATTTTCTGGCATGGCACTGGTAGAGTGCCCAGGTTTCACATGCATACAACAATGAGGACAGCTCAATAGCTCTGTAAACCTTCAGCTTGGTGGGCAGCCTAACACCTCTTCTCTCCCACACATTCTTTCAGATCCTCCCAAATGTTGAGCTAGCTCTGGCAGTGCATGCATCAACCTCATCATCTATGTGTACATCCCTGGGTAGCATACTGCCAACATAAATGAACTTATCCACAGCATTCAAAATCTCTCCATTTGCTGCAACCAATGATTCCACATAAGTATTGTATGGTGCTGGCTGATAAGAAATCTCTATTTTCTTGGTGCTGACTGTCAAGCCAAAATTAGCAAAAGCAGCAAAAAATCAATCCATACTCGGTTGCATCTCATCCTCAGAGGCTGCACTGAGTGCACAGTCATCTGCAAACCAAAAAGTTACGCACCAAGGCTTGTAGCCTTTTCGAAGTTAAATAATTTATCATCAGTGCAGTAGTTGACCTTGATGCTGATTTCATCCTTTTTGAAAGTGTATGACAACACCACTGAAAACATCATGAGAAAAAGCATGGGAGCAAGCACACAGCCCTGCTTTATTCCACTGGTGTCTGGGAAAGCATGAAAGCATCATCCACTATCCAGAACCAAGGCAAACATGCTGTCATGGAACTTACTTACAATACTAGTGAATTTCTCCAGGCAACAAAACTTTGTCATGACCTTCCACACTCCCTTAAAACTGACAGTATCAAAGGCCTTGGTCAGATAGACAAAGGTTGTGTACAGACCTCTGCTCTGCTCGTGACATTTGTCCTGAAGTTGCTGGGCAGCAAATACCATGCCAACCATTCTTTGGTCCTTTCTGAAGCCACACTGACTCTCAGATAAATGACCATTTTCCAAGTGAAGGATCAGACTATTAAGAAGGACCCTGGCAAGAATCTTGCCACCAATGACTAAGAAAGAGACACCCTCCTCTCACTGTGATTGTTACAGGAAAACCTACTTCCTTTTCCTTTATAGAGATGGACAACAGAGGCATCATTGAACTCCTGTTTTTCTATAACCTTTCCAATTCATATTTTTTATCATCTTTGCCTGTTTTGAGATGAAACCTCAGAGTCATTTTGATTTCCTTTTCTCTTTTTAAAATTTTTACATGAATTTTTGATATTTTATTGATATTTTTTTAACATTTTTTAACTTTAACTAACCTCCTGCTATATAACCCAGAAGATTTAAGTTAGCTTTTGCATGAGCAATGGACCCCCTGCCTTGTAAATCTCAGCTGGAATGGAATCAGCACCAGGACCTTTGCCACACAAGAGGAGTCTAACAGCATTCAAAACCTCTTCTGCAGTTGGAAGTTTAACGGATTGATTTCAACCTGAGGTATATGGTAAATGGCTTACGCTTCGGTGGATGACAGTCTGCTGAGAACACTATGGAAACGTTCAGCCCATCTTTCCAGGATTGTGTCCTTATCACTCATGAATGTGGCTCCATTAGCACTGAGTAGCTGAGATGCACCAAAGGTCTTTGGCCCATAAATATCCTTCAAGGCATAATGAAAATGCTTTTGTTACTATAAGCATAAAACTGAATTTCATCTGTATTCTTACTGAGCCAAGAATCCTGAATTTCTCTAAGCTTTGCTTGCACTTTAATTTTGATGGAATTAAATACTGCCTTTTTGGAGATGGACAAACTATCCTCCTAAAAGGAGCAAACAGCAGGCTCATGACAATGGGATTACCACTTGCAAGAAAGTGCCATCATCAGAATGTATGGTCCCACCAAAACGAACCTTGATGAGGTCAAAGATAAATTTTATGAAGATCCAGAAACCCTCATCCTCAATGTGCTAAAAGAAGACAAGCTTGTAATTCTTGGTGACTTTAACAGCAGAGTAGGCACAGACTATAAGACATGGCAGGGAGTCCTTGGGAGAAATGGAGTTGGAAACAGCAGTGGTCACTTACTATTTAAGACTTGGAGGTCTTATAACCTTCTCATCACTAACACCATCTTCTGTTTACCTAAACATCATGGATGCACCCTCACAGCAAACACTGGCACTTAATAGACTATGTCACTGTAAGGAGAAGAGACAGACAGGATGTGAGTATGACAAAGGCGATGTGTGGCTCAGAGTACTGGACTGATCACAGACTTATGCTCTCCAGTCTAAACATTCACATTCAACAAAAGCAGTGGCCCTAAGGCATGATTATCAGAAGACTCAATGTCAACAGAATAGAGGGCTTCTCCATGTGTGAACAGTTTGTTACTGACTTGGAGGGAAATCTGAGCCAAGACACAGTAACAGTGGAGCAGAAATAGAGTGGGCAGCTTTCAGAAATTGGGTGTACAGTACCACATTTACTCATCTGTGCCACAACACTCACAAACATCGACTGGTTTAATGAAAATGATAGGGAAATTCATAAGCTACTAAATGAAAACAAAGAGCTAGAAAGAAAGTAGAAGACCATAGATTGGGAAATGCCTGAACAAAATGTGCTATATAACTGAGGAGTACTGGAATATATATAAGAAGCAATCAATATGAAAAGCACAAGGAAACATGGAAGATACATGAACTAATGCAAAGTGAAGTAAAGAGAACCAGGAAAACAATATGCACAATGACCACAATAATTTAAATGGAAACAACAAAACATATAAACCTTAAAGGTGTTAAATTATAATGAGCAGACTTAGCAAAATGCACCTCCCTTCTTTGCAGAGGTGGAAAATAAGTTTAGATATGGGTGTAGAATACAGTACAAACTGTCAAATTTTACTGGTATGCTCATTGATTTGTGGAATGATTTTTCTCTTTATTTTTTGTAAGGGTTAAGATCACGGGGTAAAGGGAAGGGGGGAAGAGCCATGTTGGGAAAATAAGGGGATATAAAACCAACATATATCAATAATTTTTTTTACAGTAAATAATATTCAATCAAAGAAAAATTAAAAAGGCAAAAATAATCATGCTATCAGATGCTCACAAAATTTTCAAATCCACGAGGTAAGATGTATCTCTTACAGTATGGAGTACAATGCTATGCACAAAGCTGGAGTTTAATAAATACTGCTTAATTCAAATTTTATTTTATATTTTTAAATTAAAAGCTCCACCCATCATAATTCAGTTTTACATTTCAGAAAAGAGTCAATTTCATCTTACTGAACGACAGAATACTTTAAACTTTTAAAAATCCTACAGACAATTTATTCCTTTCAAGTGATCTCTTAATCAACCACCAAATTAGGGCAACTTGATATCTCTGACATGCTAACGTGTGATAATATATAATATTAAAAGGTCTGTAGGATAAAGTAGATGATGGGAAGAAAATCAGAAAAAAATTCCCTATTTTACTCAACCTCACCTTATACCTTCAAATTATAAAAGAATTTGATTTAAGACTTTTTTCTCACTTAAAACAAAACTATTAAAACTTTTTCTTCCAAAATTATATTGAAATGACATTTTTACAAAGGCACCAAATTAAACTTTCTAGTTTTGTCATAAATATACTTATCTAATTCTCCTCTTAAAATTGAAATGGAGTTTATGAGTGAAAAGATGCATAGTTGGCAGGAAAAACTGAATTGTTGATGTATAAAATACTTTGTTGAAAAGATTCCTGACATTACTTTAACTTGGAATATTTCCACAACATTCTAAATCCCATGATCCACAATTTTGTTTTAAAAATGTATTTATTCCCATAGTGATAAAGACATACACACTCACAAATATATTTTGACTAAAAAGAAATGAGAAAAAAATAAGGAAAGTATATAAATGCTATCATAAGTCAGCCCAATGTTTTCAATACTGTGTCTCTAACAATAATGCCAAGGGAAATTTTGGAAGGCTACATGAGGGTTGTACTTCATGACACCACCCTCAATTTTAAAGCTTTGATCCAAACATTTCTAATTTCCTTTCAGCAACAGTCAATCAATAAACAAGCATTTATTAATTATAGGTTACATATCAAGAACACTGGCATTCAGGAGTGCTTCAGATAACAAAGACAAAAGTATATACAAAATAATACAAGGCACTTAGAAAGGGAGAACACTCACAGTAGGGGTGACCAGAAAACACTTTATGAAGAAAATGATGTTTGAGCTTAGGGTTGAAGGAAGTAAGGGATTCTATATGGCAATGATAAGGAGGACATGCATCCTAATGACTGGCAATAGCCAATACAAAAGCAGTGGAAAGAGAGATGGAAGTATTCTGTGTCAGTTCAAATCCGGTCTCAGACCAGACACTTCACACTTACTAGCTGTGTGACCCTGTGGCAAGTCACTTAACCCCAATTGCCTTGCCAAAACACACACACACACACACACACACACACACACACAAACTCAGAAGAGGACCACAATATCAAAATGCCTACATGCAAACCCTTTAAGAAAAATGTGAACTGATCAAAGGCCCAAAAAGAACTCCTGGAAGAGTTCAAAAAGGATTTTAAAAATCAAATAAACTAAGTAGAAAAAAATTGGGAAAAGAAATGAAAGTTATTCAAGAGATTATGAAAAAAGTTTACAGCTTGGTAAAGAAAGCACAAAAAAATATGGAAAAAAAATATACAAAAATTCACTGAAGAAAACAACTCCTAAAAAAGTAGAATTAGCCAAATGGAAACGGGAGTAAAAAAAGCTAACTGAAGAAAATAATTCCTTAAACATTAGAATTGGACAAGTGAAAGGTAATAATTCCATGAGACATCAAGAATCAATTTAAACAAAATCAAAAGAATGAAAAAATAGAGGACAGTATGAAATATTTCATTGGAAAAACAAGTAACCTAGAAAATAGACCCAGAAGAGATAATTAAGGAATTATTAGACTAACTAAAAGGTATGATCAAAAAAAGAGCCTGGACATCATTTTTTAAGAAATTATCGAGGAAAATTTCTCTGATATCCTAAAACCAGAGGGTAAAATAGAAATGGAAAGAATATACCAATCACCTCCTGAAAGAAATCCCAAAAAGAAAACTCCCAGGAATACTATAGCCAAATTCCAGAGCTCCCTTTGGAGAAAATATTGCAAGCAATCAGAAATAAACAATTCAAATATCATGAAATCACAGTCAGGATTACACAGGATTTAACAGCTTCTCTATTAAAGGATGAGAGAGCTTGCAATATGATATTCCAGAAGGCAAAAGAGCTAGGATTACAACTAAGAATCACCTAATGAAACCGAGCATAATCATTCAGGGGAAAAAGTAAACATTCACTGAAATAAAGGACTTTCAAGCATTTCAAGTATTCCTCATGAAAAGATCAGAGCTGAATAGAAAATTTGATTTTCAAATACAAGACTCAAGAAAAACATAAAAAAGTAAAAAAAAGTAAACAGGAAAGAGAAAACATAAAGCATACAATAAGAATAAACTGTTTACATCCCTACATGAGAAGATGATGTCTTGTAACTCTTAAGAACTGTGTCACTATTAGGGCAGTTAGAAGGAATATACATAGATAGAGGATGCAGGTATAAATTGACTTTGATCTCAAAGTAAAAGCAAAAATAGATCATTAATTATAAAAGACACAGTACTAAATGACCATAGCAATCTAGTGTTTGATAAACCATAAGACCCTAGCTTTTGGGCCAAGAACTCATGATTTAACATAAACTGTTAGGAAAACTGGAAAACAGTATGGGAAAAAAAAACTAGGTATAGGTCAGCATCTTACACCATATACCAAGATAGGGTCAAAATGGGTACATGATTAGTCATAAAGGGTGATATCATAAGCAAATTAGGAGAGCAAAGAATAGTTTACCAGTCAGATCTATGGAGAAGGGAAGAGTTTATGGCCAAGCAAGAGACAGAGAATATTACAAGACTTAAAATGGATAACTTTGCTTATATTAAATTAAAAAGGTTTTGCCCAAACCAATGAAACCAAAATTAGAAGAAAAGCAGAAAACTGGGGGTGGGGGGGTCACATTTATAAGAATACAAGTCATTCCCCAGTTGATAAATGGTCCAAGGATATGAACAGACAGTTTTCAGATGAAATCCAAGCTATTGATAGTCATGTAAAAACGTTCTAAAACACTAATGAACAGAAAAATGCAAAAGCAACTCTGAGGTACCACCTCACACCTATCAGATTGGCTAATATGCCAGAAAAGGAAAATGAGAAATGTTGGAGGGGATGTGGGGAAAGTGGCACACTGATGCACTGTTAGTGGACTTCTGAACTGATGCAACTATTCTGGAGAGCAATTCAGAACTATGCCCAAAGAGGCAATCAAACTGTGCATACCTTTTGATCCAGCAATACCACTCCTAGGTCGTATCCCAAAGAGATTAAAAAAAAAAAGAAAGAAAGAAAGAAAAGCATCCACATGTACAAAAATATTTATAGCAGCTCTTTTTGTGGTGGCCAAGAATTGGAAATTGAGGGGATGCCCATCAACTGGGGAAATGGCTGAACAAGGTATAATATGAATGTAATGGAATAGTACTGTGCTATAAGAAATGATGAGCAGGTAGATTTCAGAAAAACCTGAAAAGACTGACATGAACTAATGCAAAGTCAAGTGAACAGAACCAGAAAAACACTGTACACAGTAACACCAATATTGTACAATGATCAACTGTGAATAACTTAGTATTATTCTCAGCCAGTGATCCAAGACAATTCCAATGGACTTCTGATGAAAAATGCTATCCACCCCCAGAGAAAGAACTAAGGGAATCTGAATGCAGATCACAGCATACTATTTTTTACTTTATTTTTTTCATGATTTTTTTTTCTTTTGGTCTGTTTTTTTTCTTTCTCAACATGACTAATATGGAAATATGTTTTACATGATTGCACATATATAACATATGTAAAATTGATTACCATCTTAGGGAGGGAAGAGGCAATATGAGGGAGAAAATTTGGAACTCAAAAAAATTTCTTTAATGAATGTTAAAAATAGTCTTTACAAGTAATTGGGAAAAACTAAAATACTATTTTAAAAAAACAATAAAATCTGCTTTTTACTATAAGGGAAAAAACTGTGTGTATGCTAAAATCCTTATTTTCAGAAATATTCAAAATATTTAGGTTTCTAGCTTTATTACAATGAAAAAACTTCAGTCTTGATCTTTACAGCAGATCTATGGAATGAATCCATTCCATCTTTTGACAAGTTAAGATATTTCTGGCAAGCAATTATGATCCATAATTTTTTTTTCTTTCAAAACACTATGAAAACACCAGACTTCCAAACCATCTCTTCATTTCCCACCCAGCTTTTTTCCTTTGAACTTTTCTTAATGCCCCCAAGAACCTCATCATCCAGCAAGATCCGATCAGCTTTGCAACTCACATGTCATCAGTATCCTCTGCCCTTCTGACTGGATGGAGAAGGATGAACTCCTAAAATTTCCATTGAAGGAGGGTGCCCAGGCTAGCCATCTCTTCATATCCCACCAGATTGTACTCCTTTAGACTTCTCCATTATGGCCCTCTCCCCACCCTTTCCAGCTTCCTTTAGTGTGCTGGAATGGGATTCCCCCATTAGATTGTAAACACCTTATTGGCACGAAATATTTGCTTTTTTTTTTTCTTATTTGTGTCTTCAATGCTTAGCACAGTGTCTGGTACATACGAGGCACTTAATAAACGTTTATTTATCGACTAACTAAACTAAGCCTGTAATTGTCAAAATATCTTAATAATACAAAACAAATTCTTTTATTTACAGAATTTAGAAGTAATTCAGTGAAAACTCAGAAAACAACCAGAATATACTTTTATTGTGGGTTCAGATTTAAGTAGATTCAATTGAGACTGTAATACTTAAAAGTAAAAAAATTAAAATTTCAGTGTCTAGGTCTTTATTTGTATTCTATGCAAGTCCTTTTTTTTCTCCTTTTGTCCTATATGCCTTTTTGGGAGATCTTGACTGAAAACTATTCAGGGAAAATTAAAAGAGAAAAATTAATATTCAATGAAAATAAAGGCTTACTAAAGACAATTCTAGGTATTATTCTGTGGTTCAAAGGTGAACAACTGAGTACACACAGGACAAAGAAAGAGACTATTTGAGAATGATATTTTGGAAATATATTTTATTACATTTAGGCTCAAAATCATACTAACTTTCTTCCACATTCTAGAACCTTAGCTAGTTAAGTAAATACTACTGTATTTTTGTTAAAAAAAATTAAGAATTTTTTTTACTTCATAACACAAATGATAGAAAAATCAAGGTTTTTTTTTTTCTTTTTTTCACTGAAGCTGCCATTCATATAAAAAAAATGTTATGTTATTTATAAATAAACCTTATTTCAAAACAAAGCAAAAAGAAACCACTCTTGGTTGAAAATTTAAGTTGAGATGATGCCTATTTCTGCTTTAATCCTGCTACAGCAAGTTTTTACATGCTTTCTTAACCTTTCATCTACAAAGCTGTTAGGATAGCCAAAACATATATATTTAATTACATAAATATTCAATGCTATCAGCCAGCTGTTGTCAATGCAAAATACACTGAACTTTCTCATTTAATTCCTGTCTTTAAATGGTAAAAAGAAAAAAAGTTACTGTTAACATTCATTATAATCATAAGACATATGCACCAACTCTTTTTTATTTTTAATTCTGGACTTAAACCCCAAAAGGATAATTTTCATAGAGAAAAAGGAAAAGACAGAGAGGAATCCCTATGAAACCATTAATTTTCCTTTGATACATTAACTTTTTTAATAGTATATAATAAGCTCTGTATGTTACACTCAAAACAGTGCTACTTGTCTTGGTGTCTTGAATTTTCTTCTGTTTTCTTTACATTTTAAAAAATATTTCAATTTTTTTTTTAACATCAGTATTGCTAACCACATGTCTCCCTGACCACTGCCACCCCACCTTAAAAAGCAAGAAAAAGAACAACAAAAAAAATTTGCAACAAGCATAGTAAAGCAAAGTATTATCTACGCACAGTAGCTATGTCCAAAAATGAAGGTCTCTTTCTGAACCCTGAGTCTTATATCCATGGCATCTTTGTTGGGAGGTAGGTAACAGTTTTATCATAGGTCCTCTGGAGACATGGTTGGTCACCCCATTAGATTTCGTAAACTTCAAAGTTGTTTTTCTTTACATTGTTGCTAACCCTGTATAAATTTTTTTTTTGGCTCTTCTCACTTCAATGTTTCAGTTCATACTACCCAGGATTTTCTGAAAACAAATTTCTCATCATTTCTGACAGCACAATAATATTCCATTAAATTCTTATACCACAATTTTTCAAGTTATTCCCTAATGTCTAAAATCCCATCCAAGGTACCACTTAGATTCCATATTTTTTCTTACTCCCTCCCTCCCACCCTTTCACCACTCCCTACATGATCAGGAAGTTTATTTTGCTTAAAGCAATCACCTCCCTGGTAATGTCCTCTTTAAGCCACAGTTCTAATTCTCCACCATTGTTTGTTTCCCAGCAGAGTTTAATGAATTTTCATACTAAACTCTTTGTCTAAGTGCATGAGAGTGAACGTGTGTGTTTGTGGGTTTCAACCCTCCTTTCTTTGGTTCAGAAATTTCTCCCACATCTTTCTCCATGTTTATATATTCTTCTCATGTGCCTCAATCATAAGAAATAGCAAGTTCTACCCCCTTCTCCATTTTTTCTGTACTAATCTCTTCCTCCTTTTACCCTCACTTCTCTTACCACTCCTGAAACCCTTAGAACAAAAGCAATCCATGCTAAGGACTTCTTTAATTTCCTAAGTACATGTTGAAGGCATTAAAGTGTTAAAGGAACACTTCTACTCCTGTTAGAACGTAGAACTACATTGTCATACAGCTCCTTCCAAACAGCCAAATAAATTTACCTTTCTAGGTTTCTCTGGACTCTGCAGTTGTACTTCAATGTTCTTACTCACCACTCATCTTGTGATCAGAAATGAATGAAATCCCCCATGTTTTTCCCTGTGGCATTATATGCAGCTTTGCAGGGTAAGTTATTCATGTTTATATGCCTTTCTTTGCCTTCTTGAATATTACATTCCAAGCTCTCCTATCATTCATATAATAGGCATCAGATCTTATATGATCCTCTTGTTGTTCAGCTGTTTCAGTCATGTCTGATGTCCAGCTCTTCGTGACCCCATTTGGGGTTTTCCTGGCAAAGGTACAGGAGTGGCTGGCCATCTCCTTCTCCAGCTCATTTTATATGAAGAAACTGAGGCAAACAGGGCTCAGTGATTTGCCCAGGGTCACACAGCTAGTAAGTGTATAAGGCTGGATTTGAACTCAGGGCTTCCTGACTCCAGGCCCACACTGTATCCACTGCACCACTTAGCTACCCTTTGGCTCCACAATAGAGACCTCTCAAAGGGACTATTTCAATAGCCCCCTAATTGGTTACCCAGTTCCCAGTTTGTCAAACAAATGCCAAAATAACCTTTCTGGTGTATAAATCTAACCATACAACTTCCCTATTCAAAAATCTTCAGGTAACTCTTGACTGCCTCTACAATGAAATATACATTTCTCAGTCTGGCATTTAGAGCCCGCCACAATCTACTCCATTCTAACCCACATTGACTCCCTAACTAGCCTGCATTACTTGTTCTTCTCTGAGCTCAGATCTTTCACATTTCTGCATTTGCACATGCCACTTCAATTCCTGAAATCCACTCGTTTCCTCAACTCTGTCTCCTAGCATCCTTGTCCTCCTTCAAGCCTTGGTTTTCTTCCAGCCTCAGCTCTGGTGTTACCTCCTCCATGAAATCTTCTCTGATTCCCCTCTTATTAGTTCCCTCTCTTCAAATTAATTTGCATTTTATCTGTACTTTACATGATGTGCCTTTAGGATAGAGACTGCTTTCCTTTTACATAAACATACACAGTGCCTTTCACATAGTAGGTGCTGAATAAATGGGTAATAAATGTTTGTTGAATTGCACTGAATTGAACTGAACATAGATGAAACCAAAAGTCTTTTTGAGTTAATCCAGGCCTCAGTACTGTTACCTCACTTTAAATATAAGCAAAGATTATGGCATTTATAACACTTAGGAAAATTTATTCTTTTTCTAACTTGGAAGGCAGATGTTGGGGGAAAAAAAAATAAAAGTTCCAAGTCAAATGCAGTCTTACCAAGCTAACAGTGTACAACAGACATACATCAGAAACCTTTAGTAATACTGTGCATTCACATCTATATTTCAGTCAATAAAATTTAAATTTCATTAAAAATTTATAATTGTATAAGAATCTTCATCAGTGTACCTTTTCCAACTCTTTCCCATTTTTCTTTTGTTTTTTGTTTTTTTGTTTTTTTGGCTAGGCAATAGGGTTAAGTGACCTGCCCAGGGTCACACAGCTAATAAGTGTTATGTGTCTGAGGCCGGATTTGAACTCAGGGCCGGTGCGCTATCCACTACACCACCTCCCTGCCCCTCTTTCCCATTTTTCAATAACTATATCTTGATGATTCTTTTTTTCTACCCTGATTATCAGTGTCATTTCTCTTTTGATACTCAGATATTCAGATATTCTCAGTCTTTTTAAATGCCATGTGGTGCAGCCATTTATCTGATCTTCCCAATACTAAGAAAAGTAAGAGACAGTTAAATTGTATTCTGAGAAAAGGAGGATTAAAATTAGAAGGAAACAAAACAAAACAAAAAAGAACAAAACAAAAAACAGTTGACAAGCATTTATTAAGGACCTATTATAGGCCAGGCACTGCGCTAAGCAGGAGGAATGCAAAAAAAGGCAAATGATAGTTCTTGCTCTCAAGGAGCTGAAAGTCTAAGGAGGGAGACAAAATAAAAACAACTATTTACAAATAAGCTATACACAGCATAAATTGGGAGAAAATTAATAGAAGGAAAAGCATCAGAATTAAAAGACATCAGGAAAGATATCTCATAGAAGATGGGAGTTTAGCTGGGACTTAAAGGAAGCCAGGAGGTGGGGAAAGGAAAAGTATTCAAGGCATGAAGAACAGCCTGTGAAAATACCCAGTGTCACTGTGTGGAGTATCTTGTGTAAGGACCAGCAAGGAGACTGGCGTCACTGAATCACAGAGTACTTAGGGGTGGGGTAAGGTATATAAAGACTGAAAAGGAGAGATTATTGAATGGGTGCAGGTGGGGGAAGAATAGAATCGGGGCTTTAATAATAATAATAATAATAATAGCTAACATTTATATAGTACCTACTGTGTGCCAGACACTGCTGTTTTTTACCCTACAACATGGATGATAATATTATTTCTACTTTACATCTGAGGAAACTGAGGCAAACACAGGTGAAGTGATCTGTCCATTATCGCACAGCTATTAGGTATCTTAAGCCTAGGAAGACTAATCTGACAGCTAAGTAGAAGACAGATTGGAGTGGGGAGAGACTTGAGGCAGGCAGAGCAACCAGTAGGCTTGGAAATAACCAGGGCTGCACTGCAACAGACCGGTGACAGTATCAGAGCAGAGAAGAGGCAATGCACAGGAGGTAAATGAAGGTAAAAATCAAGAGGACTTTGCAAAAGATTGGACACAGGGAGTGAGAGAGTGAAGAGTCAATGATGACACTTAGGTCCCCATCTGGGTGACTGGGAGGATGGTGGTCCCCTCAAAAGTGGAATGCGTTTGGGAGGAAAGACAATGAGTTCAGTTTTGGACAAGTTGAGTTTAAGAAGTCTACAGTCTGAGAAGTCTAATAGGCAACTGGAAATGAGAATCTAGAGGCTGGGAGAGAGGTCAGAGCTGGATAAGTAGATCAAAGGAAGACTCTGGCAATTAAAAAGCAACGAGGAAAAAAAGTCTAAAAATTATGGTAAGGGCATCAGTGGATCAGCAGTCTAACCAATACTTCTCCAAAAATTTGTTTGAATCCAAATAACCGTGGTTCAATGTCAGGAAAGTCTGATTTGTTTAACATCTAGCTAAGAATACTTAAAGATCACGAACCTCTGTAACAATTAGACATAATAATCAATATGTCTACTACTGATGGGGTTGGAATCTGAGTCCCAGAAAGGAAAAACTCTGGCCCTAGTGGGGCTGGAATCTGAGCCCCAAAAAGGAAAAACTCTGGCCCCAGAACATTTCCCACCCTTGGTAATTCTATTAACTCATGGACTCTGTACTTTCCCACATGGCCAAATCTCTGGCGGCTATGGTCCCATCAACTGGTCTTTCAGTGTGGCTACATCCAATCTCCCCTCTACTGTCTTGCCTCCCCATGGCCTCAGGCCATTTCCCACCCTTGGGAACTCTATTACCTCATGGACTACTTGGCCACTCTCCCATGGTCTTTCTGTATATAAGGTCCATCTTGTCTCCATTAAGACACTCAGATTCTTATAATCTAGCCACTGCTTACCCATGTTCAGACTCCTTAAGAGTCTGCCCAAAATGATGGATGTTCTAATAAACCTTGTCTTTGGCTGAAAGAAGGCCTGGGTCAAATTCTTTTGGGCAGGACCCATGTGTTGTGATTTTGGGGTCCCAGCACCCCTGAACCCCTAAACTGCATCACTACCAGACTTGTTTTTTTGTTTGTTTTTATTTTGTTTTTAAAGATAAGAGTACAAAACTGCTTTTCAAACAATTCAAACAGCAGAGATTAAAGGATCTTAGAATTTTTTTTTAAGCTTCAGAATTACAAATGCTAAAACAATAACTCTCACTAAAAACAACTTATACTACAAACTTTTTTTCTCTTTCTTTATCAAGGTCAAACTACTTCTACCTTACAAATCTGAAAAAAACAAGAGACCAATGTTAATGCCATAAAAATCTAGTCACAGTGATTTTATTACAAGAACGATTAGTATCAATAAGAATAAATATCTTACTGAGTTCAATAAACTTTGGCATTTTTAAAATTTTAAGAGATTTTTTAAAAAATTTGACTGCAACAATGAGAAGTCAATGGTGGATCATTTAAAGAGCAAAAGTTTTCATAATGTAAATAATCACTTCCTATATCATCTATTTTATGAGCTCTACATTTTTGCGTATGGGAATTTCTTAAAGAAAGAAAAAAGAGACATACTGTTTTAAAACAACAACTCTCTTGTACACATTGTTGTATACATTGTATTTCTTGTATACATTCACAACTCTCTACTATTTATTCATTCACCAGACCTTTAATTCTGAAAATTCCATCTGCTGACATCACTCCACACCCAATTACTGTAGCAGTGCTTTAAGAATCAGTCAGATATAAGTTAACATGGCTATACATTTAAATATTATTTAAAAAAACACAAATAAGCATTTTTATTTTTTAGCCCATATATACCAATACCTGGCTAGGTGGTGGCTGGTTATCTTCAGAAGGCCCCCAAAATCATTATTTCAATAGTAAAGTAAAATGTGTTTTAAAAAATATATAGGATATATTAAAGTCACTAAATTAAACTATTGGACCTATTTAGAATATATAATTATGTAGTAGATTATACAAAGGTTTTAAATTACCTGTGATCAAAGCAAACTGATCATTCTTCCCTTCATGTATAAATGGGTTTATTCTTGCCAACCCCTGAATGATCTATTTTAGGTGACATAAAAAAAAGCCCACAAAACCATTAACTGAAAGCCTTTTTCCATTTAATATACTCACTAAGTACAAGTTTTATTTTGTTTTTATCTTTTTCTTTTACCCAAGAATCCTATCAGGTTAAAGACTATCTTGTTAATTTAAAACAAATAGATATGATATATAAAACTGGGAGAGGCCAACCTAAAAGGGAGAGATAATTTGTATTTAAAAGATGCACTGATAGCACGGAAAATTAGCTGAGTCCTTAAGAGATTGTATCAGAAAAAAAAAATCAAAGCAATGGTGCTTTTAAACATTTCAAAGTTCAAATAACCAATCTAAAACATTCTGAATCTACTTTTTATCTTTTCCCTCATTCTCTCTGCTGACCAATATGAACATCAGAGATACCAACAAACAGAAAGTGCAGTAAGAATCACTGAAAAGTCTGAAACATAATATTCTTAAAGGAACTCACTTTTGTTACTATTAAATGCACTCTCACTTCACCTAGGCTAATAAAATGTGAAAAATATCATTTCGTAAGTAAAAATGATTTATAATGAACAACTTAATTGTGATTCAATTCAATAAACACATTAAGGCCTTCCAAGTGCCAGGCTAACTGCTGGGGATACAAATGAGAAAAAGAAAGACAATTCCTGCCCTCGAGGAGCTTACAATCTAATGAGGGAAGATAACACACAAAAGGAAGCTTAAAAGGAGGTGGGGGGGGAGCACAATGGGTGAGGGGAGGGGGATGCCCCTGGGAGAAGAAGAGTGGAATGAGCTGGAAGTCCAATTTCTGCCCTCTGTAAAGGAAAGCTTTGGGAGGGTTTAACATTTCAACCTCTGGAACTCCAATCAGAAGGGAGAGGAAGCGGAGGGAGAAGGTATGCAAGATTTGAGTGATTGAGCAGCATGGTGATGAGATCTGAAATGATGAGTTTATCAGCTATGTTATATAAATGGATATTTCTGGAGTTATTTTAAAGTTTCTCTAGAAGAAAAGTTAACAGTTGTATCTCTCTATCATATTTATACTTTAATAATATGCCGGAAAGCCGATTAGAAAATACAAAGGTAAACTTAAGCTTTGTCCCTATCTGAATTAATGTTCTGATTTATTTACTTATATATCAATCATATTTATAAATAATAAAAAATTTAGGGGCAGCTAGGTGGCTCAGTGGATAGAGCTGCGGCCTTGGAGTCAGGAGGACCTGAGTTCAAATCCAGCCTCAGACACTCAA
Organism: Vombatus ursinus; assembly: GCF_900497805.2. Lineage (NCBI taxonomy): Eukaryota > Metazoa > Chordata > Mammalia > Diprotodontia > Vombatidae > Vombatus > Vombatus ursinus. The sequence continues at coordinate 4,386,017 of NW_020940355.1, forward strand.
CACTAACTAGCTGTGTGACCCTGGACAAGTCACTTAACCCTGATTGCCTCATCAAAAAGCTAATAATAATGATGATGATAATAATAATAAAATCATTATTATATGTTATACAATACATGATATACAATCATGTATTATATAATATTATATTCTACATATTATTATATTGTTATAAATAATAAAAATTAATGAATACAATTGTTTATATATTAATGAATCTGAATTAGTTTTCTACTATAAGTAGAATTTATAAGATTCTACTGAATATACAGAGATTAAAATCATGTTGATTTTATAAGGATATATCTTTTAACCCTCCCGATAAATCAAGGTAAATAAAGGTCACAAGTAGAGGAAAAACACATTTATTTTATTTTGAAAACAAAAAAGAAATGAGGACGTTTAGCCTTGAAACTCCTTCCATCTTATGATTCTAAAATCTACTTTCCCTGCCCCAAACTCTCTGCTGACCCTCAACCTTACATCTCCAACTGTCTTTCAGACATCTCAAACTGGATGTCCACTAGACATATTAAACTCAACATGTCCAAAACTAGAGTCATTATCTTTTCTCTCTAAATTGCCACTCCATTCAACTTTTCCACCTTCCCTCTTACTGTTCAGGGCAACACCAACCTCCCAGTCCCTCATACTCCCAACCTAGGAGTCATCCTGAACTTATTATCATCACCTCCCACATACAATCTGTTGCCAAGCCTGTCTATTTCACCTTTGCAACATAGTTGTTGGGGGGATGGGGTGTCGGTCTGCCTTAAGTCTCTCCCCATTCTAGGCCATCTTCCATTCAGTCAGGGTCTGACCATGTTACTCCCCTAGTCAATAAATTCCAGTAGCTTCTTATTGTCTCTGGGATCAAATACAAAATCCTCTGTTTGGCATTTAGAGCTCTTCATAATAACCTTGGGCAGCCAGGTGGTACAGTGGATAGAGTGTGGGACCCGGCTAAATTCAAATCTGGACTCAGACACTTACTAGCTTTGTGACCCTGGGCAAGTCACTTAACCCTGTTAGCCTAACTTTCCTCATCTGTAAAATGAACTGGAGAAGGAAATGGCAAACCACTCCAGTATCTTTGTCAAGAAAACCCCAAAGGGGGTCATGAAGAGTTGGAAAAGACTGAAAAACAAATGAACAACAACAAAAATACACTCCTCTCCCCTAAATAGGAACTACTTAAAGAGTAATTACATTTTGTAGATTTTAAATTAAGTTTTCATTTCCATTTTTAAAAGTGTGTCTTCTTGAAAAAAAGACCTGCATCTATACTGTGATATTTAGTGCATCAACCATTCAGGCCCTGCTGTAGACTACATAAGTAAGTTGATTATGTATCCTTCATTCATCCCTGCTTTAAAATTTTATTTTAGTGCCATGGATGCAAATTATGATTCCTTGTTCATAGAGGGAAAAAAAAGAAGTAGGAGTTGGGGAAAGGAAACCATAGAACAGATAGGTGGCATTTTTTATGAGACAAAATGTTCAAATACTACTGCTGTTTTTCAGTTCGAGGACATAGGAAAAGAAAATATGTAAACTATATTTGTTTAGCATTTGTTCACAGATTAGCTCCATTTTGTCTTTACATATATAAATAACAGTTGAAATAAGTAACATTACCAGTGTTAACTTACACATTTACCATTGTAGGATTGTTACTCAACAAACAAAAAAATTAGTGTTACTTTATCAAAAACTAGTTGTAACTGTCACAAGCCCCCAGAACTAATAAAAAAAAATACATATTATCACCTATGTTGTTAAAGGAAAACACTTCTATAAAGCATCATGTTGCATGCAAAAAAATTGTGTTAGCATTCTCTCTGTATGACTTTATATTACTATCTGACTTAATCATTTCAAACAATGAACAACTATCTAGAGTTACCCTCACAGTTCGGTCACATTACAAAACCTACTAAAACGAGTTAGGGATTTTACAAAATATTTATTTCTAATAATATTAAAGTGACAATTTGTGGTCATTAGTAGGATTGGGTTGGAAGAGACCTTGAAGGTGTTCTAGTCCAACCCTCCCATTTTACAAATGAGGAATCTGAGGCCCAGAGAGTGTGACTTCTCTAAGGTCACACAGTTAGTGAAATAGACAGGATAGGAACCAAGGCTGTTTCCATCCAAAGTCAGGACAATATATTAATTGTATATGGTTGTTATGTTTTTTGGGCACACTGGCAATGCCATCTATCTATCTATCTGTCTGTCTATAAGGAACATGCCCTTTTAGATGCACAAGAATAGCTGATTTTTCCAGAACAATCTTTATACTTCAATGGAAAAAAATCCAGGTAAAACAGAAGCACTTTTATTTCAAAATGAAAAATATGGAAGTTTTCCTGAAAGTTAATGTTCAAGTAAATGTAAAACTTTTATTCTGCTCTGGGCTTACGGCTTTCTTCTCACTGCTCTTAAATATGGGCATTACCCAAAATTCATTCTTCAGTTCTCCAATTCTTTCACTCATGACAATCACCCAACAAACTTTTAAGAGATTACAAACTGCTATCTACTGCCTTAATTGCTAAGGTCTCAAAAAAAAGTAAAAAATAATCCCTGCCCTCAAGAAGCTTATTCTACTAAGAAAAAAAAAAAAATATATATATATATATATATATTTATATATAAGTATATAAATCAGCATGCACAGGCTAAATACAGGTAGATTCTTAGAAAGGAATATGAGCTCTCATTCACTCTCAGGATACCAGTTATCACCTCTATACAGATGACTCCCAGAATCTTATTTTAATCTCCCTAGCACTCTCCCCAATCCTCAACTGCCTGAGAGTCTCCTACTTTTAAAGTAAATTCCTGTGTTAGAAGCCTATCCTAATTGAGGCAAATAACTGATTTGACACAAGTTTTACAAAGCAAGTTTACTCAGATTACAAGGATATCGATGTCAAACGTAAGTCTAAGATATATGATCACCATCTCCCCTCCCCCCACCTGCCCATTTCCTCATAGGGAAACACCCTAGTCAGGTGGTCTTTGCAGTCATCACAGAAGTAAGGATCCCACCTGGTCAGAAGAACCTGTGCTTCACCTGAGGCTTCCACTGGCCAAATTAATGTAAAGCCTCCTATTGTGCTTGAATAAAGAAACTTTTGCACTTTCCCTAAGAGGCAAAGAACTGTCCATCAGTATTCTACAGCTCCCATGGGGCTCAAATTTCTTGCTACACCACAGCCTAGTGATTTCCCATTCTGAAATTCTATCTGAGTCATAAGGCCTGCTCCTTCCCTTAGCTGTGGTGAGTTTGGCTATAGCCCAAAATATTCTTTTGCCTGGTTGGGGTCATAGATGGTCATCCCACAAATGTGATCATTTTTAGTAATTCGAGATCGAGACTTTAACTCTAAGTCATTGGGAACAGAGTTAATTTTGGGTTAGTTGGACACATGATTCTAAGTAATGCCTTAAAAGCAAGCTGACTACAAGGCTTACTTGGCTCTCTTTCTCACCACATAAGATATTTACTTCAGTTCTTGCCATCTTATTGAAAATAAGGTGGAAGGTGAGGAGGAAGAGAAGGAAGAGAGAAAGAGAGAAAGGGAAGAGAGCAAGGAGGGAAAGAAGGATGGGAAACAGAGACAGAGACACCCTCTATCACATGTCTTCAGGCACTTCAGAAGCATACTCCTCACATATACATATTCCCAGGGCACAGCCTTCAATGACCAGACCTTCTCTGCTCTCTCCTCCCATTTAAAAAATTGGCCAAAGTACACTTTGAACATTGTCCATGTCTCCAATCCAGAATAATTCTCTGGGGCCTAAGGGATGCATAAGTATTGTTTTTTCATTTGCTTCTCCAGTGCCATACAGAAGTCTCAAAACCATCAAAGTGACACCAATATTATTAATAGGCAAAAACCACAATTGCACCAAACATGGTTATGATAATGAAGATGATGCTGATAATGAGGATAGCTATAGCTATATCTATGTATAACTATGTGCCAGGATAATTATGTACCAGGCACTGTGCTAAGCACTTTACAATTATTATCTCATTTGATCCTCACAACTACCATGGGAGATAGGTCCTATGGTTATCCCCATTTTACAGATGAGGACAATGAGGCACACACAGAGGTTAAGTGACTTGCTTAGGGTCACACAGTTATCAAGTGTCTGAGGTCATATTTGAACTCAGGTCTTCCTAACTCCAAGTCCAGAGCTCTATCACTTATACTGCCTAGCTGCTCCCAGTGGACGTGGAATAAAGGAACAAAGTCACACAGATTCAGCAAACAAAGAACATTTTACAAAGTTGATGAGATATTACTGTTTAGTTGGGACTTAAGTATAGTCTATCTTGGTGCTGAAATGACCTTCTCCAACCAAAAAGCAATTTTAAAAAAAAGAAAAAAAGAAAGAAAAAGAAAATCAGCTATCTCAGAAGGAAACTTGTTACCTACAAAGCTTCAATAACCATCCAGAGCTCTCCTTGAAGGAATTTAGGACCTAAGTTTGACTATAAGTCATCCTCTCACCTTCAGATTAAAAACCTCAAACAAACTATCCTATGTGAATTCATCCATGATTTACTTACATTATTTGGCCATCTTAACTTGGAGCTGTACAAAATTTCTACATGTCCCTTTCTACACACAGCACACCAAAATTTCTACAGGAGTCCCTGTACTATAGGCAATTCCCTTGTAGAGGTGCAAGCAAATTTCTCTGGGTTCATAGTGCCAAAAGGCACCTGAAATTTTAACCAAGAGATCTCTGCCACAGCAAAGGGAAGCCATCTGGAATCCCAAATTTACCCAATAATGGGACAAGTAGTTTCAGTTCCTGACTAAAGAAAACAAGGCCAATTAAGACCCAAATAAGTGTACGGCTCCCCCTCCAAAAAAATAAAAAATTTTTAAAAGGACTGTTTGTCAATTAAAACTCTTCATAATTTAATTCCACCCAACCTTTGAAAGTTTACAGCACGTTATTCTCTATGTTCTAACCCAACGCACCCTCTTGCTGCTCTAACAGTCAAGACCCTCCAACATCTTAAAAGCAAAGTAACTTCTAAACATTATGCACCATACAAATCTAACCAAAACTGTCTACTAATTTTTCAATGAATATGCCATCAAATTCCTTCCTTTTCACAGTTCTTCATTCAAATGTTCCTGGTGAGAATATACTTCCTTTTTCTCTTCCATGAAAATAATTTTGATACCTCTACTCAATTTAATCAGTATTTACTCAGTTCATTGTGATTTAATAGGTATCAGTGATTGTATCCATGAGTAAAATAGAATAGAGTTAAGTTTGATGTACAGTTATCTCTTTCACATCACCACTTTCCCCATCATGGTTTCAATGTATTACGGGTCAGTATAAGAAATTAAAGGGGAATTTTGGGGGAATTTTGTGGCAGATGCAGATGACACACAGAGATGATGCAGATGATACAGATGATACAGAAAAAGTTTAGAAACTCAGAAATGCATAAAATATATGTATAGTATTATATAATATCAACCCAAATTTGACAATAAGGTACTCTACACACCCCACAAAAAAAAAAAAAATTCAGACTTCTTCTCTGGTACAAAGGGATGACCAAAAAATTTTATGCAGATTTTCTGGATCACAGGGCACTGCATGCCTAGCCCCTGTGATGTAGAAGGGATAACTGTAGTTAATGATGTAAGAATAAGAGTCAGGCAGGGTATAATTAATTAATCTATCACATATTAATGATTAATATCACTTAAATTTGATTTATATGATAGAATTACACTGTATTAGTTAGGCCTGTTATAAGGATTTATATTAATTCATTGCATTAGCACTATTCTACTCCATCCCACCCTCCCACTACTATGAATGTACTTTGAGCAAAGTATGCTTGAAAAACCATGACTTCCTTGCTCTAACCTCTGAAAGCTGTCCTCCTAGAACATTGCTGACAAATGACAGGCCCCAATACCTTGCTGACAGGGTCATATGACCTGTAGAAGGTCTTGGGATTTTGCTGACAAAGTCTTGTGGCCTGTGGAAAGCTCCTAAAAGCCTGTTGACAAAAGACACTAGAGGTTGATGGCCAGTGGAAAGCATGCTGATAAAGTAGTTGTGATTGATGGACATTTCTCTTAGCCAATTATAGGAATTCCAGAGGGTCCTCCCCAGGACTTCCAAAGTCAATAAAATCCCTAAGGCCCATGAGCAGAGGGATCCTTGGCAGTGAGAAAGGTCTTGGATCCAATTGTTTAGGGACTACCAGTCTCCCTAATAAATCTGACTGTGCTCGGATCTCTGCCCGATTCCTTTTTTGCAGATTGGAATTTTGCGGCCCTGTACCTTGTTTTCTAAATCTTATCCTTCCTTAAATATCCAGCTCAATTTCCACATTCAGCTAAGCCCTGAATGATCATTCATTCCTCTGAATTCCAGCAGGACTTTTGTCTATACGTATACATGCCACGTAGCATAATTTACCTTTACGACTATTTACCTTTCCGAGTATATGTCCTATCCTCCCAACTAGATTTTAAGCTATTCTGGGAAAAGAGACAGTAAGTCATACCTCAAGAGATGTCCTACTACTTCATGTGGCTTTAATCATTTCTACTCATCTCCTCAACTTCTGCCTATATGCTCATGATTTACTAGGGACTGAGTCAGACAACTATTAAAATATTGTCATGTTGTCCACCAAAGGAAAAAAAAAAGGAATTTAGTTTTTCCCATGCAACCTGAACAAGAAATCACTTAATCAATTGCATTAGATAGAGCTTCACAAATTGCTAGCACAGAATTCCATGGGGGAAAAAAACCCACAAAATCCTCAAATCAGCTATTAAAAAATTACTACACTGTAGACTGGTACAATTTGAGATAGATTCAGATCGGCTATAATAATATTTCAAAAAACATTTATATCTTTCTTGGTACATTTCAAAGAAACTTCATATTTATATTGAATTGTGAAGTACCTTTTAAAAGTGAACACAATTCAGTTCAAACCAGTAAACATTTACTAAGTTACTAATAAATGTGAGTCATTGGCTTAGCTACTCCTTTTTAGAGAGTTCTCTATTCCCTTTGGAAGGAAAAAATGAACAACTTCTACTTACTTAATTGAGTTTCTAAAGTGATCTTCAGCTGGGTTTTTCACCGTGCAACTATTTAGCAGCCACAAATCTGCTTCTGATGGATTATCTAAAAAGAGAAGAAAAAGAAATGAATTGTGACTTTAAATTATATCTATATCTATATATTTGTTGATCAAATATATAGTAAAAAACATTGGGAATGAGTGAAGTGTCATAGGATTTGGAACAAGGAAACAGTTCAAACAAAAGAAGAAGGCAGATTTTTCCAAGTATAAGGTAAAAAACTTAACTTAAAATCCTGAGAAAATTACATGATTAAAGAGACAGTTTATATCGATTTCCTCCAAACAGTACTACTGTGATGCTTCATTTTGGAATGAAGACTAATCTGAGTCCCAAAAAGTCACTCAAGAGAAGTCCAAACTATAGTAGATTCTACACTAAGCAACAAATTATTTTATTTTCCTACCTGGCAAGAAACTATTTGAGGACCAGCCAAGTATAAAAAAGGTTATTATTAAAGGGTTGGCCACTAAGTGATCAATTATTTGGCTATGGAAACTCCACCTGGATAACTGATAGCCACTACAAACTCCTCATGCTCTAAACTGAACTAATCACAGTCTACCTGAACACTTAAATCTTTTCTTCCAACCCCTTAATTTCTATATATTAATATCCACTCAGTTACTCAGATACAAAACCTCAGACTGATAAGGTCAAAGGAACAGAAACTGAGACCCAGAGAAGTTAAGTGACTTGTCTAGTCAGAACTGGTTCAAACTGATCAGAGCTAGTTAAAACTGGTCAAAACCAGTCAAAACTGGCTAGAACCAGACCAAACCAGTCAAAACTGGTTAAAACTAGTCTGACCTGGTTCAGACCAGTACAGATTGGTTCAAAGCAGTCAGAACCATGTCAAACTGGACATAACTAGTCACAACTAATAAAAACATGTTGGAACTGGTCAAAACAGTCAGAACTGGATCAAACAGATCAAAACTGGGTCAAACCAGTCAGAACCTATTGAAACCAGTAGGAAACCAAATCAAAACAGCTGAACTATGCTCAAACGGGTCAAAACAAGATAAAATGTTCAAACCAGTTTGAGTGTGCCAAATAACCAATGACCCAATTATAATCTACAGACTCAATAACTATGTACCCAATTAATTAACTATGTCCTCAATGACCAATGACCCAAATATGACTAATTTACCTATATACCCAATGACCTGTGTATCCAGTGACCCAATAACCTCTATATCCAATGACCCAATTGTGATGCAATTACCTATGGACCCAATTATCCAATTACAAATAGGTTCAATGATTCAATTACCTAGGTACCCAGTGACTCAATTAACTATTTACCCAATGATCAATGACCCAATTATGACTCAATATCCTATGGACCCAATTATGACTCAAAGACCTATGTATCCAATAATACAATTATGAACCCCATGGACCCAATGACCCAATTAGCTATATCCTCAATGACAATGACTCACTTGTGACTCAATTACCTATGGGCACAATGACCTCTATATTGAATGATCCTATTACATAAGTATTCAATGACCCAATTATGACCTAATTACTTATGTACCCAATGACCAATGGTCCAATTATGACCCAATGACCTATGGAACCAATTATGATGAAAAGACCTATGTACCCAATGATCCAATTATGAATCTTATGGACCCAATGACCTATGTATCCAATGACCTATGTACCCAATAACCCAATTATGACCCAATGACCCAATTATCTATAGACCTAATGACCTATATATCAATAAAACCAATTATGTATATACGCAATGACTCAATTATGACCCAATTACCCATGTACCCAATGACCCAATTAGCTGTGTACCCAATCACTTACATACCCAATGATCTATCTTTGTACCCAATGACCCAATTAGCTATGAAGCCAATGACCTATGTACCAAATGACCAATGACCAAATGACCTGTGTATCCAATGACCCAATTGAGTATGTCCTCAATGACCAATAACCAAATTATGACCCAATTACTTTGTACCAGATAATTCTAGATGCTAGAGAAAAATAGAATAGACTCCTCTTCTCCTATGACTTTTCCCAAAAGAAGCATCATTAGCATCTCCCAAGATATTCATGGATGTCCCTACACATACTGACTCCTAAAAATTATGTCTTTGTTTCTCTTCCAAACAGTTCAATAGTCTTCTACAACTTAAGTCAAAAACAATCTAAAAGTACACAATTCAAATGACAATACACTAAGGTTAAAAAGCAAAAATACAATTGCATACATCTATAGATATTTATAATAATTATTAATAAAAATGCTATCTTTCAGTTTGCTATGCAAATCATCAAACCTCAAAAGTTAACAATGCAAATGCCTTGTAAAACAGGCAGTCTAGAAGGGTTTTTTTTTCGCCCAAATATCAATAAAGTTTCGTTTGTTAAAAATTAGCATTAACAAACCTCAAGGCTACCATACTCTATAAAGCTCAAAGTCACCATTTTCAGGTGAAAACACAGCCAACTCTTTTCCTATTGTGATCCAGCAATAATATAGCAACATTAAATCTATTTTCTAAGAACTTATTCCTTCTTCACCGTATCTTTTTAAAAAGCATTTTTCACTATTCCTAAGAAGATGCAAATGGTCAACAAACTGTTTCTTACTCCGAGAGTGGAACGGGAACTGGAATTACTAACATCCCATTCCAAGCTGGAAACTGCAATTATTTCCATCTAAAACCCTTAATTTTTCCCCAAAGTTTAACTTTAAACAAGCTTCTCTAGTCAGAGTCCTCTAGGTACTTCCCCTAGAATAATAAACACACAAGCAGTAAGACCTAACATTCATTTCTACAAGCACTAAAAGTCCTTTAAAAGTTCAAAACGAATGAGTTTCTGACGAACAGTTCTACAATGTTGGATCATCATCACAGGACTTCTTTTTACTTAAATACCAAGTATTACAGCATCCATTACAAAAATCAAAGTCAGAGGGGCAGCTAGGTGGCGCAGTGGATAGAGCACGGGCCCTGAAGTCAGGAGTACGTGAGTTCAAATCTGGCCTCAGAGCACACACTTGACACTTACTAGCTGTGTGACTCTGGGCAAGTCATTTAACCCCAACTGCCTAAAAAGAAAAAAAATTTAAAAAAAAAATCAAAATCAGAAAGTTAAAAAATATCCTCATCATTTTATGAAGTTCAAGGAAAGAATGATGAATCAGTGCCCTTAACCCCAAGGTATCTGTATTCCTTATGGCCCAAATTATTATTGTTTTTAAAATCCTGAACATGACAAGTATTGGCCCTCAGCTGTCAATGGTAGCCTTGAAAGTAAAAGAAAAACTAATACTATTTCCCCAAATCACAAACAAACAATCTTCACTTTATCCTGAAGGCTTCTACATAAAGGTAGCATTGTGGGTCAATGAACACTAATCACAAAACAAAACATTTTGCTAATATAATTGTCTAATTTGAAGGCAAAGTAGGATGACAAAGGAAAATAAAGTTTTATTCATACATTTTAAATACGCTAAATGAGTGAAAAATTCATTAAGAAACAAGTTTAATCTGATCTTGCCATCATCATCTATTAATGTACCACTTCCATGTTCATGAACTCTTAAATTCTCCTATCTAATCATAATCTATTGGATTTCCACCTCATTATCTTCCAGTAACAAAACTGTTCTTCTGTCGCACTTTTACTACCTCAGTGAGGCTACAAAGAGGAAGAAAGGAAAATGTGGTGCAAAGAAATAGGAATGTATGCCAGAGAGATAAAAACTGAGGCCACAGAAGCAGTTAGACCAACCAGCAAGTAGTACCCCAACACAGAAATTTGGAATATAAATAATCTGTTTGAATATAATACAGAGTAAACTATACACTTCTCAAATACCGTTTCAGGATTATGGATTTTGAAAAAACCTTTTAAAAAGTTGTCAACAGGCAATCACAACTTCATGAAACTTATGTGAATATTAGGTTTATTATAAGAGAAATGAATATGCATATGAAACCCAAAGAGTTCACAACCATACAGAAGTTTGCATATTTATGACAGAATTGGACAAAGGAAGGAGGAATTATCAGAATCTCTACCTAAAGGGGTGTGGCATGGGAAGGGAAAGGTGCAGTAAAGGTGGGGAAAAGGACAAAACTCCACCCAAAGGGGAGCAAAAGCCACATTCTTTTCCCTTGGGAACTACAAGACCAGGAAGATATGATGGTCTCCTTATCTACAAGAGTCCCAGCAGTACAAGCCTAGTTCAGACTGTCTGGAACCTGTCTTGACTCCCAAGGACACACAGGGAGTCCAGTTTGGGATGCAAACAAGAAGTCATGTCACAACTGGGGGGGGGGGGGACGGAGCACTTTATCCTTGACACATTCAGGGCCTCCTACATGCTCTGGGTCCAGTGTTTTGGAAAAATATGGAAATAAGGTAACTCAAAAAGTCAAGTTCAGGGACCCAGCCCTTAACTATGTGTGACCACTCTGAGTATGGAACTAAGATTATAAATTTTTCTCCCATTCCAGTTCCTACAGCACAGGTTACACCAGAATATAAGCAAATGGTCTTATAAGTGTATATATATGCATATATATACATATATACATATATGTATGTATGTATGTATATATGTGTGTGTATATATATTTATATGAAGAACAATATAAGGAATGCAAATATTCCAAGCATTTATGTAAAACAAGTAATAGTTTTACTCTCAAAAACAGCCTTTAAGTTCCATTTCACGAAGAAAAAAAATCCATACAGAAGCTAAATGACTTTAAAATGTTTTAGTTGAAGAAGAACCAAGATAACTCTAATTAGAATGAAAATTTTACATATAAAATGGGCTGTGAACAGGATTTTAAAGGATAAATAGAAATTAGGCGCTGAGAAGGCCGGGGAAGGGAGTCAGGCTGGCACGTATAAGGAAAAAAGTATATGAGTGAGGGCACAAAACTGGAGTGCACATGGCTTCTTAGGAGAAAAAGTCTCACTTGATCCCCCCACCTCTATTAACTACTGTCCAGTATCTCACCTGCCTTTTGTGGCTACGCTCCAATAGCTTCTTACTTCTCTTCCTTCTTTCTTCTCTTACTTCCTCAACTCTTCTACAGTCTGGCTTCTGACTCATCATTCAACCAAAACTACTCTCTTCAGAGTTATTAACGGTCTCTTGATTGCTAAATATAATGGTCTTTTCTCAATCCTCATCCTTCTTGATTCTCTGCAGCTTCTGGGTGACACTGCTGATCATCTTCTCCTTGATACTCCCCGATAGGTTTCTGGACACTCCTCTCCATTGGTTCTCCTCCATACCTATCTGACTGCTCCCAGTTCTTCATCCAGATCACGCCCACTTACTGTGTGTGTCCCCAAGACTCTGGGGTATCCTTAGACTTTTGTTCTTCGTCTATGCTATTTAGCTCCCATAGATTCAATTAATATCTCTATGCTAATGACAACCAAATCTACCTATCTACCCCTAACCTCTCTATTGACCTCCAAACTGGAATCCCCAATTGTTTATTGGATATCTCAAAATGAATGTCCTGCATATATCTTAAAATTAATACTGAACTCAGTCCAAAAGTGAAATCAATATCTTTCCTTCAAATTCTCCACCCCATTTGTAAACTTCTCTATTACTGTCATGGGTACACCATACTACCAGTCCCCTAGGTTCATGATATAGGTGTTAACCTTGACTCCTCATTCTCTCACACCACCACCACTCCCCATTCATCTCTTACATAAATATGCTTTTCTCTTCTGACACTACCACCGTCCTAGTGCAGGCCCTCATCACATCACACCTAGGCTACTGCAGTAGCCTGCTAGCTGGTCTGCCTACCCCTGTTCACCCTCTCCTCGGCTAAATGATCTTCCTAAAGTACAAGTCAGACCATGTTGCCACTTCCTACTCAATAAACTCCAGTCATTTATTCAACAAGCATTTATTAAACTCCTGCTATATGCCAGGAACTGTGCCAGGTGCTGGGGATACAAATTTTTAAACACACACATACACACACACACACACACACAAGAAACAGTCCCTACCCTCAAGTTTCATATTGAATTTTTTTTTTTTTGGCTAGGCAGTGGGGTTAAGCGACTTCCCCAGGGTCACACAGCTAGTGAATGTTATGTGTCAGAGGCCAGATTTGAACTCAGGTCTTCCTGAATCCAGGGCCGGTGCTCTATCCACTGCGCCACCCAGCTGCCCCTTCACATTGAATTTTGAGGAAGCAACATGATGATCATAGATAAGAAAACACAGGATATGTACAAAATAAGTACAGAGTCACTTCCAGTGTATAGAGCAAAAGCAACTGAAGGTGCTCATCAACATAAGCCTTTTGGAGGATGTGGCACTAAAGCTGAGCTCTGAAGGAAATTAGGGCTATAGGAGGCAAAAGTGAGAAGGGCAAATGACAGGAAAGAAAATTCTAGAAAAGCCAAATAGTTATACCAAGTAATCCAGGAAGGAAACTGTTATGGCCACACATCTGTGGATAATAAATAGGAAAAGGGGATCAGACAGGAAGGAGAGTAGGAATGGCACACCCAAGACCCACAGCCAGGAAAACTCACGTCCAGGGGCCTTCTGGCAAAGAACAAATGAGGACACTGGCTAGAGTAGGTCCATGGCATAATAAGAACTCTCAGTTCACTGGGTAAATGAGTGAGGTAAGGGCATTTATCATGAGAGCACAGTGTTAGAACTCTAGGGAACTTTAGAGGTATGACCACTTCATCCCACAGATAAGGCACTAAAGGTCAGAGAAGGGAAGTGATTCACCTCAGATCAAGTGGATGGCAAGTAGAAGAGGTGGGACAAGAATGACTACTCCAGGATGGAGAGTGGCAATGAGAATGGAGTAGAAGGTAAAGAAGTAAGAGACACCAAAAAGAAGCAACTAAATTTAATAAATGGAGGTGTATGTCAAGGAAGAGTCAATGATGACCTGAGATTTCAAGCTAAATGACTGGGGAAAGGAAGCAACATCATCAGGCACAAAGGCAAAAAGATCATCTGGTTTGTGGGGAGAAAGGATGAATTTCCTTGGATGTGCTAAGTCTTATTATGACCCTTTTCCCTCCCTCATTTTGGCTGGAATTAGAAAGTACAAATACCAACAGTTAGACAACATGTAAAGAAAAACTTGCAGATCTTAAGAGCTTAATTACATGGGTTTTGTAATTTTTATGCGTTATTTTTCTTTGGAGCAGATAACAAATCTCAAAAAGCAATATCCTGCTTCTTCCTTGCTTGAGTTTCCCTTGATAATGAATGCTACCTTCAATTGTTTGGTTAAACCAATTGTAAAATACTTAACTGCAGGCAACTTCTGGCACGTTCTCATTCATCCCATATTCACAAAGTGAAAAATTATAGGCTTCCTCTCTGCTGATCTCTACCACAGTTTTAACAGATGGTGTAGTTAAATGAGGAAGGTGGAATGGAATACAACTAATGACTAACCATATGTCTCCAGCAAAATAGTATTCTTGTCAAGGATATAACATGGGGTTCTCTATTATTTATTTATCCCTTTAAGATAGGCATATTAAACTACACTTACACAAACTTACATGAACTTGAGAATGAAGAGCCTAAAGAAGTAACACAAAAAACATTTGTTTGACAAGACTTTCAAGTTCATGCTAAAATGCCAAAAGCATTGAATTCAATTCAACAGCATTGATTAAAGACCTATAATGTGTCAGGTGCTAGGTGGACATGTGTAATAAAACAATAAAAAATATTTTAAACAATACAAATGCTTTGTTACCTTTTTATACTTTCTTATCTTTGGCCAAAGATTTCTGACATGACAGCAATAATGTAATTGATATGCAGATATTTATTCTCTTAATGAATGACTGGATATTGACCTAATTATATAAAACTCTTACCTTTCTCAAGGATGACATCTTAGTGGCAGCTATACATACTTGTGGTGGAAGGGAGAGAAAGTTAGACGGAGACTCATTTTGTTAAGGAAGTCATTTCAGTGATGTCAAGGAAAATGAAATTTTGATGTTCTGTAGTCCTCTCAACATTTAAGAATAAGCAAGACAGAACAGTGGAAAATGTACTAACTTTGATGTTACAAAACCTGAAGAAATCCTGGCTCTACTAGTTATTACCTAGGTGCCCCTAGACAGATCTCTTTACTTCTCAAGCTTCAATTTCCTTATTTGTAAAATAAAAGAATTTAACTAGACAATCTCCAAGATCCTTTTCAATTAAAAAATCTTCTGATCCCATGCCCTTGTAATTCAGCAAACATTTATTAAGTCCCTAAGTGAAAGGCATTGAGCTAAGAATATTGGTATAAAAAGACCAAAAAAAAAAGAAAAGAAAAACCACTGTTCTTGAGGAATTTACATTTTACTACAGGGATACTACATGCATACAAATTAGTGAATAAAAGTTAATCAATTGTAGAAGACTTCACTGAACCTTAAAGGAAGGTAAGGATTCTGAAAGGCTAAGCTGAGGCAGGAAGGAAGAAGATATACTGTCACCTTTGGGGAACAGTTAGTAGTAGTCCAATGTGCCTAGAATGTGAAAGAGTAATGTGAAAAACAACTGGAAGGGTATATTTTATCATAATATTAGGTGGTGTTTGTTGTTGTTCGGTCATTTTCAGCTGTGTCTGACTCTTCATGATCCCATTTGGGCTTTTCTTGGCTAAGATACTTGAATGATTTACCATTTCCTCCTCCAGTTCATTTTACAGATGAGGTAGCTGAGGCAAATGAGGCTAAACGAGTCGCTCAGGGTCACACAGCTAGTAAGTGTCTGAGGACAGATTTAAACTCAGATCTTCCTGATTCCAGATGCAGCACTCTATCCACTGTACCTCCTAGCTACCCAATATTAGGTAATATGTTATTAATAAAAATACTTTAGTAACACAACTAATTAAAATAATCATATAGACAATCCTTGTCTCCAAAAATGAAACTAAAATGAAAAACAATATAAAAGGAAAAGCTTCCAAAGAAATTAGCAAAGAATAGTTGGAGTTACACCTACCACACAACTAACTCAATTCAGAGAGATGACGGGTGGACAAGACAGGGGAGTCACAGCAAAACTTCCCATCCCAGAAATGTATTGGAGAAAGTAGATAGGT
The DNA here is from genome assembly GCF_900497805.2 of Vombatus ursinus. Classification (NCBI taxonomy): domain Eukaryota; kingdom Metazoa; phylum Chordata; class Mammalia; order Diprotodontia; family Vombatidae; genus Vombatus; species Vombatus ursinus. The sequence continues at coordinate 4,402,320 of NW_020940355.1, forward strand.
CCACAACTCTTAAAAACCCGTAATTAGTCGTCTGGCATCATCTCTTCTCCTGTTATCCTGTACCTTTATTACATGCTGTTTTTTTACCCTAAATAACTTGTAAGAAAATGTATTTCCCTCTCTTCAGAAGCAGAGTTCTCTGGGTGTGGAACATAACACAGCTGATATAGTTATATGTAGATAGACAGAGATATATGTGCATATATATGTATGTGTGTGTATTTATATGTGTGTGTATATACACATATGTATTTATACACATATATATATATATCTCAACTGTCAGATAGTTGATACACTGGCTAGTTTTACTTAACTGTTTTTTTGTTTTTGTTAACCAGGACAGCTCCTATGGTAGAGGTAAATGAAGGTGATATAAAAACAAACAATATGAATAACATTAAAAATGTTTGAAGAAACAAAGGAAGATTTAAATAATGAGGGCTATTTGGTGCTCATGATTGGGCCAAGCTGATACAATAAAGTGGCAAGACTACCTAAGTTAATTTATGGATTATGCAATATATCAATCAAACTATCAAAGAAAAATTTGATAAAAATGGAAAAAATAATAACAAAATTGGTATGCAAGAATAAAACATCTAAAATCTCAAGGGAAATAATGAAAAGAGAGAAAAGAAAAGGATATATTATTATAGCTCAAATTACAGCACAAAGCAGTAATTATTAAAGCCACTTGGTATTAGTTAAATAAGTAGATTAGTGGGAGCTGACAGGATGAGAAAGGGAAGGTGATAAACATTTATTAAGTACTATGTGCCAACCACTGTGCTAATATTATTTCATCTGCACAACATCTCTGGGAGGTAAGTACTATCATCATTCCCATTTTACTGTTGAGGAAACTGAGACACAAAGGTTAAGTGCTTGTACAGGATCACACAGCTAGTAAATGTCTGAAGCAAGATTTGAACTCAGGTCTTCTAGATCTTCTAGGCTCCAAACCTACTATTCTAGGTACCCTACCACGTAGCCATCCCTAAAAGATCCAGAAGAATCAAAAACTGCAGCCCCAGTGTTTGATAAATCCCAAAACGTAAATTACTGCAATGACTCTCTTTTTTGACAAGTGCTGAGAAAACTAAACAATGTAGCAGAACACCAGAGTTTATACCACAATAAACTCCAAATGAAGACATCTCCCCAAAATAAAAGATCATGGCATTAAAAAATTAGAAAATAGAAGAAGGTACCTTTCACAATGATGGCTAAGGGGAGAATTCTTTATCCAAGTGATAGAAGTGATCAAAAATGACAAAATGAACAATTGTAAGTGTCTGAGGTAGGAATTGAAAACAGGTCTTCCTGACTCCAAATCCAACACTCTCACTTGCCACCTAGATGCCCCTAGTGGGATTACTGTGAAATCAGCCTGGAAAGATAGATTTGAGACAAATAAAAAGACAGACTGATAAGAGAAACTGGTGGGGAAAAAATATTTGTATCAAATATAAACTCTGAAAGTATAATATTCAAAATTTAAAGGAAATTGGCACAAATATAAGACAAAAAGAGTCATTCCTTTTGGACCTCTTTTGCCATTTGGGTTAGGCTATTTTTTAAGGTGTTATTTTCTTCAGTATTTTTTTGGGTCTCCTTCAGCAAGCTGTTGACTTGTTTTTCATGATTTTCTTGCATCACTCTCATTTCTCTTCCCAGTTTATCCTCTGCTTCTCTTACTTGCTTCTCAAAATCCCTTTTGAGCTCTTCCAAGGCCTGGGACTGATTCATATTCTTCTTGGAGGCTTTGGATTTAGGAGCTTTGGCTTCGTTGTCTTCTTCTGGTTGTATGTTTTGATCTTCTTTGTCACCAAAGTAAGATAATATAGTCTGACTCTTTTTGCGCTGCTTACTCATGATCCCAGCCAATTACTTGAGTTTTAAACTCTTTGTTAAGGTAAGAGTTTGCTTCCAATGTGAAGAGTGTACTGTCCCAAGCTTCGGGGGTTTGTACAACTGTTTTCAGAGATACTTCTAGGGACCTGTAAATTTTCAGTTCTTCCAAGGTGGTATGATAAGGAGCGAGGTGTTTTCTCTCCACCACCACAACAAGCTCCACCATACCAGCATTCCTCCTCCCCCCAGGACCACCACTCAGAACTGTGACCCAGATCCAAGCATGGGCAAAGCAACAGATTCCTGCCTCAACATTGGTAAAGAGATCCCTGCAATCCCCCTCTGATCAGCCCCTGGATTCCCCCTCAGTCTGTGGGCTGGAAGCTCAGGAGACAGCGGATGCCCCGGGGGCACACTCAGAACTTGCAGCTGAGACCTAGCTCCTCTCTCTCTCTCTCTCTCTCTCTCTCTCTCTCTCTCTCTCTCTCTCTC
>NW_020940355.1:4404678-4635024 GCF_900497805.2 Vombatus ursinus
CTCTCTCTCTCTCTCTCTCTCTCTCTCTCTCTCTCTCTCTCTCTCTCGCAGCAGAAACAGACTTTTCTCACTGACCTTCTAAGTTGTCTTTTGCATTCATAGGTTGAGAAGTCTGGAAACCGCCACAGCTGCCTGTGATTCAGCCCTCTGAGGCCTGCTCCAGGTTCACTGCGGCCTGTGCACCCACGCCAAACTGCGCTCCTTCCCCCCACCCCCGGTGTGATATACCTTTCTGATCAATCATTCAGGTTGTCTTGGGCTGTAAATTTGTTTCACTCTGTCTTTTTGTGGGTTCTGCTGCTTTAGAATTTGTTTAGAGCCATTTTTTAACAGGTATTTGGAGGGGTTTGGGGGAGAGCTCAAACAAGTCACTACTTTCACTCTGCCATCTTGGCTCTGCCCCCAAGTATATCAAAAAGAGTCATTCCTTGATAGATAAATGGTCAAAGAACATAGACAATTCTTAATAAAGGAATTGCAAATTATCAGTGACCACATAAAAACATGCTCTGAATCACTAATAAGACAAGGAAATTGGAGGCAGTGCATAGAGTACCAGCCCTGGAATCATAAGGACCTGAGCTCAAATCTGGTCTCAGAGACATAATACTCACTAGCTGTGTGACACTGGGCAAATCACTTAACCCAACTGTCTCACCAAAAACAAACAAACAAACAAACAAAAAATTTCCCGAATTAAGTAAGGCTTTGTGTTAGGGCGTCTCTTCCTTTGGGGCACCTAGGTGGCACAGTGGATAGCCAGCCTTGGAGTCAAGAGGACCTGAGTTCAAATGTGGCCTCAGACACTTGACGCTTACTAGCTGTGCGACCCTGACTGCCTCACCAAAAAGCAAAAAGAAAAAAAAAGAGAGAGAGAGAAATGGAAATTGAAAAAACTCTAGTGCTTTACCTAATAGCCTGTGAACTGGCAAATATGATTTTTAAAATACCAACAACAGAAACAGTCAATGTGGGAAGAGTTGTGGAAAGAGAGACACATTAATACACTGTTGATGGAGCTATGAATCGGTCCAAATGTTCTGGAAAACAATATGTAATTGCACAAAAAAACCTGACTTAATTGTTAATACTCTTGATCCAGAAATCCCACCATTGGGCATTACATCAAACAGATCAAAAGAGAGAAACAGAAATCCAATATATATCAAAATATTCAAAGCAGCATTTTCTGTGCTAGTAAAGAACTGGAAACAAAATGGATTTTTATCAACTGAGGAATGGCTAATGGAATGTTATTGTACAATAAGAAATTAATAACATGAAGAATTCAGAAAAGTAGGAAAATTGACATGAACAGATGCAGAAAGAAAAATATAATTGGAAGAAAATATTAACAATTATATATATATTACATTATAATGTATAATTATATATGTATATATATACATATATATTATATATATAATGACAGTTCCACTTCAAAGGATAATGGTAAGAAATATAAAGACATCATCAGGGTGATATCAATGTCAAAGGATAGAAAAAGGCACATAAGAGAGGTACTTCAAAGAGAATCATTAGATAGGGGGCAAGGGGACTCAAGAAAAAAGGAGTCAAGAAGGGCATTTAGGTTGCAAGTCTGGTTGACTGGGAGGATGGTGACATCCTCCACAGTAATAAGGAAGTTTAGAAATGGGGGAGAGTTCAGAGAAAACATGAGTTCAGTTTTGGATATCCTAAGTTTAAGATAACTACTGGATATCCAGGTCAAAATATCCAACAGATAGTTGGAGATGAGAGCCTAGAGGTCAGAAGAGAGGTACGGGCTAGATACATAAATCTGAGAATCATCAGGATAGAGTTGATAGTTGAATCTATGATGAGATCACCAAGTCAAATAATATAGAGTGAGAAGAGAAGAGACTAGGACAAAAAGTAACAGGCACAAGCTGGGTAAAGATCCTGCATAAGAGACTGAAAAGGAGTAGTAGACAGATAAAAAGAGAACTGGGAGAGAGCAGCGTCAAGAAAACCTAGAGAGAACAGAGTGATTAACAGTGATAAAGTCTGCTGAGAGGTGAAGAAACATAAAGATTGAGAAACTGTCATTAGATGTGGCAATTCAATGATCATTGGTAACTCCGGGAAAGAACTTTGAGATGAATGTCGAAGTCAGAAGCCAGATTGCAGGGTTAAGAAGAGAAAAAGAGTTAAGAGAGTTTCATTCTTTTGAGCATCATCCTATCATGCCCTAGACTGTCGCTCCAGCTTCCTAGAACTCCAAATATAATCTCATTTGATACTCACAACCATCTTGGGAGAGAGATGCTATTACAATACCCATTTTATAGTTGAGGAAACTGAGGCAGAAAGAGGTTAAATGACTTGGCCAGGTCTTCCTGACTCCAGGCCTAGCACTGTATCCACTGGGCTACCTACCTGGAAAACAAAAGATGTTTCCAAGGTAGAAGTGATAGAATTTGACAAATTAAATGGAAACAGGAGGAGAAAGAGTAAGGAGTCAATGATGATACATAGGTTGTGAACATGAGTAAATGGAAGGATGGAGGAACTCTCAACAGTAACAGAAAAGTTTGGAAAGGGGGAGGGTTTGGGAGAAAACATTTCAGTTCCATTTTGAACATGTTGGGTTTAAGATGTCTATGAGATATCCAGTTCTAGATATCCAATAGTTAATTGGATATGTGGGACTACAGGTCAGACTGGAGAGCAGAGAGGTCATTGCTGGATAAATAGAAATGAAAACTATACACAGAGATGATAAATGAAACCATGAGAGCTGATAAGATCACTAAGTGAAACAAAATAGAAAAAGAAAAAAGAAGGGCCCAGAGGAGAGTCCTGGGGACACACAAGGATGGCAGGCATAATCTGAATTAAGATCCTGCAAAGACAACTAAGAAGGCAGGGTCTGAAAAGTAGGAATAGTACCAGCACAAGAATAGTATCACAAAAACCTGGACAGAAGAGTATTAGGGCACAGAAAGTGACCTATAGTATCAAAGACTGCAGAGAGGTAAAGGATAAGGATTTAGAAAAGGTCATTAGATTTAGCAATTAAGAGATCATTGGTAACATTGACGAGAGCAGTTTTGTTTGAACGATGAGGTCAGACATCAGATTGGAGAGAGATAAGAAAACAGTGAAAGGAAACGAAGTGGAGGTACCCATTGTAGACAGCCTTCTAAAGAAGTTCAGCCATAAGCAGCAGGCAAGATAAGGAAGGAAAGCTAATGGGGATGGATGGATCAAGACAGGGTTTGTTTGAGGATGGGGAAATCATGGGAATGTTTGTAAGCAGTAAGGAAATACAGACAGGTCTCACTTTACACCTCTACATATGGCAATTTTTAAGCAAATGCAAAGGCAAAGGAGGGAGGAAGGAAAGGAGGCAGGAAGCGTCCTGGAGGGAGGGGGCTAGCACAGGGTTCAAGGACATGTGGGGACAAGGGACAGAGAGCAGGAGAAGGAACATGCAGGGGGCTAGTCAGTCATGTGAGGATCTGGCCTGAACTAAAAGGAAGAATCAACAGTGGGGATCAACACATGGGGGCCAGACACAGACAAGACAGATCAGGACAAGCAACAACGGACTGGGGACAGACAGATAGACAGTATCCTGAGCACAAAGACTGATACATAGGCTGAAAAAGCAGGCAGGTGGACTAAGCAGGGCAAAGGTTTCCTCCCTTGGGTCAGAGGTCTCAAGCCAATTCATGCATCTGGCAGCAGTGGCAGTAGCACTGATGGTCTCTCCAAAAATCTGTTCTGCTTTCACTTGCAGGGTTTTTTTTTAAAGGATTTTTTTATGGGGGCAGGAGAGAGCAAGAGAGGGACAGGAGTGGAGAGAAAGAGTATAGTACTATAAAGTAAAATTAACATAGGGGGTTTTGGGGGAATACAGATTTCTTTCAGAATTCTTTATGTAAAGTTTGTAAAACTTTATGTAAAGTAAGGATGAATTTACTTAAAGCGAGAACTATAGCAGGCAGAAAAGGAGAGACTGAAGATAAGTGATAGAGGGAGCAGTCTGCTGGAGAAGATGGGATAGAAAGAAGTAACTTGTTCCTTTTAAAAGGTTTGGTGTTGGATAGAAGGAGGGCCACCTCTTCACGTGAGACAGGGTGAAGGCAGAGATGGTGGCAGTAGGCATGTAAGTAGATAAGAACTGAGGAGGAGGGGAGAAGAGGAAGCTTCAGCAAGTGGCCTCAAAATTTTCAGTGAAATTTAAGGCAAGGCTCTCAGCTGAGAGGCTGGGGGAGTAGGTCCTATGGGTTTTAAAGAGAATGAAAAAGTTTGGTAAAATGGCTGTAATGAGTGGGATAATGAGTCATATAAAAGGAATGCCTTGCTGCAGTGAGGGCTCAGCTGAGATCTTGTCACATAAAACTGTAGTGGCCCCCATCAGCACAGTTTTATAAGATTTTCTCCAGCTTTGTTCAACAGCCATAATGCAGAGCTGAGGCCGGACAGAGCAAGAATTCTTGGTGATAGACTTATGACAAGGGATTCAAGACATGAGGAAAGCCTGGGAAAGAACTAAGGAGTCAAGGGATTGGAATGAAGAACAAGTTTCAAGGTTTCCTACCCTAGATCTCTGTTCCCCTTCTTGGCTAAATTCCCTGATGGCAGGGCCTGTCTCTGTTTTTGTATTTGAATCTATACCATGTTGCACAGTGTTCAGAACATAGTGCTTAAAAATACTTTTTCATGCATTCATTCACTTGTAGAACAGAAATCATCCACACAGACATGACAATTAAACTTTTTTGAACAGAGCAATCAAAAAAAAAAAATCTGGCCCCAAACAAAACATGAAGAATCATAAGTTTGTCATTGGTGCTTTGTACCTCCTTAGTATTTGTGCCTAATTTTCAGTTAGTCAGTCAACTGTAATGACTCTGCCCATCACTAACACAGACAGACACAGAACTTATTTAATTGCTAAATTTGGAGCAGAAGACCTAGGTTCCAGTTCTACCACTAACAAGCTATGTGACCTTCACAGAATCCTAACTTTAAAGAGCTAAATGAGGAGATTGACCCAGATAATCCTTACAAAGATCCTTTGTAATTCTAAAATTGTATTTCATCTGTGATGTTAACTTTGTTATAAGTTTTATCTGATTGCAACACTAAACTCTGCATGAATGTTTACCACGTTTTGATGCATCAACAATTTAGAGGAGACACTGGCTCTGAATAATGTTCTGAATATCTTATTATAAATGCTATTTCTAATTTCAAACAAATCGGTATCTTCAGCTTACTTACTAAATACTAAATAATTTTTAAAAATCACTCTTCCCTAGGTAATTAAGATTCTATTTCACAATTTAACGAACTCTTTGTTAATTCTCTTCCACTGGTTGAGAGCAAATGTCAAAAATTAAAATTCTAAAGTGCTACTTCACAAATATAAACTCAACTGTTTTGTTAGGGGAATTCCTAGACCCAGAAAAAAAAAAAGCGGGGTCTGACAAATTATTTTTTACCTGGAGAAAACCCAGTAAAGCAAAATAGAATGGATTTAAAAAAAAAAAAGTCTCCTTCAGTTGTTCCTGAAGTAGTGCTGCCCCCAAGTGGCCACAGGTAGCATGAGCGGCTAACTGAATTGTACTGCATCCAAAAAAAAGGGCCACTGTGGAAACATAATATGCTGTATTTTCATTACATTTCCAGGATAATAGGGATTGGTTAAAGTATTTGGGGGAGATATTTATCAGAAACCTGACTGTCCTCTAACAACTATGACCCAGAACCTGCATTTGAGAAACATACTGATAGAAAAAAATTAACAGAAACCTAACAAGGTGAAGAAACCAAACATCCTTGACCATTTTCACAAGGACCCTGGATGAACAGTCAGTGACAAAACAAGCATTTACGAAGCACTTTACTAAGGGCCACATCATCCCTGTTGTTGGTGCTTCCTCTCCCCTCAAATTCTCTTCTCTTTGCTTATCCAGATCGATAGATATAGTGCCATCGTCCCCAAGCCTCTCCTTGGAGGCAAGGCCTGTGCCCTCACAGGGCCTTGTTCAGAGCAGGTACTTAATAAATGTTTACTGAATTGAACTGAACCACTACTCCTTTATCTCAACGAATTAATGAAGAAAAACCATTTGAAACAATTTGTCAGCCATACTGCTATAATTTTTAAAAAATTTCTTTATGTTTTAAATGAACTGGGAATTTAAGGAAACATTTGAATCCACTTAAAAAATAAATGAAGTAACAAAAAAAATAAGGCAGGGATAAAAATTTTAGTTTTGACTTCACTGGTATAGAGGACTCTTAGATGAGGAAATTCCTTCAAATTCCTTCAATAAGTGGCACCATCTCTGCCACTTATAGTCTTAAGTTGCCTAGAGCACTCAAAGGTTAAATGACTTGCCCAAGGTCACACAGCCAGTATGTGTCAATGTATCAGAGGCAAGACCTGAACTCAGGTCTTCCTGGATGCAAAGCCAACTATCCATTATGCTACAAGGCTTCTCACAAAATAATCATCATTGTTTATAAATCTAGATGTTCATTTATTATCTGCGGTCAAGATACAATTAGAGAGATAGAGTCAGCAACACAGCGATAACCAGAGAGATACAAAGGCAGAGAATTAACTCCTATAAAAATATATAATATATAAGAATATTCTTAAATATTATTTGATCATCAGCTAAAGAATAATAGAATCCAAATTAGAATAGACCTTAAGAGATCATCTAATTCAACCCCCTTCCCAAGGAGGCCTTGATAATCTTGATAATCTGGATGCTGCAGGAATATTTCAAATAATGGGGAGCTCTCTCTCTCAGAAGAACCCAAACGTCATAAAAGCAGGGAAAGACTTGGAAAACTATCTATGTGATAAAAGAAATTACATCATTAAAAAAAATTTGGATTTGAACAGATAAACTGTATTTATCCTGAATGTCACATTTACCCTGAGTTTGATGAACAATATTAATGAAATTTATATTAATCAAATTGTTCAAATAAAAAGGTTACATCACTGTCCTTGCCAACATATTTACAGAAAGTTTAACCATATATGGAAGAACTAAAACAGAGATGTGATTTTTCATCTGCCTTTCCAAATTTCAAGCAAGCATGATTCTTAAAAAATCAATCTATTGTGACCCTTTGTAACAAGCAAATTATCTGAATAGTTAAAAAAAAATTAAATGTTTGACAGGATAAACTCTTTCTAATGCAAACATACCACTCTTGAGCAGAATTTCCAGATACATAGGAAGTAACCAGTCAATACCAGAGATACAGCCTATAATAAAGAAGTAGCCAAACTTAGCATAACAGTACTAGTACTTTAAAATGGCCAACTTTATTTCAAAACTAAGCATAAGAAAGTGCTAGGCAGAGAGAGAAAATAATATAGGCCACCTGGTCCATTTCCTGGTTTTGTAACCTATGTAAGATTTGTAAACAAAGAATGATTCAACTTGTATTATGAAAAGGGATAGTTGTCAAAAACAGCTTTTCTTTTCTTTCAAAAGTCTACATTTTTAAAAAACATAAGTTAAAATATGATTAGTGTTTCTCCTCATGAGAGCTCAGGTTCTCCCTCAAATTGATATGTACAAAGAATTAACATTTTGCTCATTATACATTAAGCTTTTAAGGAGAAGGCCTATTTTATGCAAATTTTCCTCAACTGCAATTACAGTTGGTTTAATAATCATAGCACTAGATTCAACATGCAAACTATATTTAAATATCTGAAACAGACTTATCCTTAGGAACATTACCCATCATGGGACTTTTTTTATTTACTACACACTACACAATCTTTCATATCCAGAGCTTTTGAATGCTTAATCTATAAAAGCTAAATGAACCAAGTCATTATGCAAATTACACTTAAAACTCTTTGAGAAACACAAATAAAAAATACAGGTGGTAATATTTGTATAAAGCACCCACTGTTTGCATGTATGAGTAAGTTTGCATAGGATGGGTCAAACACGTAATTCCAGAAAGGGTAGGTCTTCCTGAGGATCTTAGGTTTTCTTTAGCAAACATGTAGAATCAACTTGAAATAATACAAAATACATACTTAAAACCACTGAGCAAATTTATTTCAAAGTACAAGAACTGGATAAAAATTCTAGCCTATCCTAAACTTCTTGGGACATTTTAGTCAGTTGTTTTGTTGAAGCAGTAAAAAAACAAAACAAAAAAAAAAAACATGTGGACTTTAGAGGCTGAAGAGGGAATGCTAGCCTTGGGTAAACTAGATAAAATACTAAGCAGTATTAAGAGTGTAATTTCATAAGTAATTTTCTACTTATAAACAAATATCCCCCCCTAAATTCTATCTAATGAAAAAGCCTCACTCATGTGGGTTCCATGAGGTCACAACTGAGTTTCTTCAACAAATACAAAATCTCCTAGAACAGTTAGAAATATCATGCATGTTTCAGCATATGAAAAAAAAAAACCCTCTTCTTCCAGAGAGAAAAGCCATATGAAATACACGGAATCTACATTAACTTCTCAGAGCAACAGGATCATCAAATCACATAGACTAAGAGCTGGAAGGAACCTTAGAAGTAAACGCCAAAGGCAGGATTAAAATCCAGGTCCACCAACTTTACAAGCAAGGCTGCTTCTACTAAATCACAAGTGCACTTATTCCTAAGAAAAACTTTGGTGAAAGTTATCGATTTCCAAACTTTAGCTAATTTACTTCTGATTTAAAATATACATTTTAATGAACACACTAGACATTTTCCAGTAACCTAATTTATGAATTTAAAATATTTATTTGTGTTCATGCATAAGTGTCATGTCATTAATGACTTTTTTTTTTGGTAAGGCAATTGGGGTTAAGTGACTTGCCCAGAGTGTTATGTGTCTGGGGCCAGATTTGAACTCTGGTCCTCCTGACTCCAGGGCCGGTGCTGTATCCACTGCGCCACTTAGCTGCCCCCTTATTAATGACTTTTTGCATTAACAATGTGTATGTACATCATAAAGCACGTATTTTTTTTTAATCTATTATTTATTTTCAGTCACTGACATAAGATTGTCAAAGGTAAAGTCAAGCATAAAAACTGAAATTTTATATATGATTTTGTTTTTTGGAAATACAAATTATTCTGCAACACAAATTCTTATACAAAGCTAAAGTACCCCATAACAGATACTTGCAAGGTGCTAATATTTCCCAAAGTATGTGTGGCTTATTTTGAAGCTGTTTTTATCATAAGCACAATTCTGTTTACTGCTATTTTATTTTGTCTTCCAGGACTTCTCAACCATTTTCAGACTTCTCAATCTTTTTCATCCCCCAAACCTCACTAAGTTCCCAAATATGGCAATTCATATTATAGGTACAACCACCACCATGCAGCCATTCATACCCCCATAACTACAATTTCCTTCTATCACTGAGAAGGCTGACAAAGACAACCGCCAAGTTAGAACATAAACACGTTTGTAAAATCTTATGAAGTGGGGCAGCTAGGTGGCGCAGTAGATAGAGCACCGGCCCTGAATTCAGGAGGACCTGAGCTCAAATCCGGCCTCAGACCAAACACTTGACACTTACTAGCTGTGTGACCCTGGGCAAGTCACTTAACCCCAATTACCTAAAAACCAAAAAAAAAAAAAATCTTATGAAGGAAGATGATGGATGATTATGAGAATCATCTCAGCTTCACACCCAGCCTTAAAGGACAGAGAAGAAGGGGATATGGATGAAAGGTTTAGGAGCTAACAAAGTCTGGCTGATGGCATTCACATTCTCTGCAGTCAGCACTAGCCACCTTTAAAGGGTTATCTGAAGCTCAGCAATTGAATGTCAATGATAGCTGGTCTTTTTATTTTCTCCTCTGTCCCCTCATTGAAAAATATTGTTAATTTTGATAGTATCACTATAGTACTGAAAATTATTTTCTGAGAAATGTATATTTCTAGTTAGAAATATTTCTAATTAGAAAAAAAAAGATGAAAGACAAAGTTTTCAGGATTATAGCTTTCCTACAGTCTAAATAAAGAACATGAAGTATTCAGTGAAGGACATTCATATTTTACTATACATATTTCTCTAATATTTAAAAAAATTTTAAGAGGATCTTTGAAACCTATTTCTAAAAAAAACTTCAATGATCTGAATAGGCCACCTCTTTTACTGGGATAAATAATAAGTCAACAGAGTAGAGAGGTAAGTAATTGGAAAATTTTTATTTTAAAATAAACACATAATAAATATCTTATTATTATTAACAATAATAACAAAATTTTAAAACATGCAATCCAGGTAAGTAGCATTTAAGCAACAGTATTCCTTTAGAACTCAAAATTAAAAGGAAAAGACTTTTATTACTATATTTTTATAACACTGAGAATATCTGTAAATCAAGTATAAAACCCTATATAAATGAACATTATTGTGTGTGTCTATATATATCTCTATATATAATTGTATCTTTTCATAACCCAGATTAATCTAATCTAAACAACTATTGTATTACACGAGCAGCTAGGTAGCACAGTGAATAGAGTGCCAGTTTTAGATTCAGGAAGACCTGAGTTCAAATTCAGCCTCGGCCTCCTGGGCAAGTCACTTAACCCTGTTTGCCTCAGTTCTTCGGTAAAATGAGCTAGGGAAGGAAATGGCAAACCACCCCAGTATCTTTGCCAAGAAAACCCCAAATGGGGTCACAAAGAGTCTGACACAACTAAAAGAAATAAACAATCATTTACTAAACACCCACAGATAGACAGACAGACAGCTGGGAGCCAGGAAGACCTGGGTTCAAGATCTACCTCTGACACATAATGGATGTGTGATCACTTAACTTCTCAACTCTCTGGGAAGCTCTATGTTAGAGAGCAGAGAAGTTGCAAAATAGGTCCCAATCTGTAGTGGTAAATGAAATTCCCTCACCTGGGAGTTCCCTATACCACTGAAATCAAAAGTAGAGTCCCTATTCCTAAATATCCATTATACAGAAATTTCCTAAGTTTGCTAGATTTTTTGTCAAACCAAAAGGATACCATTTTCATTTAAATGAAAATTTAAATTAGTCAGTCATCTGACTGACTAATATCACTAGCAATATCTAAGTTAAGTAAGGTTTCAATTTTGAAATGTTCAGCCATTTCTTACAATCTACTAATCAATCAATCAATCAAAAAGCATAAAACAGTAACATCAAAGTTTTTTGTTATGTAATAAATAGGCCCTGGAAGGCTGTGCACAATTTAGCTGATTCTTCAAAGCAGAATGAGAAGCTAGAATAAAACAAATTTCAATGAAACAGAAGATGCTATGGGTCTCCTTCCACCAGCACTGATCACAAACCCTCTGTGCAACTTGAGTAGTCTTCTTCATGAGCTGTTGCAGTCCTACCAAAATCAGCATCTGGTGACCAACATTCTAGTGATGAGTTTCTCCAAACTTAGCTAAGTTGGTCTTTACATGAAAAACATAAGGCCTATTGCTAGACCCATACCTGAAGCCTTCTGAGTTTGTGATCCACAGGCAGAGAACTCAAAAATCCAGTGTCATTTGCATGTCACAGTTATCTGAACATGCATTTACTGAAGGAAGGAATTTCTCAGTGCACTCAGCAAAAAGTCAGCCCCCTTTTTTTTTTAAGGCAATTGGGGTTAAATGACTTGCCCAAGGTCACACAGCTAGTAAGTGTCAAGTGTTTGGTCTGAGGCCACATTTGAACTCAGGTCCTCCTGAGTTCAGGGCCAGTGTTCTATCCATTGGGCCACTTAGCTACCCCAAGTCGGTTCCTTCTTAAGACCTCTATCTGGAATACGAATAGCAATGTAAAGTACAGTAGACAGTAAAAATGTAAATGGTTCCATTCCAACAAAACTGCCCAATGACAAAGTAAATAAATAATTGTGATTAAAAGCAAAAAACAAAACACAATTAAAATTGAACTTGGATTAAATTTTCCTTTGAACTGCTGCATGGCAGCAAAAGTTTCTGATCCAAAAGAAAATAATAAAAGACAGTCACCTCCACGGCAATGAAGATAGGAGGGGAAATTCAAATAGAAAGAAACTGATTATAAAGATTTTATAATCTAGATTGCCTCTGCACCTTAAAAATGAAAACATTTTTAAAACCTGCCCAGTGGACACAGAAAGCAAATATTTATAAATCTGCTAACCCTGAATTCAAAAGTGGGCTTTCGAGAATTCACAGGAAGATAAAAAGGCAAAGCACTCTATAGTGATAGATTCTCGGAAGAACTGTTGGAGGTTTAAAGAAGTTCTGAAGGACTAACTTTTTAAGCTATGGGTAAGAATAAGCTATACTGACAAAAACTCACCTCCACCCACAGTTGAAAGAGCAATTGCTTGCTAGTGAACTACAAAAGGGAGACCACTGCCCAAGATCACATTGTTTATCCAGAGCTACTGGGGCTAAGCCTGGAGTGAACAAAGACCTGGGTTTGAATCCCACCTACAGAACACCTGGTTGCAAGTAACCAAAGGCAAGTCATCTAACTCCTTTGAGCCTCAGTTACCTCATGTGCATAGAGGGGAATATAATACCTGTAACACTTACCTCTTAGAGTTGTTTTAAGGATAAAATGAGTTAACATATGTAAAGCTCTATGTAAACGTTAAAGACTACATAAATGTTAGCTGTCAGTTGAGTCAATAAACATTTATCCAGTGCTTACTCTGTGCTTCTGAACAAATACAGGAATATACAGAATTCCTAAGTTCATGGAAAGGGCCTTAGAGGTCATCTAGTCCAATCGCCTTATTTTAAAGATGAGAAACATAAGCCTCAGAGAAGGGAGGTGACTTGCAAGGTTACACAGGCAGGCAATAAGGAAATCAGGGATTTAGATCAGGGATTCAAACCAAGGTGTTTTGGCTTCAAATCCAGCACACTTTCCACTTTGCATGTTCTGCTTCACAAATTCAATTCCCTAGGCATTTACAGAGGTCCTACCAGGATAAAAACCAAACGACACAAATGTCACGTGATCTTTGCCAGAAAACAAGATCTCCTCTGTTCAGGTTCTATTGATTTGGCATCACAAGCATCCGGATATGTTCTTGGGCTTTTCTGTCTTGCATCCCTTTTTATCTGGAATGCTTTCTGTCACCCAACAGAAGGCCACATGTCTGGTAACATCAGGATCCAGTGGACCCACCTACAAGTTGAGCCAAACATATTGAGAATAACTGCCTTACCACAGCCAACTGGATTAAACAGATACACCTATTCAGATTTTAACATTCATAACATCAGAAAAAAAATAAAGTTTCCCTTCTTTTGACTTATTCTGTAATTTAAATTTCACTAAAGCAGGTAAGCCTCCTTATCAATTTAAACCAATCTATGTTATTGAATAATACTATGTTATTATGCAAGGGTTGAAAATGTAGTTAGAACTCTCCAAAGGATAAAAAAAGTAAAAGTATTATTTTAAGTCTAACTTCTTTGCCATAATCAGTTTTTACTAACACCTGGGAAATTTCAATTAAGTTTTACAACTCTCTATGCTCCTAGCATGCTCCTAGCATGCCCTTGCTAACTCCTTACACTCAACAAGATACATATCAAAGACCAGGGTAGAGGGCAGCTGTGCTCTGTCTTTGAATTAAAAGTCTAAACCTCGTTGTGTGCCATTTGCCTTGGGATCCTGCACTCACCACACATGTCAAGAATCTACATCTTACCTCCTTTCCTCGTATTTGACCCAAATAATGCTGACCCATTCCAAATCTGACATTGACTGTTTCCTCTTCTTTTGTTTGATTCTTCAAACACTGATCCAAATCCAATGTCTGACTGAGCCTTCTCAATTATGTACAGTATTGACACAACAATCCATTGCAATCGCTGATATCCTGTCCAAAATCCTTTAACTATGCAGTAGTACCTCACAATCTGCCATACCCACTATCATAACTCAATCAGGTACCCACTGACTCCCTAACAGCTGCACATTATAGAAATTTTTTCAAAGTAGTAAAAGCATAATTAACTAAGTATAGAAAGTGAAACTCAAAGGTTTCTTCATTCTCTTTCTAATAATGAAGATACTGAAACAGTAAGTTAAATGAGAAAAACCAGTACAACTTTTAAAAAAATAACTAACATAATACAAATCTTAAGCAACCAGGGTTAACTAAAAGGAAGAAAAACTTGATCTCTAATAGGATTTCTTAATGTATGGGTCTATGAATATTTTTTAATACTTAACTATATTTGAACATAACTGGATTCCTTTGTAATGCTATGCATTTAAAACCATTATTCTGAAAAGGAGTTTCTAGAATTCATCAGACTGCCAAAGAGGTCCGTGACACAAGAAGAGGTTAAGGAACCCTGCTTTAGAATCATAACTTTACAGCTGGAAAGGACCTGGGCAGTCTAGTTCAACTAGAAAAAAACCGTGGACCAAAACATTTAAATGACTTGCCCACACAGGTAGTAAGTGGCAGAACCTGGTTTCAAATACAGGCCCTTTAAAGTCAAATCTAATACTTTTTTATTATACTGTTTCGGAATATATCTGAGTACCTCCCTAACATTACTTTTTAAGTTAAAAAAAATGTTTATTCTAAAAAAAATTGATTTTAAAAAATGAATAATGGAAATAGACTTTATCTTTATAAAGGCTTCCAAAGATTTCAAATGTAGCAAAAGAAATTTTGAGTTCAATTACTCCTCTTAGTGACAAGCATGTTAAGCTAATTTTTTGGCTTTTATATACAAAAGCTTCAGATTAGATAAGATAATGTAATATACTTGTTATGTCTACTATAACAATACCCTACATACCACTATAGTTAAGACTGTTAGCATTTCCATTATAAAAACCTGTTTTTCAACCTTGCCACCTGCCAGCCATTAAAAATTGTTCTGGCATAGAAGCCAAGTGTTTATCCTGGAAACATTTTCTCCACTTCCACTCCCCCTAAAATTCTCAGTTCTTTTGATTATTATGCAAATGTTTTAACTGTATTTTTTGTCCTACAGCAATGAACCAATTTAATTTTAAATGCTAAAATATAGGAAAAAAGCATATAGCATGGTCCCCATGTAAGCAACAACTCTTCCAAAATAGTAATAAATGCTGAAGGCCAATTTGCTAATTTAAAAAATCTCGGTAGTTCATCACATTATCCCTTCCTTGCTACACCCCAAATAACTGTCATAGATAGTCACAATGTTAATGATATTACTAATAACCAGCCTATATTCAAAGGAAAATTGTCACAGAAAGAGATCAGGCACAAGTGATAAGAGGGAAGAAGTAGCCAAAAATAAGAAGGTCACAGTCATACTATAGAAAGAAGGGATTAAGCTAAAGGTATTGAAATAAATTGCTACAAAGGACTACATAGGTCTAGCATCCATAACCTTGCTGTTAGGTACCCACGGCCTTCCCTAAGGGGCACAACACTCTGTCATGGAAACACTACCTTCAATCAGGATCTGAACCCATTGCCTTGTTCTAAAGCAAAAAAATTTTTCAAATATATATTAACAGTAATTCTTTTTCCTTGAGAAAAGATCAAACTATGGTATGATAACCTGCATTTTAAAATCAAGAATCATTTCACAAGAAATTCACACCATTAAAAGCATTCTCTTTTCTTTAATTCTGTGAAAATACTTTCCATTTTATGTTTCTGTCTACCTTTCTGAGATTATTCAATGTTCCCATAAATCTGATGCAGAAAGCAACCTTAACTTCTTTATAGACAAAGAAGTGGTAACAAGAGTTCTCTCTGCAAGCCTATCAATTCTCTAGAAACTGCAGCAATTCCAAAAAAAAAAAAAAAGCAAAGTTCAGAAATAAAGTAAAATAAATACCAAAATAATCAGGATGTTAGAACAATTTATACAACATTGGTTTGTCCATTGCATCTGCAACTAAAATATAATCAAAAAAAATTCACTATTAAACAACATTCAGGTAAGGAGAAGGAAAGCTAGCATTTAAATATGGATGAATGAATAAAGCATGTAGGTGCTATTATTATTACCCTGTTTTAAAGATAAGGAAACTGAGGCAGACACTTGTAAATGACTTGCCCAGGGTTACACAACTATGAAGTATGAGGCCATATTTTAACTCACACCTTCCTGACTCCTTGCCCAGCACTCTATTCATTGTACCACCTAGCTGCCTCTAAGAAACACTCATTACCAATACTTTTTTTGCTATTACTCTCCTTGATTCTTTTTAATATTTTAATAGTAATACCTTTATCAGGAGTAGAGTTTAAAAGTCAATGAAACTTTTAGTGACTTAGGAACTTAAAATTAGTTCACAAAATTTTTCATTCTCAAACTATAACATAATTAGATTTTATTCCCCAAATGCTCTAAACTTTAAAATTATATTCTCCCCAAGGATAACGTAGGAATAAACATTTCAAAGGAAAAAAGATGCTTTGATTACAGGTCTAGCCATGTCATCCTCATACTCAATAAACTCCAGTGGTTCCCTATCATTTCCAGAATCAAATATAAAATCCTCTGTGGCATTCAAAAGCCCTTCATAAATTGGATTCTTCCCACCTTTCCAGTCTTCTTGTACCTTACTCACTGCCATTTACTCTGCAATCCAATAGCACTGGCCTCCTTACTCTCTCTTGAACAAGACACTCCATATCTTGACTGTGTATTTTCACTGACTGTTCTCCAAGCCTGGAATTCTCCTCCTTCTTAGCTCCACCTCTTGGCTTCCTTGGCTTCCTTCAAGTCCCAGATAAGATCCCAGAGCTTTAAGAAGGCATCCCTCTTAATTCTAATGTCTTTCCTTTCTTTATTATTTCCTATTTATCATTCATATGACTTGTTTGAACATATTTGTTGCTCATTGTCTGCCCTATCAGATTGTGAACTCCTTGAAGGTAGGTACTGGTCCATTACCTTTGAGTCTGTTACAACAGCTAAATTAGACTATCCAGTCCTCTGGAATATGCCTTATACTTTCCAAATTCTTCATTTTTGCTTGTTCTATTCCCTAAAGCTCAACTCAATTAACACTTCATCCTTGAAGCCTTCCCAGACTTCCCTCACCTGCTGTTAACAACTTTTCTTTCCACTTAGCACTTTCTTTTTTATCTTTCTATAGCACTTGTCATGCTTTCTCTTATTGTTATATGCCTGCACGTGTATATTAGGCTATAAGCTTTATGAGGGAGAGAGGCTTTGTCTTAGCTAAACTTATGTCCTTTGAGCCCTAGCACAGTGTGCTGAAGATGTCAGGTGCTAACTAATTCAATTCAACATCAACCAGGTGTAAGATGCTATGCGAGCTGCTAAGGGGGTACTACCACAAAAAAAGAAAGAATGCCTTCAAGGCTCTGATATTCCACTGGGGTTATATAACAGTTACATAGATGAGTAAATATAAAGTATAGGCAAAGTAATTTCAAGCACTAACAATTAGCGAGAAGGACAAACCACATGTAGGAGATAACATCTGAGGTGGGTTTTGAAGGAACCTAAGGTTCCTAGGAAGCAGAAGTACAGAGGGAGTATATTCCAAATATGGGGATGCCCTGTACAAAGATATGAAGGTCTGTGTCAATAGGCTCTATAGTATGTTGTGTATTCGGAACAATTAAGAAGGACAATTTGAATGGTACAAGGAAGTGTGCATAGGGACACATGTAATACAGAGAGAGTCATATTGTGAAGCGCTTTAAATGTGAGTCCCAAAATTTTATATTTTATCCTAAAATCAATAGGAAGTCACTAAAGTTTTCTAAGTAGGTAAGGGAATGGTGAGATCAGTCTTTTAGCAATATCAATCTGACAATTATTTGGAGGATAAACTGGAAAAGGGAGAGCCTAAAGGCAGAAAGACCAATTAAGAGATTATTATAACATTTCACATAAGAGGTAATAATGGCTTGAGCTTGGGTAGCGGTCATGTAAATGGAAGGAAGGGAATAGATGAAAAAAGCTTTGGGGAATTAGAACTGACAAGATTGGGAAACTAATTGAACATGTTGGATGAGGGAAAATAAGGGGTGAAAGATGACTGAGATCATGGAAGGTAAGATCAATGGGCAACGGTGGTTTCCTCAAAAGAGAAAGAAAAACCAATTAGACAGAAAAGACTTGGGAGGAAGGGGATGAAGATGGACATGTTGAGACTAAGGGAAAGAATGATGTCATCTACAAATTTTATATCTCCTGACTACCACAGTAGTCAAACTGCTTAAATGAATTGATCTTTCAAAGAAAATGAAGGACATAACAAGCTAGAATATGAAAAGAACAAGAATATGGATCAATTCTCTGCTGCTTGTACTTATTTTCGCCTGACAATTAACACCAAGAAAACAGAAGTTCTCTGCCATCCAGCACTATACCATCCAGACCATCAGTTACAGCAAATGGAGAAATTTTGAATGTGTGGAGAAGTTCACTTACCTTGGCAGTATACTTTCCAGGGATGTACACATTTGAGTAAATGGAAGACAACACTGCTGATAAGAAGGTCATGAAATGCACAAGTCTCTAATAGTAAGTGACCACTGCTTTTCCTGCTTCAAACTTCATTCCTCCCAAGGACTCCCTGCCATGTCTGATAGTCTGTGCCTACTCTAGCATTAAAGTTACCCAGAATCACAAGTTTGTCTTCTTTCAGCACAATGATGATGAGGGTCTCCAGGTCTTCATAAAACTTTATTTTGACCTCATCAAGATTCATCATGGTGAGAATATATGCATTGATGATGGTGGCATGGCACTTTCCTGCAAGTAGCAATCACATTGTCATAAGTCTGTCATTCACTCTTTTGGGGAGGCATGCAGGCTTGTTAACTAAATTAGTTTTGATTGCAAAGCATACACTAGCTTCACAGTGCTCCCCATCACTGTGGCCACTCCAGAAAAATGTGTATCCAGCTCCGACTTCGCTAAGTTGCCCTTCATTTATCAGCCTTGTTCCAATCAGGACTGCTATTTGGATGCAATATTTGCTGAATTCTCTCACAAGAGTTATTCATATTTCAGGTCTACTGGATTTTGTGTTGTCTATAAGTATGTGCACATTCCATGTACTAGTGGTGAATGGAATAATCTACATAGTTTTTGTACACTTTGTGTTTTGACCGCAGGACAGGATCCCCACCTGCCACAGTAATAAGGCCGGAGTTAGGTTAGGTGAAACAGACAATTTCTAGGGCACCTTTTTTAGCCCCTTGCTCACACCAGGAGACAAGAGTGTGGTCCTTAAAAAAGGCTGCTCAGACACCCAGGGGATTGCCAAATCTTACTTCTGCTTCAGTCCAGTGAGAAGATGACCCCATGGCCTAGGCCACCTGTGCGCAGGGTTGAGACTACAGCTCCCAGTACCTCTGTACCTGCTGCTTTGTCACTTGCCTGTCACCACTGGACTTTGATGTAGATAACAACTGTAAATTGGTATAGGTGATGTCTTTTGACTCATGCATAAATTAGATTTAAGTGAGGCAGAGTTGCACAAGGTCATCAACCTCACTCTATCTTCCAGAATCATTGAAGTCCGGTGGCAAGACAAAAATCTAGATGACTAAAGTTGGATTGGGATGCAGTGGATGACCTTGGTGTCTTCAATGTCTAACCAAACTTAAAGTGCTCCACAGAGCCTGCTTCAGTTGCCTTCATGGCTGTTGAAACAAATTGCTCTCATCTGCCCATTCCGCTGGGGAAGTCTTCATATGCTTAGCGTAGGTATCCCCCTAACTTAGAGAAGGGTTTGACACCCTTTATTACCCTCCACCTGGTTCAGCCCATCTGACAACATGGTTTACAGGGGTGTGGCCTCTGTGCATGCTACAGCTTCTTGGAGCCACAGGTGAGAGTTTGGTGGGTCAGGTGGACACCAAAGATGGAAAGCAGCCCTCACACCAGAGATACTTGTCTTCCATGAACACCTATGCTCAAAGCAGGCTAAGTAGGTTAGTTTGCATTCACTCATTCACCAATTAAATGGGCTGGGCCCTAGGGAAAGAGAGCTTCAAAGATGAGTGGATTAGTTTTTAAATTATCAAAAAACTACAACTTTACTGTTCATACTCTAAAAATGAAATCCTTTGTTAAGTGATCAAAGAATGGGCATTGAATAACATTGCAGAACTCACATATATCAATCTTGACATTATCACTATAAATAAATCAGAAGAAGGAAGCTGCATCCAAATGGAAAGTTGGCATACAGATAGTACAAGCTAAAGTAGAACTAAAGAAAGGTATTGGTAGGGACAGCTAGGTGGTGCAGTGGATAGAGTTCTGGCCTTGCAGTCAGGAGGACCTGAGTACAAATCCAGCCTCAGACACATAACACTCACTAGCTGTATGACCCTGGGCAAGTCACTTAACCCCACTGCCTCAACCAAAAAAAAAAAAAAAGAAAGAAAGAAAGAAAGAAAGGTATTGGTAGAGTTGACTTTATCATATGCCCAAAAATAACCCTCAAAAATCATTTCATGAAACCTTTGGTTACTTCATACTGCATTGCTTTTGCATATCCATATGCATTTGCCAAAAGACCACAATGAAAATAATGTGAGTTTATGCAATAACATTGGTTGCAAAAAGTGAGGTAGACAAGCACTTTGATAAGACCTTCCAAATTAAATTAATATATGCTTTGATTCTCAGCAGCTGCATTGCAAAGGTGGGAACAGATGAGGATGATGAGACATATATTTGAGAACACAGGTCAGGAATATGGAATAATAGAGTGAATTGTAAAATGCACACAAGTCTTTATGACGTGACATTGTGAATACTTTCGGTAAGGAAATAACAACTAGGTGCTATTCATGATGAGCACCAAATAATACTGACTACATTTAGCAGACAGTAAAAGACTCATTATTGATGTAGCAAACATCCCCAAACTCACTGTCTATATATAGTCAGACCATCAATTTATGAAGGCAAAGGTCAAAATTAGTAAACAACTATAAGAAAAAAACAACTATAGGAAAAAAAATGGTAAAAAGAACATTTAATTGAAACAATTCAGTCCCAAACTAAAGAAAACATTGATTATAAACCATGTGGAATGGACAGCAAACATGACATTGCCACCAATTATAATAATTTCAAATGAAATTTAACTTATATAAATGAAAGGCTGTAATAAGATCAAAAGATCTAAAGCAGTTCAGTCATCAAATGCTTAATTTATTTGCCAAGTGAAGCGAGATGGCATCCAAAGACAACACTATCTTAGAGCAAAATTCATTTGTAAAGTCTTATGCAGAAGGATGATAGAAGAACATGAGTAGTAGTACTTCATAAATCAGAGATAATCAGTGGAGGATAAAATTAGTTTTAAAAATCTTGGCAAAATACTCAACTAAACAGTTATCCCAAGGGCAATTAATAATGAAAATAGAAGGAAAAACACAGAAGAAAAAGATTCCAGTTAAGATAATAACAGGAAAGGTAGAAGGGCCCTAATTTCCCAAACAGCCCTGGAAGATATTTGAACAGGGCCCCAAATAGAGCTGAACTATGATAATGAAAACACAAGAAAAATAAAAAAGACAACCACAGGACTCAAAATTTCACCAACTAGCAAACTGTTTTCATCCCAACTATATCTTCCCAATGTAATGAGAAATGACATCCATAATGATATTATGACACTGAGATGCCATCTGAATCAACAGATTCAGTCATATGGAGGCTAATTTGGGGATTAATTTTGTTTGTTACATTGTAGTCTGTAAAAAGTTGAAATCCATGTATGGGAAATATAATTCTGTATTAACCCAAATTCTTGATAAAGTGGGATAATAATACCTTACCTTTCTATACTGACTTTAAGCAATTTGGAATTATACTAAGAAAGTTACTAAAATGACCTTACCCTTTGACACAGAGATCCTACCACTAGACATATATGATACATGTCTAGTGCAATATATAATAAAAAGAAAAGTCCTATGTACATGAAAATATTTGTAACAAAACTGTGAGATAGAAAGAGCAAAAACCAATTCCCATTGGTTGGAGAACAGTTAAATAAGTTATGATATATGACTGTAACAGAATTTTACTAAAGGGTAAGAAGCAATGAACATAATGAATATAGAGAAGAATGGTATTCCTCATATAAACTGACGCAAAGTTAAGTAAGAAAAACCAGTAAAGCAATACATATATAATGACTATAACAATGAAAATGGAAAGAAAAATAATTGAAACAGAATACTATACAATTACAATGAATAAGCTTAGCAAAGAAGACAAGATATGAGAATCCAACTCTCTCCCTTTTTGCAGATATGGGCGACAATGGGTCTAAAGCAAAGCATATGCTGTTAGACTTTAACATGTTGGTTAGTTTTGAGGAACTGCTTTTTTATTCTTTATTAAAAGAGATGGCTCTCTCAGGTGGGTGAGGGTATAGGAATACAATGAAACACTAATGTGACACAAAAGCAAAAAAAGACATAATTTTCAAAAGAAAAAATATCTGCAAAGATTTTTAAACAAACTCTTTATGCTAACGGTCAGGAAACTGTGGTGTGAGGCCAAATCTAGCCACTTGTTTTTCTGCAGCCCACAAGCTAAGAATGGTTTTTCCATTTTTAAATATAATACAACTTTATTTAAAAATGTAAAGAATGATTCTTAGCTTGGGGCCACACAAAAGCAGGTCAGATTTGGACCCCAACATAGTTTGCCAATCCCTTGCTTACATGATCAAGGACAGCAGAGTCACAACACTTGGACTCCACCATCAGTCCAAGATGTGATCAAAGCAGGCCTAGAAATGGCAAAGAACAAAGACAGGCAACATGGCTATATTCGGCCAAGTGTTCATTAGAAATATGAGTTTCCTCACATTTATGAGGACATTAAGGGATTGAATCACAAGGCAACTAAAAAAACAGAAGATATAAAAGGCATGGATAAAAAAATCTCAGATATTAATACTTTTTTTTTTAAGGCAACTGAGAGAACATCCTCACCTACTGACCTATATACCTACTTTCCCATCTTTATGAAAAATGTTTATAAGTATCAATTCCTCACAGATTGAGGTCATCCTTGTATTAAAGAGGCAGGCTTTAAGAAGGGATATTTCACAAGAACTTGAAAAATAACACACTTATTTGGAGAAACAAAACATCTGGAACATCAAGGTAAATAAAGAAAAAAAGGTAGAAACTAAAGAGAAATAGCACTTCCAAACCTCAAACTACATTTTTATAAAGCAGTAGCCATCGAAATTATTTGGTATTGGTTAGAAAATAGGTAAGTTCATCAATGAAACAAACTAAGCAAGGAAGAACCAGATACAATGGAACTCGATAACCCAGAGTTCAACAAATCCCAAAATATAAATTACTTGATAATGAATTGCCTACTTGATAAAAACTGCTAGGATACCTGGAGAGTAATCTGACAGAAATTACGCTTAGACTAACACTGTAAGCCATTTTCCACAATAAATTCAGAATGGATGTGACCTTAAAATATTAAAGATCATAGCATAAAAATTAAGAGATTAGACATCTTTGCCGCAATCAATAGTAGGACATGTATTCTTTTTTCTTTTTTTTTTGGTGGGGGGAGAAAGGGAGTATTTGTAAAATGAAATTTTATTGGAAACTCTCATATGCAGAATCATAAATACTCCCCTCTTCCCTACCACTGACTGTTAACCTGCACCTTCCATTTAAAAAAAAAAAAGTGCATGGATCATTAGGCCCATCTCTTTTGAGTGCTCAAGGAGGCCCCAGCAATATTCTGGTACTTGATAGAATCAAAGTATCTATAAAGAGGAGCATCTGGAGGACCTATTCATCTAGACAGAATCCTTCCATTAGGACACCTAACAAGCCATCTCCCAAGTACTCCTCAAAGCCAACATTTATAGATCGCTTAAGGTTTGCAAAGTACTTCCTGTGTTATCTCATGTGATCCTCACAACAATCCTGTGAGACAGGTGGAAATATTATATTCATTTTACACATGAAGAAACTGAGATAGCGAGAGCTTTGTTAAGTGATGTGTCCAGGTTTCACAGGGACAACTTGTAAGTGTAGGATGTGTATTCTTAATCAAACAAGAGATAGAAGGAATCACAAAAGGTAAAAGAAATCATTTTGTTTAAATGAAATTGAAAGCTTCTAAACAAACAAATCAAAAGTGAATCTGCAAAATGACAAAACAAACAAACAAACAAACAAACAAAAAAAAAAACAAGCATAACCTTAACAAAGAGATGTGAGAAGATGCTGCAACACCATTCCTTAGCAAAGGTGGGAGCTTCACAAGTATAGAATATTGCATATATTTTCTGACTTTTTTGATACATTGATGAGCAGTGATACTTATTTTTTTCTTTCCTCTTTTTTTTTCAGTATAGGTTATGAGATGGCTTTTTGTAAAGAAAATAGGGAGGGATATTGAGAAAAAAATTTAGTGAGGTGAAAACAAAAGATATTAAGAAAAAATTATTTTAGAAAAAAGAAAATATTTTACATTGGATCACATCTTCACCTTTATACAACTGACTGAAAGATAAATAGAAAATTCTACTGTTCTTATAGTTTGATTATGAAAAAGTAATAAGTTCAGTTGAACAAAAGCTACCTTAAAGATACTCTTCCTAATAAGTTGTCTCTTATCCATGTACCAAAATCATTCAATTCACAAAAGATAAAACAACAAAGATAAACTTATTCAATAATCCTATGGTAATGAACATTAATGCAAAAAAGAGGGAGATGCATACTTGCCAATAGTGTTTAACTCTATAATGGAGATCTAATATAGAGTTCAAATCAAAGAAGAATTCCCTATGGATGATTTTCAGATGCTCCTATTTGTGGATTATAATATACCGATTTCAATAAGCTCTGAAACATTGCAGAACCTCCTGGAAGAGGCCGATAACCACCCAAAAGAGTTTGCCCAGATCATCCACAGCAGCGGACAAACCAAGTGGATAAGAAATATATATTGCCCAGATTATGACATGCAATTGAATGGGTATAATCTAGGGCCCATAGTTTCATATGTTTATGTGGGAAAGATAAAACAAATAGAGAAACACTAAGCCAAGAACTAATCAGAAGGAGAACAGGCTGGATTGCCTTCAAGAAACTGCAAGGTTCCTTTAACAGCTCTATTTCCCTGGAAACCAAAGTCCTTAAGTTTAATACCAATATTCTATCAGTGTTGTCATATATCTACAAAACAGATAATTCAACAATCTCCAAATATCATTTTACATCTCATAATGTTATTTGGAACTAGCCTGTTCATACCAACAATGCATCTTTCCATTGCTTTCTGGTGAATTTCATTTTTAAATATCTGGAGACTGTTGAATTCCTTGTTTTAAAGAATTCACAGACTGTCTTAGAAAAAACCCAAGGCTATAAACTCCAAGATTTATAAGGGTTAAATGTACCAATTCAATTCAGAAACAAGTTCTGCAACAATCAGGAGAAAAATCTTCAAATACAAAGGAAAGGAAATTTAACAATTTTAAGACTTTTGCATCCACCCAGAAAACATAGGAGGGAACGGAATAGTGTGTTCCAAAGAGCAATGGAGCTCAGGATATAGCCCAGTGTGACCTACCCTGTCAATTTGAGTTTAATTAAACATGAAAAGAAATGGATGTTCGATAATGAAAAGGCTTACCAAATATTTTTAGAAAGAAAAACAGAAGTGAAGAGATTAGTTGCTTTTCAAAGCCCCCAACAACAGAAATGCAAAAGAAGTGGATAAATGTAATAGCCAAAGACAGCAACAGCAACAGAGACAGCAGAGACCAGAAAAGAACTTCTTTCTAAATGTACACAAGGAGACTAAAATGTCCATACCCTTTGAACCACAGACTCAGTTACTCAGTTTATATCCGAAGGAAGCCATCAATAAGAAAAAAGTCAATATACGCTCCAAAATATTTTTGTGATAGCTAAGGAATTAGAAACAAAGTAGATGCCCATCAATTGAGGAATGGTTAAACAAATTGTGGTACATGAATGTAACAGAATATTAATGTCCTGTAAGAAATGAAGTATATGATGCATACAGAAAAGCATGGAAAGATCTATGTGAAATGATGTAAAGTAAACAGAGCCAAGAAAATAATACACACAGTAACTACAACAATGTAAATGGAAAGAATAACTACACGCAAAAAAAAAAATCGACAAAATCATAAACATCAAGTAGGACTCATATAAAGAGATGAGAAGACACCCCAAAGCTACCCCTTTGTAGAGGTAGGAGGTCCACAGGTGTTATACATTGCACATGTTTTGGGACTTTTTCAATGCATTGGTCAGTTTTGATTTTTTTTTTGTCTTTAAAAAACAGGATGGCTCTGTAGAAGGTGGAGGGAAAGGAATATTTGGGATAAATATAATGATGTAAGAACCAGAAAATATCAATAATAACTTAATCGGGGGAAAAAAGATTAAATCAGCCTTAGTACTCTCAACTCATCAACACTCTCTAACCCTGGAAATGGAGTGAAGGGCAGAGGGCTCTTTCCAAAACTCTCCATTTAAGTAGGAGTTTCAGGCCACCCATCTCTTCATTTCCCACAGGCTACATTCCTTTAAACTTCTTCATCATGCTCCCACTTGAGGTACCTTTTTCCCTCCTACTTTTAGCTTCCATTTGTGTGCTGTCTTCAGTCATTAGATTGTAAGGTGCTTGAGGGTAGGGACAGTCTTTCTTTTTTCTCTTTATATCTAGAGTGCTTATGATAGTATGTAGCAATAATAGGCGCTTAGCAAATATTCACTGACTATCTTCACAAATATTACCTCAGTTTTTCCTCAAAACAACCTGGGGAAGTAGATACTATTTTTATACCTATTTTAGAAGGGAGGAAACTGAGGCAAGCAGGTTAAGTGATTAGCCCAGGATCAAACAGCTCATAATGTCTAAGGTGAAATTTGAACTTAGGTCTTTTTTTGACCACCTAGATAGAAATCCATACTTGTAATCAGATGAATTAATATGTATATAGTAATATAAGAATTTATAATAGTTATAAATAATTGCAAAGCAAAGAATCTCTACTATGCATCCACTGTGCATACTTTTTTACCCCTCAAAGTTAAACATTAATTTATGTTACAAGTCTGATTTAGTGAAAGTTCATCTAAGATTCATATTAGGACTTGGCAATAATTGATATTTTACAATGTTATTTATTAATGATAGCTCATCAATCTTATTCTTGTTTCAATAGGAAAAATACCTGCCTATATAGAACACAATTTGAAATTTCATTCCTTATTAGAAAACTATAACAAAATCCAAAGGCAAAATTGAACTACTTGTTAAAACTTATTTCAACAACACTTTCTAGATAATAGTGAATGTTGCATCAAGAAATTCCACAAATTCCTGAAGTATATAGTAAATGTAGCAGAGTTAGGGCAAAACTGAAAAACTAAATTTGTAAAACTCAAATCATTAACAGAAAATCAATCTTAGTCTTCAATACAGGATGTTCCAAAAGTCTCAGCAGCTTTAGTAGCTTTAAACTTTAGTTTAAAAAGCTTTAGTAGCTTAAAACTGCACTAAGCAGCCAAACTAGTAGCTTTTAAACTTTAGTAGAATAAAACTGCACTAAGACTTCTGGAATACCCCATTTTAAAAAAATCATCTAATATATAAGGTCTTCCCCTCCCCTTTTTTGCTTATCTGAGTTTGGGGTTCTTTTTCATAATTACATTTAGTATATGGTGAAGTGACTAATGTCAAAGAGTATGAAATGCTATAGATATTAGTGAAATTACCACAGCAGAAGAAACAGAAAACCAGGAGTACAGTAGATCACAAATTAGAAGCTTCATAGGTATAAAACCAGCTAGAAAAAGAGCCAAAAATATCATAAACAGTTTTACTAGGCTAACAAAGCACCTAGGCACAGTGTTCAGAAACTAACTCGCTCTCCATAGCCCCTACAAAGTGGAACTGAATTGGATTACGGTTAAATTCTAGCCACTAGCACTACAACACTCCTGTAAGAAAATAGTTTCAGAAGCAGCTAGGTGGCACAGTGGATCAGGAGGATCTGAATTATACGGCCTCAGACACATAATACTTCCTAGCTGTGTGACTCTGGGCAAGTCACTTAACCCCAACTGCCTCACTAAAAAAAAAAAAAGAAAAAAAGAAAATTGTTTCATCAATGGCAATGACATAAAAGAATATGCATTAATATCTGCTTTGCCACTACACCCTAAGGCTAACAAGGCCTTTCCATTTGACTTGCTGCTGAACTGTCCTATATGTGTTGTCTTCCCCTGTTATGATATGAGCTCCTGGAGGACAGGGTCTACCTGGCTTTTCTACTGTTTGCTACCCCAGAGTTTAGCACACAGTAAATGCTTTTTCATTCATTCACTCCAAGATACAGGGTCAACCTGCCCAAAACAATAAACAATTCAGAAATGGCACAATATGATGTATATAATTGTCAGCCAAAATATTTTGCTCCTAATGGTTTTTTGTAATGAAATCTGAAAGGGTACCATAACTGTAAGTCAAATCAGCAGACAGATAATGGAGGAAGGGGACCAGTTCATACGTCCAAAAGCTATTTATCAAAAGAACCATATTGTCCTGTATGTCTCCAACAAATTACTGCATGTTCTGCAAAGTACAGTTTTGGAATTTCTAACAAAGAGACTGGAATTAACAAGATGAGAAAAGTTTACATGAATTTACAAAGAAATTTTCACCACATTCTCCCCTTTCCTGTAATACTTGCCACATAGGACTACTGTGTGGTTCAAACAAGACAAAAAATATAAAGGTTTTGCAAGCATTAAAGGGATATATAACTGTTGCTTGATATTATTCCTTCCCTCTGTCCCACTACTGGGATTCAATCAATCACTCAACAAGTGTCTACTACAAATCACCTACTAGGTACTGGGCTAGGGATAAAAATGAAATATTCTCTAGCCTCAGAGAATATCAGTAGAGAATAAATTCAACTTTATGTAAAGAATTCTGAAAGAAATCCACGTTCCCCTCCCCCCAAAAAATCTATGTTAATTTTACTATTCAGTACTGTGCCCTCTCAGCTCCTGCCCCTCAGCTTGGCTTTCCATGGCCTTCCACCCCTCACATACACCACACACCCCCAAGTGCTCAGGAGGAGAGACCTCCCTGGTGGGTGCAGGGGGGCTTGAAACCTCCAGCTCAGAAAGAGGAGATCTTTGCCCAGCTTGGTCCACCTGCCCCAGTGTCCAGCCCCCACATGTCTTCTATTGGTCTGAGCTCCTGCTCTGGTCCCATGTGTCTGTCCCTGAGTGCTCCTCTTCCTGCTCTCACTTCTCTGTCTCCAGCCCCAATGGGTCCATGAACCATAGGCTGACCCCCTCACTCTACCAGAGCCTGCTTCCCTCCCTTCCGCACACCCAAGAGCCCTAGGAATAGTAGTGTTGCCTAGATCACTGGCCTTGCTTGCAGCCTCACAGCCATCACTGAAGGGAGCACTAACTATGGAGAAGGAGCCTATCTTCCTCACCACCACCACCACCAACTACTGACCAACTGCTACCTATAGGCAAGTAAGCCCAAGTGCCCCAGGAATGGCAGCACCACCAGACTACTAGTCCTGCTTCAAGCCCAACCCTGCAGCCATCATCCTAGGAAGCAACCCCTATGGAGACCTGGCTGACAACCTCTCCTTCAGGTTCTGAAGCCACAGCTGCTATGGAGACAAAAGAAAGTTCTAACTACCAAAGCCCTTGGCACTGTCAAGCACTTTCACATCAGAAGCTTTTGTGATCTGATCAGTGAAAATGACATTAAAGACGATATACTACCATCTGCTTTGCTGCTGTATCTTAAGGACCATGGAACCCTTCCATCTGACTTGCAGCTGAAACCTGCTCCATGTGGTCTCTCCCCCATTAGAATATTTGCTCCTTGTGACCAGAGATTGTGTCACTTTTCTATTTGCATTCCCAGAGCTCTGTATATTCTAAGGACTTGAAATATTTTTTTTCATTCATTCATTCATTCACGAGAAACATTTAACTTATGGAGGACAAACGCAAAGGTATACACATGGGAGACTGAGTATTGTGTATGACAAAGAGCAAGGGCAGTCTAACCCTGAACCATTGTATTAAGGGGAGTAAGGGATAATAAATTTTGCAAGATATGGTGGGTCAGGTTGTGAATGGCTTTAAATGCCAAGCACAGTTTATAATTAAGCCCAGAGGCTATAGTGAGCCACTAGAGTTTACAGAGAAGGGGAGAGACATGATCAGCCTTAGAATTTAGGAAATTCTGTTTGGCAGCGATTCAGAAGATGGATTAGAGAAGGTAGAGATCTGTGACAGAACAATTTCTAACAAGCTGGCGAATACAGTATTTACCATCTCACAAGACTTTACTACAAACATCTCCCTATTTCTACAAACTTTACCAACAAGGCAAGCCCTTCCAACCCTCAGTGATCTCAAAGAATAAGCTAAGTAGGCCTGGCTTTCTTCCATTCTACTTCTACTTTCCCATTGGATTTTTTCCTTTTTTATCTTCTCCCATGTGATACACTGAGCTTACAAATTATACTCATATACATTGCTTAGTCCCGATGTCATTTAACTACAGAGGTTACTAACTCCTTTCAAATGCAAACATTAAATGGTAACAACCCTTATACACAAAACATTTCTACTGTAGCCTATTTCTTGTCTCATAAGGATTATAAGGAGATCGTGGAA
Organism: Vombatus ursinus; assembly: GCF_900497805.2. Classification (NCBI taxonomy): domain Eukaryota; kingdom Metazoa; phylum Chordata; class Mammalia; order Diprotodontia; family Vombatidae; genus Vombatus; species Vombatus ursinus. Next base: position 4,435,381 of record NW_020940355.1, read on the forward strand.
CATATTTCCTATCAGATTTATGGGTAAGAGAAGAATTTATGAATTAAAAAGAGTTAGAGAACATTGTAGGATATAAAATGGAAAATTTTGATTACGTGAAATTAAAAAGGCTTTCTACAAATAAAACCAATGTAGCCAAGATTAGAAGGAAAGCAGAAAATTGGGGGGAAATTCTTATAGACAGTTTCTTGGATAAAGGTCTCATACCTCAAATGTATAGAGAAATTGAGTCAAATTTATAAGAATATGAGTCATTCCCCAATTGATAAATGGTCAAAGAATATGAACAGGCAGTTTTTCAATGAAAAAAAAATCTTATGGTCATATGAAAAAATGTCTAAAATCATTATTGATTAAAGAAATTCAAATTAAAACAACTTTGAGGTATTATCTCACATCCTATCAGATTGGCTAAAATGATAGGAGAAAATGACAAATGTTGGAGGGGATATGGAAAAACTGAAACACTAATACACTGTTGGTAGAACTGTGAACTGATCCATCCATTTTGGAGAGCAATTTGGAAATATGCCCAAAGAGTTACAAAACTGTATACACCCTCTGACCCAGCAATGCCACTATTAGGTCTATTTCTCAAGGTGATAGGGAAAAAGGAAAAGAATCTATATGTTCTAAAATATTTATAACAATTCTCTTTGTGGTAGCAAAGAACTGGAAAGTGAGGGGATACCCATCAACTAGGGAGTGGCTGAAGAAGTTGTGGTATATGACTGTGATGGAATACTACTGTGCTATAAGAAATGACAAGCAGGTTGATTTGTAAAAAAACTGGGAAAGATGCATGAAATTATGATGAGTAAAACAAGCAGAACAAAGAGAATATTGTATACAGCACTAGCAATACTGTTTGAAGAATAACTGTGAATGACTAAGCTATTCTGAGTAATATGAATATTCAAATTAACTCCAAAAGACTTAGGAAGGAAAATGCTATCCACCTCTAGAGAAAGAATTGACATATGGAAGTATATATTGTATGGTTCCATACACACACACACACACACATCAAATGTTGGCCTTTTCTAAAACAGGGTTGAGAGGGAGAAAGACAACTCTCAACTCAAAAATGTAACCAAAAAATTAATCAATTAACTTATTTTTTTTAAATAAGGAATTATTAGATGTAGGTCATTGCTAGTATACTCATCCTTTCTTATTCCCAACATTAAATTGGAAGAAAGCTTGTGGAAAACAAGTAGAAAGCTTGCAAAGTATTTGCAGCAGGTCATAATTCCAGCCTAACCTGAAGCTTCCATTAGCTTTATAAAGCATCCTTAATAAATTTCACTTGAACAACTAGGTTTAATGCACATATTTTTCTCTGCTATTCTCTCCTCAGTGTGGACACTGGTTTATCACATGCTCACTTATTTGGAGAGGCCTTTGTCACCAAATGTACAAACTGGAATGGGTGGGAGAAGCTGACCAAGTCTTGCTATCATTTTCAAACTGTAAAATCTTACACAAACAGCTTTCATTCAAATTGCTGCACTCAGTGCCCCTAATTTATCATGTTAAAAACAAAAACATTCCAAACCATATTTTTATATCAACAGGTAAAGAAAAATCTTTTCATAAATAAAAGCATTCATTTATGATAAAAGGCATAGACACAGAAGGGTCATTTTTAATGACAAAAAATAGATTTCTAAAACCATAAGCTAGCATTGTTCACAATGGAGTAAAACTAGAAGCCTTCCCAATGAACACAGGAGGAAAGCAAGAATGCCACCTTTCCCCACTATTATTTGGTAAATAGATGCTACCAATAACAATTTAAAAAAAGAAATTAAAAGGAAAAATATATTCAAATAGGAGACAAAATTATCCCTATTTGCTAACGCGGTAGTTTATTTAGAAAACCAAAGAGAATCTATAAAGAATTAATATTGAAATAATTAAGTTTCAGGTAAGTAACTGGATACAAAATGCATCCCAAAAAGTACACCACATTTCCATATAGCAATAACTAAATCCAAGAGGAAATAATAAAAAGGAAAGTCCCATTCAAAATAATTACAAGATGTACAAAATACCTAGAAGTCACTCAACCAAGGCACATTAGAGAGTTATCTAAATACATTACAAAACATTCTTGTTGACTCGACTTGCTCTTCTGACATGGCTTGCTTATTGGCATGAAAGAAATAAAAAGCAACTTAAACAATCGGAGGGATATTCATTGCTGGTTGGATCAGCTATGTTATAGAGATAGACAAAATGATGGCAAAATTCATCTGAAGAACAAAAGGTCTTGAACCTCAAAAGGAAAAAGAAAAATTAAAAAGACAGTGGCAGCTAGGTGGCACAACGGATAGAGCACCAGTCCTAGGGGCAGCTAGGTGGCACAGTGGATAGAACACCAGCCCTGAAGTCAGGAGGACCCGAGTTCAAATGTGACCTCAGACCAAACACTTGACACTTACTAGTTGTGTGACCCTGGACAAGTCACTTAACTCCAATTGCCTAAAAAAAGAAAAAAAAAGAGAGAGAGAATGAAGGAGATATAGCACCAGTCCTAGAGTCAGGAGGACCTGAATTCAAATATGGCCTCAGACACTTGACACTTACTAGCTGTGTGACCCTAGGTTAAGTCACTTAACCCCGACTGCCTCACAAAAAAAAAAAAAGAGAGACAGAGAGAGATAGAATATCACTTCCATATCTCAAACTATACTATAAAGCTGGTCACCAAAATTATTTGGTACCGCTTGCATAACAACTCAAAAAAATGAATTTTGTGAAGAATTCCCTATTTGAAAAGAAATTCTGAAAAGAACGAAAACACTTTGGCAGAAATTAAATTTAGATCAACATCTTATACCATATACCTTAACTAACTCAAAATGGTTATGTAATCTAAATATTAAAGGTCACACCATAAAATAATTAGAAGAAAAACTGATAAGATATCTTTTCCAGGTATAGTTAGGGAAAGAGTTATTAATCAAGTAAGAGAGAAGTGATCACAAAAGAAAAACAGATAATTTATATTACATGAACCTGAAAGCTTTTACATTTATAAAATCAAGGTATGCTATTGCCTAGTGGGGGGGTAGGGGTTGGGGGAAGGGTAACTTTACATAAAATATCTTAGAAAAGATCTGATAACCAATTATACAGGGGACTAACACAAATATGTAAAACCAAGAGCAACTTCCCAATGGATGTGATCAAAGAATATTAACAAATAGTTCTCAAAAAAAAAACCCTTTAAAAACTATTAACTATACAAAACACTGCTCTAAGTCACTAATAATACAAATATAACAGATTTACAAAGTGCTATGAAAGTTCACAACTGGGAAATACTTCTTGTTTTATTACTTTTTATTATTTATTACTTTATCAGAGAAATTCATGGTGAAATTTGAGCTAGGCCTTGAAGAATGGCTAGATTTCAGGAATGGAGGAAGGGGATTATAGACATAGGAAACAGCATAAAAAAAGTATAAAAGAAGAAAAGCAAGAGTTTGCCAAGAGTATCAAATGTAACAAGCTTTTATTAAGCAAGTACTTAATCTATCTCTCTGGAGAAACTAAACTAAAATGGAAAAGTCTCTGCCCTCAAGGAGCTTATAATCTATGTTTAAGACAAAAAAATAATGAGTTCTGTGATTATGGACATGTGAAGTTAGAGGTGAAGTTCCCTAGGTAGAACAGTGGATAAGGAAATGGCAAATCACACCAAGAAAACCTCAAAGCGGGTCACAAAGAATCAGAGACGACTGAAACAACTGAACAACAAAAATGTATTTTGTGTATTCTTATTAAAAGAAACATCATCTCCCCTAAGAGAAGTTAAGTTCCCTGAGGACAATGACTATTTCATTTTAGTCTCTGTGTCCCCAGCACCTAAAACATTTCAGGTTTTAAGCCTTTGCACAATCTGGCCCCAATGGGCCTTTTCAATTTTATCACCCCCCCTTCCTACACTTTACAATCCAGCCAAATAGGTCTTCTTGCTATTCCTCACAAATGACACTGTGTACTTACTCTCTCTGCATCCCTACACCAGCTGTCCCATGGGGCTGAAAAATGAACTTCCACCTTGGAATCCCTTGTTTCCTTCAAAACTTCAAAACTCAAGCCAGACTTTCTATGTGAAGCCATTTCCTGACTCCCTCACCACCACCACTTCAGCTGCTCATACCCACCCTCTGAAAAAATTACCTTGTGTGTGTATGAATATATGTGTGTGTGTGTGTGTGTGTGTATGTATGTATGTGTATACGTATACATGTGTGTATGTTTTGTATATATTTATTTATGGTCGTGTCTCCTGCTATAGAATGTAATCTCCTCATTGGCAGGGACCATTTCACTTTGATCTCTGCATCCCAGCACCTACTGTAGGTAGAATCACAGTTCCTCATCCACAGAAAAAGCTTTTCAGTTAATGGATTAAAATATCACTAACTTTAAAGCAAAATGAATGTTGAGAAAGTTCTGGATGTCTTAGGCAATGAGATCACATGAGCCTAAAGAGATACATATTTTCAAATAAATGTCTTCAAAATTACTAAATGATACTTAAATTTACTCAAACAAGTTTAATTTTCTTCCACCCCTCACTCTTCAATGCCAAAAGAAAACAGCACTGAAGATAGAAGAGAATATACAAAATGAATCACTGCTACGTACATTCACATTTAAGGGTATTTTAAAAGATACTTTTATTTTCCTCCTTCAATATTCTGATACTGTTTTAAAACATTTTGAGGACACTCTCTCTAATTAACTTCTTTCTTCTTAGGCTTGAGCATTAAGAAGGTAGAGAGAGACCCCAGGCCTCTAATGTGTTTTGATAGAGTTAGCTGCCATGGAAATGACCATGTTGTTCCTTATCAAGCACTATAACCTCAACACTGATGAAGAAAGAAAATGGAGATTTCTAACCAGCTCACAGAAAGAATTAATAAGAAAAATGTTGAATTATAAATGATATTGGGGAAAAAAATTTAATGTCAAAGGCTATAAAGAAATTTGCATTAAGAATTCTTTAAAACTATTCACTGGTAAATGGAGACTTTACAATCCCAAACCCAAGCTATAAAATTAATGTGAAGATAAACCATGTTAATAAGCTGTAATTTTTTTATTCAATATACTATGGTCTAGATTCTGACAGCCTATGAGCAAAATCCTGTCACCTTCTGTGGCTATTTTATCAAACTAAATCCAAATCATACTTTCCCCTCTGTAAATAGAGCTTGCTTTTTTTTTTCCTTCTTTCTTTTTCTTTTTCTTTTTTTTTTCTTTTTTTTTTTTGTGGTACCACTGTTTATACAGCTTATCCCTTATCACACTGACAAGACTGGGAACCACAGCAGATGGTCCCCCCAGACATAATTCTAACAGGTTTTTTGTGCAAACAAAAGATAAAGAAGGCTACAGCAATGATTTACCGATATCTAAAGTTGAAAACTGACAAAATACAAACTGCTTTTTTCTTACTGTTTGAACTGTTTAACCTTTTAACTACTAAGCAAGCTAGATATGGAGAGAATTAAATAGGACTTCAAAATCAGCATAACTACAAAACTATACAGTCACTTTCAAGAGCCCTTATGCTTTTACTGTTTAAGAGTCAAGACAAAATTTAACAGCCTTAAGTCACAAAAAAAAAGATCTGTGACAGAAAAATTGGGTACATTTAGTCATTTTTGTGTCTTATAAAAACCTGTTCAGTTCTTATATTGTGAAATAAGCTGCTTTTTTCCAGATTGTGATTCTGAGAGTGCAAAGAAATGCTTTCTGGTCAATTCCAAAGCCCTTTCTCCAAAAATAATTCACTAAAGAATAGAGGAATTGAACCATATCTAGAATGCTGATTGAGGAGCTAAACTCTATTTTATTTTAAAAACATTCATCACCAAATTAATATAACAAAAACTAAATGAAAAATCCCCTAAATTACACATACCCAGAGATGCACAGGTGTTAAAAGATCATAGTTCAGCTCTCCCACTGTATACCAGCTAAAAATAAGACTTAAAAACCCAAAGGGCACCTAAAACTAGAAAATAATATGCAGAAAATGACAAACATCTGAACTAAATTACACAAAACCAAGCAAAGATGCACAAGACAGTCCCACAGGGCTCTCTTAATGTAGGTCATGTTTGTCAGACTATGGTAAAAACACAATGACCCTTAATAAAAGTGAACATTTGTTATTTATAATTGTGCACATCGGCAACTTCAATCTGCATGGATTACCAAAGCTGGTCTTTTAGAGCAAGTGAAAAGGCCTTGGGAAAGAGCATGTCAACTAGTCTGCTATTAATTACTTTATAGCAAAGAGAAAAATGTTTCATGTCATCTGTCACTACTAAGGTACCATCTAAGCCTGGAAATCTGCAGTACTGCACCAAAGCAATTAATCAATCAACAAGAACTTGTGTTCATGTACCAGGAAGTGTGCTAAGCATGAGTCATACAAATACAAAGATTGAAGGTCCAGAAGTAGAGAAGGGTCCCTGAAAGCCTAAAAACTGCTGAAGGGAAATCACATTGCACTATTGGAATGTAACTCCCTAATAAATCATATAAGAATCTGTTAACTCAATGAGGAATATTCATTAACTGTTACTGGCCACCTCAGTCAGTATAAAATACTTAATTTGCATACAATAACTTGAACTAAACGAATTAGAAATAATAGATTAAACTGAGTCACACAGCTTATGTCTCTCTAGTCTGCTCAGGTAAAATACAAAAGTTTTATATTATATACAAATGTTAATGAATTTTATTGAGTGTGAAATGGTCATCCTTAACACTGTAGGAAAAGAACTTTAACATCTTTGTGGAGGATGGATTTGAGAAGAGGATTTGAAGCACTGGAGACAAATTAGAACTATCGTTGTCCAGAGGAGAACTTATCAGATTGGCAAAGAAAATAAAAAAGGAAAACCACTATTATTGAATTGTGAATTGGTGCAGTCATTCTGCAAAGTAATTTAGAACTATATCCAAAAAGTCACTAAGCTGTACATAACCTTTGACCCAGTAATACCTAGGCTTACATCTCCAAAAAAATCAAAAAGGAGGGAAAGGAGTGATATCAGCGCTTTCCATAACAGCAAAGAACCAGAAACTAAGAAAGTACTTATCCACTGGGTGATAGCAAAACAAATCACACTAAATCAATGTAATGAAAAATTACTATGCCAAAAGAAATGGCAAAAGAAAAAAACTCAGTAACTGTGGAAGACACAGATGAACTAATATAGCATCAAGGGAGCAGAACCAAGAGAACAATGAAAACTGACATTTTAATGAAAAACACTGAAAGATTTAGGAATAAATGTAACTGTTTTGGAATGCTACTGGGAATTATGCAAATAAAGTAACTAAAACATTCATACTCTTTAACCCAAAGATTCCATTTACTGGGCTTCTACCCAAGGAGGCCATTGATAAAAAGAAAGAACTCATATAGACCAAAATATCTATAGCAGCATTTTTTGTGACAGCACAGAATTGGAAACAAAATAAATGCCCACTGACTGAGGAATGGCAAGACAAATTGTGGTATGTGAATGTAATGTAATATTACTGTGGCGTAAGAAAAGATGAGTATGATGAATTCAGAGAAGCATGGAAAGAGTTACATGAATGGATAGAGTGAAGTAAGCAGTATCAAGAAAAGAATATACACAAAGCAATACACACAGCAACATAAATAGAACAACCATGTGCACACACACAAAAAAAAAAGTGAATACTGCAAAATTTTATGGAACAAGTATGGCTCAAAAGAAGGGATATGAGAACACACCCTCACCTCACCCCTTTGCAAAGGTAGGAGGTCCACAAACGTTACACATTGCACATCTTTCAGACCGTTACACTGATTTTTTTTTCCCTTTTTTTATCTTTAAAAAAATACTATTTGGGGGCAGCTAGATGGCACAGTGGATAGAGCTCCAGCCTTGGAGTTAGGAGGATCCGAGGTCAAATATGACCTCAGACACTTGACGCTTACTAGCTGTGTGACCCTGGGCAAGTCACTTTAACCCCATTTCCTAGCCAAAAAAAAAAAAGGTCTCATTATAAACCAATTAGAGAAGCAAGGAAGAAATTACCTTTCAAATCTATGAACAAGGAAAGTGTTCATGATTCATCAAGTGAAAGAGATGAACACTCACACACACAAATGGATAATTTTGATTATGTAAAATTTTATTTTTGCAAATCTTTTTAAATTTTATTTTTATTTTCAGTGTCAAATTCTCTCCCTCTCTCCATTCTCCCTCCGCCTCCCACCAATAGAGACAGTAAGAAATACGACACATATTATACATGCTATATATACAGATGCAAAATATATTTCTGCATTAGCCAGGTTTTTAAAAAGAAGCAAGAAAAATAAAGGAAAAAGTATGCTTCAATCTGCACTGTGAATACATCAGTTCTCTCTCTGGAGATGGATAGCATTTTTCATCATCAGTCCTTTGGAATTCTGGTAGATCACTATATTCATTTGAATTATTAATTCTTTCACAGTTGTTTATCTTTACACTGTCACTGTGTACACTGTTCTCCTAGTTCTACTCACTTCACATTGCATCAATTCATTTAAGTCTTTCTAGGTTTTTTTATAGCATAATAATATTCCATCACAACCAAATACCATAGTTGGTTTAGCCATACACAAACAAACCTAATGTAGTAAAAGTAAGAAGGGAAACAGGTAACTGGGAAAAAAAATCTTTGTAACAAGTTTCCATGACAAAGGTCTAACATCTAAGTGATGAACGAACAACACTCCATCCCTTGGCATCCCTCTGATTTTCCCTCCATGCCCTCCATGCTCCTCTGCTCTGACTACTGTTCTCCTTGGCTTCCTTTAAGCTCCAACTAAAATCCAACCTTCTATAGGAAGTCTTCTCCAACCCATCAATTCTAGTGCCTTTTCTCTTTTAATTACTTCCTATTTATATTACATATAACTTGCTTTGTATCTATTTGTTTACATGTTGTTCTCACACAAAGCTTACATTGTAAGCTCCTTGAGAGCAGGGGCTGTCTTTTGCCTCTTTTTACATCTCCAGCATTCAGCACAGTGTCTAGCACATAGTAGGCACTTAATAAATGTTTACTGATTAATTGATTGACCTGGTACTAGCTTTACTAGACCAAAACCTCCAAAGAAATCAAAGAAAAAGGAAAAGAATCAGTATGTATTAAATATTGATAGCGGCCAAAAATTGGAAATTAAGGGAGTATCCTCCTATTGGGAAATAGATACACAAAGTGTGGTATATGAATGTAATAGAAAATTTTTTTGTCATAAGAAAGGATGAAACAGACAATTTCTATGAACTATTTCAGAAAGAAGTAAACAGAACTAGAAAAATAATATATACAATAATAACATTATAAAGAACAATTTTGAAAGACTTTAAAAGTGTGATAATGCAATGATAAAGCACAAGTCCAAAAAAATGAAAATGCAACGTCACTCACTCATTTCTTGACAGAGAAATGAAGATCTTAAAATGCAGAAAGAGTTATATATTTCTGGAGATGATTAATATGAGAATTCTTTTGCTAGACTATGCAGCTAGATATTGAGGGCTTTATTTTTCAAGCTTTTTTTTTTAATTTGATCAAAGAAGAATAGAAAAGACCATTTTTAAAATGCTTCTCAATAGAAAATTTTATGTTAATTTTTTTAAAAGGAGAAAAAAATACTGACCAAACAGCCCATACTTCCTAAATATGGTATGTTTTCCATCGATGTCAATTAAGGACACTATTTCTGAAATACTAGAAGAGAAACAAAAACTGTAGATACCAACAAAACAAAGACTAACATATTCAAATGACGCATGCAATTTGTCCAGGACTGGTTAGTTTGCCTACTTAGAATGAGCATATAGCTAATGAAACCAAGGTCAGAAGTTCAATAATGGTATAATCCAATTAACTACACTCTCTTCTATAACCACTCTCTTCTATAAGACTATATTCTTAACTATGACCAGCCATAACACAAATGCGCAGGGGAGTCACAAAGAGGTTTAAGTCAGCAATGGATCACTACAAATCCATCAATACTGGAAAAGCTCTGGGTCACCTTTATACACAAAGGGTCATCTTTGTATACAAAGGGCAGCACATCAATCATTGGAAAGAATAAGGTCCTGTGTAATAAGTGTTCTCTCTACAATGTTTCTAAATTACATCTAAGTTTGTGGTGCCCCAGAAAGCACACTTTTTCTACGACACTAAGAATAGTTGGAGATCAATGATAAAAAAAAGACTGTATACTCAATATAACATCAGTTTTCTATACAATGAACCAAACACTATATATATTTCAGGAGAAAAAAACAATTGTCAAACTTACAAGGAATAAATTCAATGGGGGGGGTGGGATACAGCATTTATTTTATCTCTGGGGCAAAATATAAAACATCATGCTGATTTTAGTAAAAGACATAATTCAAAATAAATCCAACATTTTCTATAAACAGATAATGGATTTACTTCCATCTGCCATCTTATTGGAGCATAAAATAATTTCCAAGTCAAAATATGTTTGCTAATAAACATAACTTCATTTTCTTCTTTGAAATTAAGCACACAAAAGTGTTATGAAAACTGTCTTGTTTTCATATGGCTTCAATCACATACTATTCTCATTATGGTCACTACACACATATCATGATATATAAATAACAAACAATTACCAAGTAAAATAATAAGACCACTGAATTCCATGACACAGTTTTCCAGCTGAAAAAAGCTAACTTTAGAAAACAAAACAGAAAACAGGTTGCAATGGCTTATGCAATGTCTTGGACTATAAAATGGAATTTTTAAAATGCCGTCCTATTAGGAACAGACTTTGTCTATAAGTTAATTTATTACATAAATGTTAACATGATTTCCCTACTACAACATCTGGTATGATTTTTTTAAAAAATCATCATATGTAAGTTGAGAAACTAGTTGCCAATGTGATCCCGAAATATTCTCAATCATATTCTTTTTACTTATACAATGGTACAGAGATGAGAGTACATTTCACTATGATCAAAACACCATATTATCATAGTCAAAATAATCAAAAACTTGTGATATTACACTTAAAATGAAAGCTCTGAAAACTAACTAAAATAAAAGTCTGAACGATTTTATCTGCCTAAAAATTAAAAACTACCTCCGTAAGAGGGAAGCTAGGTGGTGCAGTAGATAGAGAGCTGGGCCTTGAGTCAAAAACACTCAAATTCAAATGTGGCTTCAGACACTAGCTTTGTGACCCTGAGCAAGTCACTTAATCCTGTTTGCCTCAGTTCTTCATCTGTAAAATGAGCTGGAGAAGGAAATGGCGAATCACTCCAGGATCTTTGTCAAGAAAACCCCAAATGGGGTCACAAAGAGTCAGACACGACCGAAAAACTGAACACACTTTCTTAAGGAATGACTATTTACAAATTAGAGTCACAAAATAATACACAAATTATATAAATTTCAGTATCCAAAAATATTGCATAGTACAACTACACATTTTATAAATAAAGTATAAGTCCTCAACATTTCAATGAAAACTGCATCTGGAGGATTATTATGGAATGCACACACTGACTGAACTTAAAGTGTTCTGGTTTTAAACACTAATTTACTTTGACTATGTACACGTCAGAATGAAAGATTGCTGTCTGGATCCAGACATGCAGTATTAATACTGAACACATGCATTCACTTCAGGTCAGCAGTCACCCCAACTCTACTTCAGCAGGTGGTAAAACCAATGTAGTCATTAAAATGTATGTGTTACAAGGTTCAACATGGGTTATCTCCCCAAAACAGCTCTCCAATGGAGGCAGCCTTGAAACCTAAATATTAGATGTGCTAGAACCAAGCTCTAATTGTCATACCTCTAGAGAAAATTGAACTTACTCTCTCTAATAATTATCAAATTTGGCTGCTTTCATCAGTACCTTGGGAAATGTCAGAGATTTGAAGTCTGTGATTCTAGAAACAGCTTTAAAATCCCCTGAATTAACCATTCATAAGACAGGGTATCATTTTGGATTCAAAGGCCTAAAAAATGTGTATTTTTGTACCAGAATGACTTACTGCATTTCTTAATTAAGTAAAATTATGTTTCTGCTTAGTTTTTATGAATAGTCACTAGGATATTTTTCTCTTTTGTATTATAATAAACTTCATTTCTTGACACTAAAGACATAAAACAAAAAAATCAGAGTATGATTTATTTCAAATAGTTTTCTTAAAGTGAATTCTATTAGATCATCTGCTCACATGAAATAAAGTATAACTTCCCCCCAAAAGCCCAGACTCATTAACAAAAATTCTCTGTTTAGGATTAAATAAATTATAGCAATTTATATCTAGTACCTAAATTGAAATCGTAGCTAATATTTATATAGGTCTTTAACACTTACAAAACTTTTCTCATAAAAATCCTGTGAGGTGGGAAGTACAAGTAACATCCTAAATTTTATGATTAAGTAAATTAAGCCTCAGAGATACTGAGTTACATAAGTATTAAGTGTCAAATTCAGGATATAAACAAGACTATTTTCTAATTTAATCATCTTTTTAGTACTCTATTTCCAAATCATCTAGTTAATTTATAATTTCCAAATATTCTATTCCTTGACACATTAAGTATTGTGTCCAAAAGCTAAGGATTCAATATTCACACTTCCACTGATACTTTTCATGTTTCAGAATCCTGATAATCTCAAGGATAAAAGTATCAAAAGGAGAAAAATTCTAATTAGGCATTTCACATTGTTCAATTTAGAGAATTATCTCATTTCTCCATCCCAATAGTAGATAAGGGGAAAACAAAATAATGAATAAAAGGGAAAGCCAGGCCAACAGAAACAGGGAAAGAATGATTTCTTCATTACCTAGAATCAGAGCATTTTAAAGCTAAAAGGCTATCAAAGATTAGTTAGGACAATCCACTCATTTTACAAATGAGAAAACTAAGACCCAAAGAAATTCAGTCCCTCCATATCTTCATCTGTATAACTGGGGATAACAAACATTACTTGCCTCAGAGGGTTTTTGTTAGATAATCACTATGTAAACTTAAAATACAGTTAAAGTAAGTAATTATTAGGCAAGATTACACAGCTAGTTAGTGTACACAGGTCTCATTTTCCAAGAAAAGGCAATGAGACATCAAATGGGAATGGATAAGAGATCAGTATAAACTAATTCCCTCTTTCAAAATTTTACATCCCAAAGCATCCTGAATACAGATATCCCTTTGTGCATCAGGTGAGATGTAGAGAAGCAAAATTTGACTATAAAACAGCTGGCGAAATGAATCATTGGATTTTGAGCCAAGCTGAGCCAGAAGATAGTCAAGAGATCAAAAAGATGAAGTAACTTGCCCAAATGCACACTTACATCACTAAGCCAGAACGTGAACGAAATACTCCTGACTCTAAAACCATTGCTCTTGCAACCGTAAAATGACCTCTCCTTCCTCAATCTTACTTTTTCCATTGGTCTCCATTTGTTCACAAGTAAAATGTACCCCACTAGCCAGAATAATAACTTTTGGTTAGAATAGCCAGACAAGTCTGTGGCATAATGAATACTGTATACCAGTACTGCTGAGCCTTCTAGGAGTCATGGTTCTCACCTAACAACTTATCTAACCTTCTGAGAATAAAAGATGTAGGATATGGTGTCAACTTTTACCAGAAATACTATTTAATGCATGTGATCTACCCTAAAATTTCCTCATCTTCAGTGAGTCAAATTATATTCATTCATCCTCACAGGCAGCTCGGAAGACCACGAATAGAATGCTAGACCCACAGTCAGGAGACCTAAGTTCAAATCTTATGTCAAACACTGGCCCTGTGGGCAAATCACACTTAACCCCCCCTTATCCTCAATTTTGTTATCTGTAAAATAAGGATGGCAATAGCACCTCTCTCCCAGGGTTGCCATGAGGATAAAGTAATATGTTTGTTAAGCATTTTGCAAACCTTCAGGTGTTACATAAATGTTACCTAGCTATTATCAGCCATCTGTTAGATACCTACTAGTATAGGTACCCGGAATGTAAGGCTAATCAGGATGCAACCTCTGCCTTCATGAAACTCACAATCTAAAAGAAAGGAGAACAGAGAGGGGAATAAAATATATAAATAAAGCTATCCTGGTGCTTATTCTATTGGACATTTTCTCTCTTTTTTTTTTTTTGGACTAGACAATGGGGTTAAGTGACTTGCCCAGGGTCACACAGCTAGTAAGTGTTATGTGTCTGAGACTGGATTTCAACTCACATCCTCCTGAATCGAGGGCAGGTGCTCTATCTACTGCGTCACCTAGCTTTCCCATCTATTGGACATTTTAAAAAATGACTTAAGTATATTAAGCCAAAGATGGAAAATTTATCTCATCCACAGATGATGATATGCTGGAAGGGATATCTAGTATATTAATGAAAAGAATTTATCTAATAAGATTTAAATTATTTTGGGGGGTTGTATTTAATAAGTTGAAATTTAACAGGAAGAAATGTACAGTACAATACTTATGCAGGGGTAGAAGAAGTGTGGTTACATAAGTCATGTGAAAAAGTTGTAGGAATGCAAGCTCGGTACTAGTCAGCATCATGCTACAGTAGCCAAGGGGAGTAATACCCAAAATGGGAGAAGTGATCGTCCTTGTCAAACCACATCCTGGATTGCAGGGTTCAGATTAAGTGCTGTAGTCTAGTGAGATGGGTTCTAAGGGTTTGTATTGGCAAGAATAGAAAAAAAGGAAACAGATGCAAAATCTATTTCCAAGTTAGGATCAAAATATCTTACTAATTAATTAAATACAGACTGTAAGGAAGAGAGATGAATCAATGACAACACTGGGGAAGGCTTCAGTGACTCAGTAGAAAACAATGACAGAAATAGCAAAGTAAGAAGTTGGGTAAGGAGTTGCCTGTTTTGTATACACTGAATTTGAGGGGAGATCAAGATGTACAGCTGTATGATTTGGAAATTTGGAATAGAAAGGATTTGGAAATGCAGGTCTGAAGCTCAGGAAAAGATCAAGGATAGAATATATATTTGAGAGTCTTCTCTGTGTGGAAATGGGTAAAAACAAATGAAATGCCCCAAAATAGAATGTTTAGAGACAAGAGAGGACTGAGGATAGAACTTTGAAGGAAATCCACTTTTAAGAAGCTGGGAAAAACCACTAGCAAAAGAGGGAAAAAAAAAAACACTAACAATGTAAGAGTCAGGAAAAAAAAGAACTAGCTTTTACATTTATCAATTCTACAAGTACAAGGTTCCTATATGGAGTTTGCTACATTGTGATATAGTAGAAAGAGCACTGACTTTGGAGTCACAAGATGTAGGCTCAAGCACCGTCTCTATCGCTTACTGGCAGTATGACCATGGGTCAGTCAGCCAGTAAACATTTATTAAGCACCTACTCTGTGCCAGGCACAGTGCTAGGGCTACAAAGAAAGGCAAAAGACAGTCCCTGACTTCAAAGAGCTCACAATCTTACAGGGGAAGACAAAACATAAAAAGGAGCTGGGGAGAGTAGGGATATCTAGTGGGAGGACATGATAATGAAGTCCGGAGGACATGATAATGAAGTCCGGAGTACTACAGTCACATGGGAAATGTTTCAGGGTTGACATGATCTTGCAGGATAAGGTCCAAGAGCGCAGCCAGATGGGAAGTGATGAGATGGTGGCCTTGGGGATCTCCTAAAATGGAGGATTTGGGAGAAGCTCTCCACTGCCTACCCTCTACCCTCCACATCAGAGGGAGAGAGCAACGCCAGAGACAGGGAGTAGTGCAAGAGGTGAGGGTTTCAGGTTTAAAACTTTCAGAATTTCCCAGGAAACTCTTCATTTTCCATCAGTAATTCTGCTTGGTTTCAATTCCATGAACAGTAAACCCTCCACTCCCTGCTGGGTACCTCCTCACACCCTCCATGGTTCCCCATGGCTTTTTAGCTTCTTTTTGTGTATCACCTTCCCCCATTCTATTGTAAGCTCCTTAAGGGCAAGGACTGTCTTTCTTTTATTTGAATTCCCAGCACTTAGCACAGTGCCTGGCATATAGTAGGTTCTTAATAAATATTTATTGACTACTTTATTGACTTGAAGTGATCTTGCAGAATGATGAAATTCTGATGAAGTCCAGGAATACAGGCAGGTAAGAAGTGATAAAGATTTACTTGGAGTCAGACTATGTGCAACTCAGTTACCTTCTCAAAGCCTCTTTGAAAATATTTGCACTACCTTGTTTTTAGAAAAGAATTGTAAATTGCAAAGCACCATATAAACATAAGCTATTTATTATTATTATTAATTTCCTATGATTTTATATAGTAATTTTCCTTTAGCACAAAATCCTAAAAAGAACCCAGCAATATAGAGAATGAGAGAGAGAGAGAGAGAGAGAGTGCATTTATTAACTGATTACTATGGGCCAGTCATTGTGCTAGGCACTGGGAATACAAACAGTAAATTTAAAAACAGAGGATAAGCTAAAGGAGTTGTCCAGGTAGTCATGGAATGAACTGCTAAGTAAGAATACTGGCACAGGTGCTTCCTCAAATGGAGAGTCAAAGAAGGAACTCACCAATCTGAGGAAGCAATAAGGGGGAAGGCATTACCTGCAAGCCTGAGGAGAAGAAGGTCACGGGAACAGAGCAAGAGAAGTCATCCAGGAAGTCATGGACTAAACCATTACCAAACATATGTCCCAAAGAGATCAAAAAACAAAAAATAAGTAAACGACCCATATCAGCACTTCTTGTTCCAAAGAACTAGAAGCAAAGGAAAAATGTGTCCATCAACTGGGGAATGGCTATACAAACTGTGAGATATGAATGTAAAAGAATAATGTAACACTATAAGAAATGACAAAAAGGAATGGATTCAGAGAAACTTAGGAAGACATATGAAAAGATGCAGAGTGAAGTGAGCAAAACCAGGAGAATTACTCATGAAATGACTACAACATCATAAAGGGAAACACTTTTGAAAGACTTAAGGACTGATCAATGCAACAGCCAACTCTGGAAGACTGATGAAACACCCATCTCTTGGTGTAAAGGTGACAGACTAAATGTGCAGGAGATGTTTTCAGACATAATCATTACAACAAATATTTGTTTTGCTTGCAACTTGTTTTTGTTACAGAGGATGGCTTTATATAGATTAGGTATTAAGAGGAAAGAATGATACAATGACAATGATGAAAAAAGAAAAAAGAAGTGTCAAAGAAACATTTTTAATTTTTATATGCATGTTTTTAAATACACAGAAGGAAATTCATAATACTTATTTTTAAAAGCAAGCTGTATATAACAGATTCAGTTTCATGTTCAATCCCTATTTTTTGGCCTTCTTTGTATATAGAAATATTCATGTTTGATGGTTTTCCTGTTCATAATGAAAAACAAATTTTTTTTAATGCTAAAAACTGAAAATAGGTACATTTAAGTTGACAACTTAGCCATTAGTGACAAAAAGCAACTTTTAAGGTAATAATAGCTTACTGTATCCATTTGCAAAAAAGAGATTTCCTCTTAGGCCTCAGCAACACTAGCATTTAAGAAACAAAACTCTACTTAACCCCAGAAATTAAGCAAGTATTATTAATTAAACCAAGTAATCTATAATTTATACATATAAATATACCTATAATTTATATGTATCATATATATAATAGGTATAATACATAGATATGAAAATCTATTAATAACATTTCTATATTATATCTATAATACATATAGTTCTATATTATATAATTATACAGTATTTATGTCTATATATTATTTAATTTGTGTCTACATATTATTTCTCAGGGCAGCTAGGTGGCGCAGTGGATAGGGCACCGGCCCTGAGGTCAGGAGGACCTGAATTCAAATCCAGTCTCAGACCAAACACTTGACACTAGCTGTGTGACCCTGGGCAAGTCACTTAACCCCAAATGCCTAAAAAAATATATATATACATATATATATATACACATATATATATACACATATATAAATATTATTTCTCCATATTATGATTTATATCTATAAAATTATAATTAATGGCCTCTTACAAGGAAATGGTTTTCCTGACAAAAACAAAAGTCAGCAGCTAGGAAACCGAGTCAGAGAAAACAAAAGTTCGACATAGTCCAGATTCAAATGCCTGGAGGAATCACTAGTAAGAACAGTAAACTACCAAGGAAACTAACAAACAAGAGAGTAATTTCATTATTATTTATTTTATTTACTCTAACATGAAATCTATACTTATTGGACGTGTGTACGTGTGTGTATGTAAAAAGATTCAATACAGCCAAAAACTAGATTCTCATAGTTCTAGCTGCTTAGTTTCTTGTTTGGTTTTGTTTTTTTCAAATGTTTTAACTGTAAGGCAGCCATGGCAGAGAGGTAAGAGATACGGCCTCCAAGCCAGGATGACCTGAGTTCAAATTGTCTTTGACACATATAGTCTGTGTGACTCTAGGCAAGTCATGAGACTTTCCAGTGTTCTAGGCAACTCTCTAAGATTATAAATTGCAGAGAAAGTAAGGGCTAATCTAACCTGAATTAGTTTTCATTCCCCAGCTACCCATATAAAATCACAAGTCAAGTCTCTATCCCTATTGTAATTGGGAAAATGTTCAAATAGATTTAGTTCCTTTTGTTTATAACAGCAAGTTCAGTTCAAACACTGAATTGTTATGATATCCATATCTAATCTTAAGAACAAGAGTACAAGCTAACAAATTTGTTCCCTCAGGTCTGGACCTCAGGCCCTGTAATAGCAGGTTGGCCTCAAGTTTCTCCCCACCCTGATCCCTCCTCCAGTCAGCTGTGAAAACGATTTTCCTGCTGCACAAGTCCAACCATGTCACCCTCTTTTTCAATGAACACTAGTAGCTCCCTATTGCCTTTGAGTTCTAATTCAAAACCCTCCCTTTAACATTCAACGTCCTTCATTACCTCACCCTCTCCTATCTTTCTAGCTGAACTATACTTACTTCCTACCATATACTCTCCAATCCAGTTACCCTGGCCTATGGCTTCTGGCAAACAGAAAATCTCATACAATACTCTTGATATAGTTATCCCTTCTACATCAGGAGGTTTAAGCATATAGCACCCCCACAAACTGGAAAATCTGAGTAAAAATTTTTGGCTCTCCCTTCATATCAGCATTCTGAATTTTTTCTTTTTCTTTTAGGGGGTGTTTACAGTACCTTATTGTAAAATTTGGGTTAAGTATTTGGCCACAGGCTCTGTGTTGTCTGCTGGCCTTTGTCATCTGTGGCTTTTGTAAAACTACCAAAAAATTCCCATCTAATTTCTTATGCTGGCCCGTGACATATCGAAACAATAATGGGGTAAGTCATGATGTGGAAGGGATAACTGCATATTGTCCTTTACTTTCAGAGAAGAAAAATTTCACTGCAGCATGTTGAGAAAGCTTTGGAAGGAAAAAAAATATAATAGACCTCCCCCACTTTTTACAAATAAAAGATACTGATTATGAAGTCCATTTTCAAAAAAGTAGCAGGTGATTAGTGAAAGAGATAGCAGATGAAACACCAAGCAAACAAATTTCTGAAAATCAACATAACTAAAGCTGATTTTCTGACATAAAGAATCAAGTTCTTCATTGTTCTGAACTATAGATAAAAACAAATTGCTAAATGTTAATGGTCATTAGCTGCCTACAGCACCTTTCAGCTTTCAATAGTATTTCTTTTCAGGAAAAATCTAAAGATATTCTTATGCTTAGTTCTATAATATTCTCTCATCTATCGTTTTAAAAAAATAAGTCCTTGGAGATTTTTAAAAATAAGTTAATAAGACCAATGACCCAACTCTGACTAATTAAAAGCTCACAGTACTTAGAGTGCTATTTTCAATGAATGTTCAGCCACAGCAGTCTTATTAAAACTGTCTACTTTATTATAATTTCCCCCATTATTAACACATGTTTAAAGAAATTGACTCTGTGACTCATCTCTCTTGCTCTTTCCCAGTTCCTGATATAAGATATAGAGTTGCAAGGTTTAAGTTAGATCTCCAACTAAGAAGGAGATTGAAATTAAAATGGCAAACAACATACTACCTCTTAGACACACAATAAGGTTATGGCACAATCTGGGGTCCCCAATATAAATTATTAGATGTTATTATAAGGCATCTAAGAAAAACAGGGAAAAAATTTTATTATATGCATATTTTCATGGTAGTAATTAAAATATATATTCATTATATATTAATAATATTGCATTGCTTAAATAAAAAATATTTTTATAATAAATGTTTTAGCCACTCAATCCATACTGAGAAGAACATCAAAGTCACAGAGATTAGAGAAGAAAAAAGACTGTTAAATTAATTTTAAGGAGCTGTCCTGACTTTCTCTATTTAATATGAAGAACCAAAGCCAAAAAAAAAAAAAAAAGGAATTATGAGACTTATTCGTTGCTTTTTCGTTTTCCACCTTATCCATGAGATTTTAACTGATTTTGAAAACCTCATTATTTCACTGGATATGTAACAGAGGTAATAACTCTCATTACAGACAGGTTTGTTCTTTTTAACTAAAAAATAAGTTAATGGTCCATACTACCCATTTTTGGAATTAAAACTGCATTCCCAATATTTCCAAAGAGACTATTCCATGATCTTAAATCCTTAAGGGTTTAAAAATAAATAAAATTTTACATTTAGCTTTCTTAAAACACGCCAAAATATCTTAAGAAAATTTCCTTTCCATAAGATCGCTTTTAGATGCTTTAATTACTGATAAATACACCAGACTTCTTTCACATGCATACAATTCACAATGGCTACTTATTACCATCATGTACAAAAACTCAGAACAAACTCAATTGTTTGACTATAAGTTGATAGTATACTAAAGCTATAATCAACTCAACACAAGAAAAACAAATTTTCTTGACATCAAGAATATTTTTCTTTCTACAATCACATTATATGCATTTAACAATGCTAAAACAGTCAATTCACAGATGATAAAGACTTTCTATAGATAGGTCACAAAAAACCAAAACAAAACAAAAAACATCTTCACATTTGCAGAAGTGCCTCTAAAAAGTTGTATTTTTTTTAAATAATGAAAGTAGCAGCAGCTGAATTGTACAAATCCTCTTGACTAAAAATATCTACATAATCAATAAACGAAACAGTCACAAGAAAAATCCCTGAAAACTTAGCTTTCCTAATCTCACTACATCAAAACAGAATGATTATACTTTTGATAAAAATAACACAGAACTCCTTGGAACTATCTACTTCTGATACATCAGCAGGAACCACTAGTTATTGCTATTTATAATGAAAAACAACTATATAATCACTGTGACTGGACACAAAAAACCCTAATTGTATGGCACTGCTGGAATGGAACAGTGGATAGAGTGCAAGGACTGGAGTCAGGAAGACTATCTTCCTGAGTTCAAATCTAGCCTCAGGCACTTACTAGCTATGTGACTCTGGGCAAGTCACTTAACCCTGTTTGCCTCAGTTCCTCATCTGTAAAATGAGTTGGAAAAGGAAATGGCAAACCACTCCATTATATTTGCCAAGAAAACCATAAATGGAGTCACAAAGAGTTGGACAGGACTGCTAGCATCATTATATCAAGGAACTATGCTTGCATGTGATCTATTCCACACATAACCAGGTAATTTTCTCACAATTGTAGAGGAAGTATCATCTCAACATCTTCAAATATAAATGATTGTTATAAGCTATAACTAAGCTTCCCATCTATTTTGCAGCATTCTTTAAAAAAATTATTTACAGGACTTAGATATTAAATCTATATTACTTTTATCCTGCCTTTGTCAATGAATAAAATTTCAGCAGTGAATGTCTCTAAATTTGCAGATGTGCTTTTCTATCTGGAAATAATAGTCCCATTATGATAAACCTTGCATGTGACATCTAAGTCATATAAATTCTTCACTTATGGCTATTATATTTTATCTACAGGATTGGTTTTAGTGGCCTCAAAACCAACATTTTGAGTTACATGAAAGCAATTATGTTATCCTGAAACATAAGCTATCAAACTTCATGCAAGGTTATGGTTTTATTAATAATTATATGGCAATCATCCACATACTGTCTTTGAAATTTTGATTCTCTGATGTTGAATGAATTCCTGAATCATCTCAAATTAAAAATCACAAACAGTGACATTAACTCCCTACATCATACCTAGTCTTAGTAACAAAACAGAAAATTTAATGTCATTTTTTAAAAATGTAATTTGTAAAAATAATGTATTTGAAGGAGGAAAAGAGAACAGTTTCTAAGACCAACCTAAATTGGGCACTAAATGTTGGTAAACAGTGCCACCTTTTGGTCCTTTTAGGAACTGAGAGTTGTCATCAAAACAAAAATGTTTATTTAAGTAACATGAATATGAAAGATACAGAACAGAAAATCCAAAAGTTGACTAATGAATTACTAGACATATTTACTGACTTATAACAGAGGCATTCTTTTCCCTAACTATAGGATTTGGAACATCAAAATAAATATATTTCAATACATTTAAATACTGAAAAATACAGTTATCAAATACACCATTAGACCATTAGGCCACCTATATTTTTTATTAAAGGCTTTAAACGTGTACATATAACCTTTAATATGTAGTAATATAACCTAAACACATCTGTACACACATACATATATGCATACGTATATACATAAAATACAGAACTATGTTTTTAAATAATTTTTATAATATATCCATTCACAAATTTTACAATTAAACAAGATTTTAGGAAAATTTCATTGAATATATTTACAACTGAAATATTGCCCGAATGGTAAAAAAACCAATGTATTTTAAAATACTACAAAGACAGTATGTGTGTATATGCACACACTTATATAAAGGATTTGTATTTATCATGTATAATACTTGTTTATATTATGTAACTAAAGAAAATAGCATGAATACAACATTCTAAATTTGCATATCCTTATACCATGTAGAAAAGAAAATGCAAATCTTTATCATCTTTTTTTTAGGAATTGCCTATATTTTTTCATATCTTGGACTTGAGCTTTATCTAAATACAAGTTACTATAAAATACTGTTCCTAAAAACTTCTCTAGCTTGATTTCATTACTCACATTGAGGGTCTTGTATAACCATTATTTTAGTGAAATTTTACTATAAGACTCTCACATAAGACTCTCTCTTAAATACTTAGGAAATGACAGGAAGCCTTCATAAAGCTCTTAAATCACAAAGGAACTTAACCCACTATGCATCACATTCAAAGCTAGCTAATAATTGAACTGAAGGGAAGGTTAGGATAAGCCTATAATAAAATATAAGGAAAGCACAAGAGGGAAAAGAAAGTCAGAAAGATGAGTCAGAAATACTGCATGAATACAGCATTGCAGATGCAATGGAAAACCACCCAACAATTTAAGTCAGTAATCATTAGGCATTAAGTTAGAGACTTAGTCAATCTGTAGATGTCATGTCCTTGTTTTTTCTTGTTGTCTACTTTTTTAGTGTTTGTTAAACACATTCAACAAAAAGCACAAAGTTTAAAAAAGTGTGAAAACTTAATTTTGAGATATATATATATATATTAGCAGCTCTGATTTAGTAAATGAGACTGAAACCAGAGGCAGTTTATTTTTTAGGGATTCTATTGTCTCTAATATTCCTTTTTTCCCATTACCAGGGATTGTTGTCCACTAAGAGAATGGCATTTTGCATTTTCTTTAGAAAACTTTAATTTCATTACACTATTCCAAAGTGGCTGAAAACCAATTTTAAAGTCCTCGGTTTGTTTTTCCACTTTTAACTCTAGAGGAAAAGGAAGAAGGAGGGATTGAAGGGGAACCATTCTTGTTCCTTTTTCCTTTCAGCTCAGTTGTTCCTGTACTGCGAGGGCCACCACTTGTAAGGAATATTATTATAAAGGAGAATCCTGCACTGGTACAGTGTCAAGATTATGTGAGATGCTTCAATTCATGCACTGCTTATTGCTATAAATAATTAAGCGTTGAATGTCATAAAAAATATTGCCCAGGATTTAGACACAGATGAAGGCTCATATTAACAATCTTAAAATTACTTCATTTATTCAATCTCATTGAAATGAAATTGATACAACAGTAGATAAAGCAGAAAGTTGTTTAAATAAATGTGTACATCCTTGCAAACAGAGTAAGTGGGGGACAGAGCTCAGAAAGATGTTTTACCAATTTCAAAGCAAGAGCATCTGAGAAAGTGAATATGCTCTATTATTGAAAATGTACTTAGATATAATTTAATGTCTTTTCTAAAATTGGACACATTTCCTGAAGTTGTATTAGTGATATTGGAGGATATTTACTGCATATATTGGGGGTCTGTCAATGAGCACTACTTCCTACTTAATACTATATTATATTACAAATTAGCATTTCTAGACTAAACTAAGCAGCTGCTACACAGCTGTCAAGAAAGCAATTTTCAATGCTTCAAGCAGTTGGCTGTCTTACAACAAATCTTCCCATAGCGATGCAGCACACTTCTGCCTCTACTCTATGCTGCCTCTACTCTATGCTTACTCTACAGCCCAAGCACCAGGAACGAGGAAGCAAGCTCTATCGAATAACAAACAGAATAAATCATACCTCCCCCTCAAGATTACATTTTAAAATTTAAGAATACTTAGCATTATCTATGTTTTCAAATGTAAGGGCTATACATACCTTGGGGGAACAAAGTCTCTTTACCCAGACACACTGCTAAATGGACAGGGACTAGTGAAAGCATCTGTTATGTAAGATTTCTCTTTCAACAGAGTATGTAATATATACACATCAGCAAAATGTTATTAGTATGGGCTCTCAGGCAAGACATGGAAATAGCTTCATTACATAGAACAGGATCTAATGAGTTTGATTAAAATGAGATTCCACAGCTATAAAGCAGTGTCATTGCCATTTTATCTTGACTTCTTTGATATCCCATTTTACAGGTAGAAATAATGAAATTCCAAGACAACCTGACAAACTGAAATGTAATGTGGTACAATGGAAAGGCACTAGATTTAGAGTCATATAACTTAGGTTCAAAGTCCCCTCTGTCATGTACCAAGCTGTGACTGCTTCACAGGGACTGTTTAGTCGCTTGCTTTGTAGGAGTTGGGCAAGTCCCTTCCACCATTTGGGGCTCAGTTTCCTCATCTATAAAATGAGGTAGTTGGATGAAGTGACTCTAAGCCCCCTTCCAGCTAGCACTAAATCTATGGTCCAGTACCACATGACTCTCAGTGATAGAACAGGAAAACACTGTCACCAATCCAACAGTATACTATCTGCATAACCAAACTGCAATACCCAACACCATTCTATCACCATATCAGCGATGGGGTCTAAATGACAATGAACAGCAGCAATGGTGGTACTTTTTATTAAAGCACTCCTAATCTTCACCCTAACCCAATTATGCCTCTAGTGACTGCAACAGGAAGAATAACCTGACTCGCTCTCTCAAATACATTTCTGAGGGGATGACATGCAAACTAACCCATGCTGCCTCTAAAATAGTTCAATTTGCTCAATTCTCTCATCAATAATTCTTAAAAAACTAGAAAGCCAATACATCAGAACAAAATTAAGCATGACCCTACTTTAATGACCAAAAGTAAATGTCATTGGAAGTATATTCGTAATGTGAAATTAACTCGTTATGCAATGTTACAATTTTACTAGATCATGTAATGTAATGCTGCCATCTGTTGATCCAAAAAGATGTAGCACATTCTCTGATGTAGCTAGGATTGTTAAAGGAAAAAAAAAAAGCTCTCAGGCTATTTCACTATTTCAGTAAAGCTATTTTAGAAAAAAATTCAAGGAAGTTCATCTTAAAAGCTAACGAAGCTTTGGCATTGACTTCCGGTCAACAAATAAGCACTTATGTGTAGAGCACCAGGAATATAATTCCTACCACTAAGATCTTACCTTCTATAATATAACACATACACAAAGAGCAAGAACAAAAAAAAAGTAAATTCAAAGGTGGAGAACACTAACTGGGGAAATAAGGAAAACTTAGAAGGAAACAAAGACCTGGAGCCAGGAGATGCAATGTCATGTACCAAGTACAGCTCATGGACCACTTAGACTGAACAGTATATGGGAAGGGAAAAAGAAATGATAGGAAAGTTAGATGGATGCTGATTTAAATGCAGGTGAATTTTGTAATTTTTTTGGAGGCAATGTAGAACCATTGAAGAATACTGAGTATGGGAATGACATGGTCATATCTGTGTTTTAGAAATATCAATTTGGCAGCAGTGTGAAGAACGGATTAAATAAATGAGTGAATAAAAATGAAGAAAATTATGAGGCAACACCTGTAAGAGAAAAAAGCACCTCAAAAATCAGTGTTTTTCAAATAGCTCGGTAGCACAATTTCATAATGCCAGAATAACGAACACTACAAAACAATGTGTGTTAACAAAACAACGTGCATTAACCAAAAATTGCAACACTCCTGAACTTTGCCAATATTATTTCAATGTTAAAAGGAACTCAGACATTAAGGTTTTTGATTTCAAAAAGGCAAGTCAATAAATAACATGCAAACTTGTTACTGTAAAATCATCTTCATACTCAAATCACAAAAATGGAAGTGAAAGATTTATCAATGGTCCTAAAGTATATAAGGAGTGACTATTAAAAAAATAAATCTCCTGTTCTTCATCTCCATTAGGGAAACAGAAGAAAAAATGTGATTCAAGTGCATCAGAAGAGATGATGTATGAAAATTTCATGACCATGAAAGCTAATAGTGGGATTATCAATTTACTGAATGATCCCTATACCCTGAATACCACAGTAGGTGCTGAGTACTCAGAGGTGTCATTAAGTCTTCTACGAGATTTTAAAACCAAGATAATTTAGTACTTAGGAAGTTGAACTGCATTATTTCTTAATCCCTTTAGGAATTTATGATACTAATCTCTATATGCAGATAATAATGGCCACATCTGCTTGGTGTGTTTTTTAAATTTTACTGTTTATTTGTGCATTTTACAATTAGATATGCAACATACAGTTCAGTGCAAAATAAAGAACAATATCTCATGGCAATTTGTTGCTTTAAACATGTAGTTTCATGCTTCATAGAATGATCAAAACAAGAAAAAATCTGGTCAATAAAATGAAAAAAATTATGTATTTTAAATGTTCCACTCCACAAAAAAAACAAAAAAAAAAAAGGAAAATGGAGCCTAGCATTAGATACATAATCTCAATTTAGTTAAGGAGAGAGATCACAGTCCAACACATTTTTATTACATTGATGAAATATCTAAAAGTCTTTAGAAGTACAACATCAATCAGAATTGTCAATTCACAAATACTTCCTAAAATAAAGGCAATACACAAAAAAATTCAGTACGTAGAACATAAATATTTGTAAATTTGGATACAAAATCATAGAGTGAGTTTGAATTTTGCAAAAGAGCCACTGTTAGGGATTATTTCCTTTTATCTTCTTCAGCTGCTAACCCAGTGTCCTGGAGTTAGTAAATGCTTAATGGATGCTTAACTGATTTCAGACCTCTTCATTCTTCCTTATAAAATCTTCTACAATGGCTTTTAAGAAAAAACTTAATTACAGAATAGGCTTATAAGCCTCACCCACAGCAGATGATGTGATTATTACTAGTTAGGTTATTTACTTTTTTGAAAACAAAAATTGTTATAACTCCTTCATTTTGGATGGCATAACTAAGTGAATATAAAAATGTAAGTATGCACAGATATACCTGTAATCTATAGTGAGGTCTATAAGACCATCAATATCAGACACTGGTTTTTTTTGGCAATCTGTGTGCACAGAACCTCTGGGAATACAACTTTCAAAATGTGAAAGTGTATTTTTAGAATCTCTATTACAGTCAATTATAACATCTATTTTTCCAATATCTTCCTTGCTATAGAGTCATTTGTGCATTTGGACAATGAACTGCTAATTACACTCTTATAATGAATTTGACTGCAACCTTTTATTTGTATTTGAGAAACCAAAGGTTTATTTTTATGAAATCTCCATTTTTAAAGCACATTTAATACCTATAATTGTTGCTCATCATCTGTAACTTATAAGCAACCTGCATTTTACTTTACTTCTCACCATTCCCAATCTACTTTCCTCAACAACAGCGAAAGATGGTATGTAGAGCAGATCTTCTTTACTCAATTCCTCTAAGAGACCACAAAGGGAGTTTTCCTTGCTCAGGCTAGCCATTCCAGTATTCCAAGAGTACGATTCCCATCTCATTCATCCTCATTCATCTGCAACACAAGGTCTGGTGAAAAAGACCATCTAGTGAAAGTATTTATTGTTTCCACCCCAATCCCCACACTATATATGAGTATGAATATATATTCTTCGGTAGCATACAATAATCTAAAATTCCAATATATGCTCAAAATTCTCATCTTAAACACCTCATTCATTCATATTCTCTCTCTGTCTCTGTCTCTATCTATATAGATAGATAAAATATGTACACACACACACACACACACACACACACAGAGAAGACAATCCTAGCAACAAAATTCTTACTTTGAAATATAAATTCTCTGCCAAGAGAAATGGTTGTTGGAGTATATTATGGAGTTTCTTTTTTTTGGGGGGGGGGGGTTAATACATCTATAAAATTTGAAAAATGAATTTGGATCATTCTTTCTTGTCAAACTTTCCACATGAAATAAAAATCAAAAAAATAGCAGAAAATTGTCATATTTCATCTATATATCCCTAGATGAAATGTTATAATACTTCACTTATATACCCCACAGGCAAAATAGATGAAGACTGTTTCATCAACAAACCTTTGAGTAGAAAGAAATGGGTAAGAAGGGCTATCAGGAAGATAAGGAAATTTTTAATTTTCTATCTTGGGTCAATAGCTATCAGTTTTCCAGTAGACAGGATACACAAAGTATAACTATAATTTAATTATAATCCAAAAAATGTCTCTTTCTTTCTAGTCACGTCATTTGTATTTATGTTAAATGTCCACAAGTGAAGGCATAATTCAAATCATTAGACAGTTACTACTTCTAATGTATGAAATTTATTTGTATTTATACAGCTCTATTTTTAGGCTTGTAATCAAGTGAAATAAATTAAGTAAAATGCTTTGTAACTCCTAAAGCAATAAATTTTTAAAAAGATATTATTATTATTCATTATAATTGTAGTAAGTCCAGGTTGGGCCTTAAGACACTTTTTCACTAGATGGTCAATATTTGATTATACCTTTAGACAAATGTTCAAGCCTCAAAACTCAGATCAGTATTTACCTTCACTATAACGCAGCAGAGCTTAGTGGAGTAGAAAAGAGCGCTACCTTAAGAGTCAGGAAGGACCTGGGTTTGATTCTTGTCAATAACACTTACTAGATATGTGGGATAACTGAACCCTTGGTGAGCTTCAGTTTTCTCATTTTCATATGGGGATAAAAGTGTCTTTAACTACTTCACAGTTTTAGAGTGAGGCTCATGAGACAATATATGTAAAGGACTTTGATATGTCAAGAACCATTCGTTAACTATTATAAGAAATGGCTCCTTCAGCTATAGAGTAAGCTGTACAAGGAAAACAAATCTGAGATGGGAAAATGTACCACTAAAAACACTTAAACTAAAGTAACATTTTATTATGTATAGCCATTTGATAAATATGTATACACACAACCACAATAAAACAATAAATATAGCACATAAGAGAGAGACAGAAAGAGACAGAGAGAGAGAACACCTGTGTTAATTAAAATATTCAGTCTACTTATATCTATGAACAACTGTGGAATTCATATAACAAGGTGGGTAGAAAAAGGCAAAATTGCCAGAGACAGAAAAAAGTATATAGTATGAAGTAGGTTAACAAACTTGCAAATTGTGTTCCTCCCTTCTTTCGCCTCCACTAAAACCCCAGACAAATTAATAGACTAAGAAGGTTATGTGCCACTACACATTTCTATGCCTGATTTTGAAAATGTCAGATAAGAACAGTAACTCCAGAAATTACTGCATGATATACAAATGTCTACCCTAGTACTAAAGGTAAAGACAAAGAAGCAATAAGCTACAAAAAATGGTTTTGATTACGATATGATCAGCTAGAATGTCTGGAAAAAAAAATTTAATGAATGCCAATATGGTGAAAGAATATAAAGTTAAATTAATTAAAACTATACTAATAGTACCTATTAATTTTATTTAATATGAACATTTGGCTCTTACATTACCCTTACTATCTTACAAAGACATATATACACAAAAATGAAATTTTGGTCATCATTATTTAAATAAAATCAAGAAAGAAGAAACAAATGGGTTTTTATTTTGAGAAATCATATAAAAAAATTAAACAAAGACTCAAACATAAATATTGCAGCCATATGCAACTAAAACACTTCTCTCAATCTAACTCCAAACACTTAATCATAATTGTCTTTCATTATTCATCAGGCAAATAACAAGGTTTTTGAGCTCTTAAGCTCTATACAGCACTAGCACAAGCATTCAAAGCTATAAGGCGCGCGTGTGTGTGTGTGTGTGTGTGTGTGTGTGTGTGAGAAAAGTATGAGTTATAGCAAACTAGGTTTCCCATTGAAAACTACCATAAAATTACACAAATAAATATAATCTTAAATAAAATGTGATAAGGACGATGAAAAGACCCCCATGTGCTCTAGAAAAATAGAGGCAAGTGAGGACACTTTCTGTGGAGGCAAAATTAGGGAATGCTCCATGGAAGAGGTACCCTAGCTGAACCTTGAAGGAAGAGGTGTTTTAACAGGCAGGGTTGAGTAATGAGTACATTATGAACAGAAGGGACAGCCTACCCCAATGCAGAGAAATCAGAGACGGTAGTTCAAGATCAAGAAACTTCTATTAATCTCATTTGGCTAGAATGTACAACACATGAAGAGGAACATTGTGAAATAAGGCTGAAAGGGCAGACTGGAGCTGGACTGTGAAACATCTTAAATGCCAAGTTAAAATGTTTACATTTGGTTCTTTGGGCAATAAGAAGACAGTGAAGGTTTCTGAGTTAGAATGTTAACAGTCAGACCTATACTTTAGGAAAATTATTTGGCAGCTATGTGTAAGGATTCAAAATGGGGACGTTTAGCCTAAATAACTGGAGACTCATAGGAACATCATAACTGTCTTTAGGTCTGTGAAGACCTGTTATGTAGAGGAGAGCTGAGATTTATACTCTTTGGCCCTAAAGGAAAGAAGTGGTAGCAACAGGTGGAAATTACAAGGATATACATTTAGATTTGACACAAAAAGCTACCCAAAAGTGGAATGGGCTGCCTCAGGAAATAGCAAGTTCCCCCTCATTGAAGGTCTTCAGAATAAAATACAGGATGACCACTTATTGGGTATGTTGCAGAAAGGATTCTTCCTGAAGTACAGATTGGACTAGGTAAGTCAGTAAAGTCTCCACCAACACTAACATTCTGTGATAAAGAATGGATTTAAGGGGGAAAAACTCAGGACTAGAAGAATATTTCATTCTTTGTTATAAGGGATATCTCTTTCTGGAAAAAGGTGGGAAAGAGATACAGTAAAAAATGTATATGACAAAAAAACAAAATATATACTTTTATTAAGTGGGGAAAAAATAAGACTGTTTCAATAGTCTATGTCACAGATGATGAAGGTCTAAATTCGAGTTGTGGCAGTGTAAATGAAAAAGTTATAAAAAGATAACGTGGAAATAAAACTGACAAGACATAAAATGTGATGAATGGGGATGGAAGGAGGGAGCAGGAATAGTCAAAGATGACTCCAAGGTTTCTGAGCCAGAGTTGAAGGAGGATGATAATGTATTCAACAGGAATAAAACAGCTGGAAAAAGGGACAGAGCTATTTGGATGGGATGGGGAAGGAATTTGGGGATATAAAAGTAGAGATGTTTAGCAGGTATTAGGAGATATAAAATAAACTCAGGTAGAGAATGGAGCTTAGAGGTATAAATCTGGAAGTCTGCAAAGACAACACAATAATCTAAAAGGAATGAATGAAATCACTGAGAGAAGGGGTCATAGGGCAGTCTCAGAGAAAGACAATGAACCGTTAAAAGAGAACAAGAAGGAGCACTCAAAGAAGAACAAGAAAAGAGTTATGACCTCAAATTAGAGTTTCTTTAATAGCATACACACACAGTAAATGCATATACTCTCTTTAACTATCTAATTTGTGTAGATTTAACCACAAAGCTATCATTCCATAAATATACGATGTGTTATGTATTTTAAGAACCAGAGTCTTAGATGGCCAGTTGATGCAACCTAAAGGTCTTCCCCTCAACCAAAAAGGTGATACTATAGTTATGCTTATGATGTATAACTGTAAAATAAGACTTCATATAAATACATAAAGAAGTCTACATCCAAATAAGTGCTTCTTTAGTTACTTTAGAAAATAATATACTCATTAAAGTGACACTGCCACTGGTCAAAACATTTGTAAAACTTCTTCGGAACTACCTTCAGAGTCAGAATACAAGCCAAAGAAGAAAAGTGGTCTCATTGCTTTGTAGTCACAGCTCATCTTTGACTAAAAATCAGTTACCTAACTTAACAATAAAATAATCTTGGTTTCAAATGAATTGTAGTTATTTTTAAAAATTAACTGTACTTCTAAAGGACAAATATTTACTACTACTGAAGAAAATTAAAGGATTATAACCAGGCTATCATTCCAAAAGAAGTTTCGAATGTATTTTAAGGAATGAAGAAACATTAGGATGAGTGTAAATATATAGCTTTTTGAAGTGACTACTTTGAAGGAGACATTCAGAGATATAAAGTCTGGTGCTTGATTTTCTTTTTAAAGTCACTCTGCTTTATAGTTTCACCTCATATTTTACATGTCTGTATAAACATTCATCATCTCCCCAATTTTAAGAATGACATATCTTCTGGAATACTGCATGGAGTGAAAACTGAATCTAGTTCAATGAAGGTACCCTGTTTCCTGAAAGTAAACTAAGAGGATTTAAGGAGCCACTACCAGCATTAATTAATCTCAAGAAACTCTTAAAGGCTCTGCTAAGGGGATAACTATCTTCCTAACTACTTAGATCTGAAAGTTTAACCTGTTTGCACAAACAATGTAATAATTTATCCACCTAATTCTTCCCAGTTTACCACTACCCTCACTTAAAAGTAGTAAAGATTCTCCAATGTTACTGAATACAGTAGCTTAATTGTTATGTAGTTTTCAAGATAGTACAGCTATGCATCTTATATGATAAAAATTAAGTATATTCGATTTGCATTTTTGACTAGTACATCAAAAACACTTTTAAATGGGATGACTGATTATTAAAATTATAATAAAACACATTATAAAATGTATGCATTACAAATAAAGTTCCAATTATCCATGCTAATAAAGGGAATCAGTGGCATGGGTAAGCCTAAATCATTCATATTTAATTTAAAAATATATTATGATTTCCATGCAGCTAATTTAACTTCCCAATTATGTTTACTTAACCTAATATTAGTCTTAGTTTGCATTCTCTGTATACATACCAGCTGGGCAGCTAAGAAAAATGACCCAGGAGAAGGATGAATGAAAGAGAGAAGTTAGCCTGAGATTAAAAACTGACCATGGATAATCCACAATGTAGACAGTCAAATGCAAACAACAATATTTTCTCCTTTTCACTTTTCTCAAAAGAATGGAAATCACACAATCAAGAATTAAACTTTGTTGTAAATCACTGCTACTTACTATATAAGGTGTAACAAACACATGAAGATGGACATTTTATATCAAACAACGTAATTAAGAGCATAAAATACATAGGGCTGATTATTAGATTATAAATGAAAACAAATTAAATATTAATTGTTTTAAGAGTAGTCTAACATTTCTAAACTCTTAAGGAAAAAAATTCAAAAGGCCTTTCCTAAAGCTGAAATTAGACTATTCAAGTTGGATTGTATATGAACATTTATAAAAACAAGTCTGGATAATTAGAGTCTATGCTTGCCGAATCAAATTAGAAAATATCTGGGACAAATAAGCACAACACAAATACAGTTAAGGCCCATACTGAGAGCTTTTGTTTTTTTAAACTTATTGGTCAAAAGCATTTAAAATATTTTTTGCTACCTCAGGGATGTTAGCACAAATCCTGATACTAAACTAGATATGAGCAAACTTTTAGTCAGCGAAAAGCTAGTAAGTTGCTTCAAAAACATGTTCTGTTTTGTTTTTGTTTTTTTACCCTCAGGCCAGCAGATTCTGAATTTGACCAAGACACTGCAGAATGAGGAAGAAAAGTAATTGTGTTCTTTCTATCGCAATTAAAAATCACTAAGCTATAATATCTTTTTCTCCTATGTCTAGAACACAGCTAACAATGATAAGCATTCAAAAAACATAACAATACTGACTGTATTACCTGTAATTTTATATCCATAAGCAGCTAGTTGACCAGCCATATATTCTCCATCTGAATTATTGTGAGAACAACCCCATGTCCGTATCCAAATTTTCTGAATACCAGGAATAGTACTACGGAGTAATTAGAATGTAAAATAGTCAGGTGAAATAACTTCAAACCAAAATCAAATAGTCACACTACATGAACCAAAATTGCATCTGCCCAGTTATATGTATTTCACTCCACATACTATCTACCAATTCAAATCACACACATCAATTACAGCCATAAATACTAACTCTTGCTTGAAGTCTTCTACAAATATAGATTAACATACTTCTAAAAAAAAATCTCATTTATAATGTCTTCTGCTTTTTCCCTTCTAGTTTAAAAAAATATGTATCTTATTACCATTGTCAAAGTATTACAATTAAGACCAGGTCCTGAAATGACACATACAAATACTGGTACAGCATAAAATTATTTTAGCTGACACACTAAAAAAGAAAATCAAATAAGTGCATCTGGTATATTTTGTAGCAAATTATTTCTGTGATATCAACAACCAACTATATTATGATTTACTAATAACAAACACTACATAAATGGTGAAGCTAAAAAAGAAAACTCATACCAATATAATTAAGGTTTCACATTAACAAACCTTTTCCTTATGTAAACAAAGGATTCTAAAAATGAAATTTTCATGCAGAACATTTACTCCCAAATTTAGATGGCACTAGTCTAAACTTAGATCTTAAACACTGCTTTTCAAGATGATGTGAGTAATTTTGCAATCATTAAAATTCATGTGAATATAAAAAATACAAATTAACACCAAAATGGAGAAATTTTAAAATAAAATTTGTTTGACTTAGGTGTAATTACTGCCTGGAAAAAAGGAAATCCCACAAGACAAATAAATTAACCTAAACAATTCTAGTAAGAAATTATAACATGGAAACATCACATATTTACTATTTCTTCTACTCCTCAGTGGAATTTTCTTAAAAAAACTTTGAAATGCATCAATTACTTGATACTGTCATTAAAAAGTAACCTTCATTTTCCCAGTCCCCATATAGCTTAAATTCAAAACAGAAATGGTCACATTATTAATACACATTAGTTATATTTTTCATTTTTCATAAAGAACCGAATAATTTTTAGAACACTAACCTATCATTTGGTGGATCATCTTCCTCTTGCAAACATTTTTGGGTATTACGTTTTCGCACCTTTGGAACAATGCTTTTTCTTGAAAAATATCTATCATGAGGCTTTGAATCTTCTCTTGACATAATATCTTCTATGTCTTCAAGTGGTGAATCACAAGATGCAGCAGGCATCTTCCCCATAAGATTAAAAAAAAAAAGAAATATAAATCAGATGCAGCATTTTTCCCCATAATAAAAAAGAGCATATAATTATAATTCACAGATATATCTAAATTTCCTTTCATTATACTGCAAACTACCTGTATAATCCCAGAAAAGTTAAATAATCTCTTAGTGCTCCTGGCCAGAGATATCAAACATGTAGGCCACAATACTCCTGAGTGTGGCCTGAACCACATTAAAATGCAATTAGGAAAATTTAACCAAATAAATAAAAATATCTTAACACATATATAATATTACACTTTAAGACTTAGTCAACATAATGGCCCACAGGGAGCCTTATGTAAGATTTAGTGGCCCTCTTTTCTATTTGAATTTGACACCAAAGCTCTAGGTAACTTCAGGCAAGATTCTAAGTTGCTATATTATTAAATGGCATTTCCTCAATGGGGAGCTCTCTATACTGCCATTAAATCACAGGTCCAGTTCCCATTCTTAGCATAACATAATTTGATTATGAGTCAGTCGGTTAAAAAGCAACAAACATCTACTGTGTGCCAGGCATTGTGCTAAAAGCTGGAGATACAAAAAATGACAGACAGTCCTTGCTCTCAAGGAACTCACAGCCTAATGGGGAGACAACATGCAAACAACTGTGTACAAATAAGATACATACAAAATAAATGGAGATAGATGACAAAGGGATGGCACAAGCATTAACAGGGATTTGGAAAGGCTTCTGGCAGAAGGTGGGATTTTAGCTGGGATTTGAAGGAGGCCAGAGAAACCAGGAGGCTGAAATGAGGAGGAAGAACATTCCTAGTGGAGGGGCAGCCAGGGAAAATACCCAGAGCCAAGAGATGGAGTATCTTGTTCAAGGAACAATTATTAGATTGTAAGCTTCTTAAGAGCAGGGACTATTTTTTGCCTCTCTACATCCCCCGAGCTTAGCACGGTGCCTAACACATAGTAGGTACTTCATAAATGTTTATTCATTGATGGAGGAACAGCAAGAAGGTCAGTTTCACTATGGATTTCCAAGTATGTGGGAAGCTGTAAGGTGTAAGACTGAAAAAGTTGGGGAAATCAGGTTAAGAAGAGTTTTGAACACCAAAGAGGATTTTATATTTGATCCTGGAAGTGTCAGGTTGTCACTGGAATTTATTAAATGGGCGGAAGGGGAGTGTCAGACTTGTGCTTTAGGAAAATCACTTTGAGGATCCAAACCACAGTAGTAGCAGTGTCAAAGAAAAGGGGGCATAT
The DNA here is from genome assembly GCF_900497805.2 of Vombatus ursinus. Taxonomy (NCBI): domain Eukaryota; kingdom Metazoa; phylum Chordata; class Mammalia; order Diprotodontia; family Vombatidae; genus Vombatus; species Vombatus ursinus. Next base: position 4,472,494 of record NW_020940355.1, read on the forward strand.
ATCAGAAATATTCCAAAGGTAAAATTGAGAGACCTTGGCAACTGATTGAATGGGGCTGAGAGAGGGGGCGGGGAGAGAGTGAGGAGGCACACTCAACAGTACTAAGGAAGTTAGGAAGAAGGAAGGATTTGAGGAAATGACAAGGAGTGGTTTTTGACATGTTGAACTTAAGATTCTATGGGACATCCATTTTGGGATGTCTAATAGGTAGTTGGAGATGCAATTCTAGAGATTAATACAAAGTTTAGACCTGAATAAGTCAGAAAAGCTATTTACTCCATGGGAGATGATGAGATTACCCATCCATGGTTAGCAGGCATGACCTAGCAGAATATCCAACAAAGGACACTGAGAAGGAGCTGTCAGATGAGTAGGAGAAACAGGACAAAGTGTCATGAAAACCTAGAGAAAAAAAGACTATCAAGGAGAACAGAGTGATGGACAGTGCCAAAAGCTGCAGGGGTACACAAGGATGAGGACTGAAAAAAAGGCCATTAGTTTTTGCAATTAAGAGCCCATCAGAATGCATTCCTTACACATTTAATAAATCAATACTAAAATTACATTTGATGATAGTCTCCATCTGACAATTCTTTGGGCCTGGCTGTAGAAACCTTTTGCTCCCCCCATTTATATTCACACAGATTTGTTGATTCTTCCTAATTCTCAATTTCTGGATATCTCTATCTTCTAAGTGATTCCCACCTCTATCCTGGGCTTATTATTAGTATTTTCTTTACAATAATTCTTCTACATTTGCTTCCCATCTGGATTTAATATTTATAATCATTGCCTAAAACTACTGATTTACACTCCCCATGAACTTTATATATCTATTCTACTACAATCTAAAAGTAAACATGCCCAAAATGTAGCATGTCAAAATTTTGCCCTTCAAAGATTTCTTTCCCTCTAAATTTACATTTAATCCAGGGAAGAGATGAGTACTAACAGAGCATGATGCCAGCTGATATTCATGTGACCCTGTTACTCACCTCCACTCCACCCCCCACCCCACAACTTCTTTTTTGACCACCTTTAATCATCTTTGATATCAAAGTGACTCCTTCCATTACAATGCACTGGTTCACCTTCTACAGCTCTGATCGCCACTTCTTTCTTTACTGGTCCCTCATCTTAACTGAAAGGAACCTTACAAGTCATGGGAGTTAGAGCTGGAAAGACCTTTAAAGCCATTTTGTCCAGAGGGGTCAAATCTGCTCAGATTAAAATGTAAATGGGAAACGTTTAACAAAATACAATACAATGCAAATAATACTAATTTGTGGTTTCTGAAGTCAACGTGAAGGCTGTAAATCCTTTCTATTTGAATTTGATAGGGTTGATCTAGTCCAACCATTTTACGGAAGACAAACCAAATACTGCAAAAATGTACACACAAGTTTCTAACTGAAGGTAAGCGTGTGGACCGCACCTCTGGTCACAGGTTATGGCAGTATTGAAGTTCGTTATATTTTCCGACCATTCTATCCAAGTGATTTGCTCAAGGCAATAAGTGGCAGAGCAAGGACCTGAAACAACATCCTCTGGCTCCAAATCCAGTTACCACCAACTGGAAAAAGCAGAGAAGGCTTTAGTGAGGAGAAAGAATTAGAGCTGGATTTCAAAGGATGACTAGAAATTCCACAGGTGAAGGAGGGGCAGGAGAGGCAGAAAAGAGAGGTTGCTTTAGGAAAATACATTACAACTTCCTTGGGTCTCCATTTCCTAGTCCATAAAGTGAACGGATTTCAATTAGATCCATCAAGTTCCCTTCCAGCTGTATATCTATGATAATGATGATCCATACATGTTTAGGTCCACAGAATATAATCCACTTTGCCTACTGAATAGTTCATGTGAAGAGTAGTAGAATGAGATAAGGGTGGAGAGATAGGGTGGTGTCAGGTTTCAGAAGGCCCTAAATGTCAGACAAAATAATATGAACCTTCTTCCATACACAAAGAACCGCTGAAGGTCTCTAATCAGAGGAACAACACAGACCAGTACATATGAAAGATTAGTATGGAGGCAACTTGAAGGATGAATGGGGGAGGCGGGGAAGCAGAGAACAGATAGACACAGACAGATAGAGAACACAGAATATAGTGGAAGGATTCATCAACTCACAAACATCTAACAATGCGTTAAAGGTCTGGCTCAAGGTACTGCCAAGAGAATGGAAGGGAAACATTTGAAAGACAAGCGTCAACAAGACTTTGTGACTGAATGAATATAATGACTAGAAAAAGAAAGGCAACCTAACCAAACAAAATGCTTAAGAAATGAGAGGTGGTCAGTTTGGAGAGAAGATTCAGATTACAATATACTGAATTTTAGGATACAACAGAAAATCAAAGTACAGATTTCAGTTGGCAGTTGAAGATCTAGAACTATGTATAGTTCTAGTATAGTGGATAGAGTACAAGGCTGGGAGTCATGAAGACCTGAGCTCAAGTCTAGCCTCAGACACTATCTGTGTGGCCCTGGGCAAGTCACTTAACCACTGTTTGCTTTAGTATCCTTACCCGTAAAATGAGGATTACAGCACCTACTTCCCAGTGCTGTTGTGAGGAGCAAATAATTTTTGTAAAGCATTGAAAACAGGGCTCAGCACACAGTAAGCACCATGTAATTGTTAGCTATTATCATTATTGTTATTACTGTTATCATTATAACTAGACTTTGGGAATTAAGTCAGAATTCTGAAGTTAGAATGAAATTAAATGAAGACTCAAAGATGAACTGCATAGTAATGACAATGTATATCATAAGAACATATAATGTCTCAAAGGAAAACCAAGGATTCCATTCTTTGAACTTAGATTTTATTAGGTTAAAAGGGCATCTGTTCTTCAACCATAATCCCAGTGTTGGTGAAAGATACTCCAAACCCCACAGGATGGCAATAGTTGTAGGGGCAAGGCCACAAGACAGGAGAGGGTGGCTACAAGCACAGACACAGCCTTTCATGGAGGACTTCAAAAATCTCATCCACTTTATTTACACACCCATCTGCATACAAAGAGTGCCAGATATGGAGCTATAGAATGGGGCTCAAACTGTGGAAGTTTGGGCAAGTTATATAACCTCTTTGGGCCTCAGTTCTCTCATCTATGAAGTATGGAAGGAATGGAGAAGCCTACCTCCAAAGTTCCTTTCATCTGTAAATCTATGACTCTATAATCTTCTGTCTTTCAAACAACCTTTTACTGAAAAGCTTCACTTAAAAGCTGGAGGTTTATAAGAGCCACAGGAAAAAGGAAAGTGGGAAAATAAAAAGAATGATGGGTGTGCACTAGGCAAAAAAGGCACATTCAAATCACAATCCATGGAGGGTAATTTTCTCTTGGTATAGATGATCATTTTAGGCAGCATAATGCAGTGGTAAGAGCAACAGCTTTGAAGGGTTATGGTGCTCAAATCCTGAGTCTGTCATTTATCACATTTTCTACCTACAAGTCATCCATCTTTCTGGGCCTCAGGTTTCCCATCTATAAAATGAAAGGCATGGGCTCCCTATCACCTCCAGGAACAAATATAAAATGCTGTGGCATTTAAAGTCCTGCCTGCCCCCCATGCCTGCTTTGCTCTCCCTCTTCAACTCTGCCTCCAGGCTTACCTGTTTCCTTCAAATGTCTGCTAAAACCTCACTTATGCAAGAAATCTTTCCCAGCCTTCTTTAATTTTAGTGTCTTGCATTTATACTATCCATGAACTCGAGTGTGTGAGAGTGTGTGTGTGTGTGTGTGTGTGTGTGTTTAGCACAGTTTACATACATTTTGCACAGTGCCTGGCACTTAATAAATTTTCACTATCAATCTGCAAAATAAGTTCCTGCTAAGTGACAGACTAATGGGTGCTGGAAATACAAGAACAAAAATTAAACAGTGCCTGACCTCAAGAAGCAGACACTGTTATCAGGGAAGACTACATACTGAATGAGTTAACAAAGGTAAAGCACACAGCAAACCTTAAAGCACTATACAAATGCTAGCTATTATTACAAAACAATACAAAGGAGCTTGAGGTCTAGACACAAGTCTTCTGACTTCAAACCCAGAACTTCATCAAACCAGAATGCTGCTTGCTCTCCTTGGAAGACAAGTACTTTGCAAAACTTTAACACTATATAATGCTAGTTATTATTAGCTATTAGCTATTATTACAAAATGCAAAAAAGATTAATGCCAGGACTAGACGCAAGTCTTCTCATTACAAGCCCTAAACTTCATTAAACCAAAATGCTCCTTGCTCCCCTTAGAAGGGGGGGAAGGGGTGGGAGTGAGAGGTGGGGCCTCCTGAAGATGGTTAAACTCTAACATGGAATCTCTAACAACCAAAAAAATTACCTTGAATTTCTGCAATTTATCACGTCCTCTTGATCGCTAGGTTGAAGAAGGAATATAAATAAGAAAATCAAAATCACTTAATTTCTGTGAAATTAACAATATAAAAAAATTACAACAATTAGCAGAAAAATGGCCTTGTTCTGCAGAGGCAATGAATAAGGTTCCCTACTTTTGGGGCTGCCAACCCTCTTTTTGTCACAGAGAGCTGCTGCTTCTTAGTTATATGTCTTTTTTTTGTTTTAATTTTGGTTCCTACTTATCCCCAAAAGTGCTAGGCATTCGCCCTATCCATGACTGCAAACCAGCATTAGCATTCATACACACCTCCATTGCAACACACACACACACACACACACGCACGCACGCACGCACGCGCGCGCGAGAAAACTAACAGAAGACTTCCTGCCCCAACAATCTGGGGCACCGGGAGGCGTCTCCAAGGAACCACACGTTGCAGGCCCGGGGCTCACAACCCTTTTCCCACGCCCCCAAGCCGACCCCGAGCCCTGCCTCGCGCGGGGAAAAGGGAGCCGAACAGAAGGAAACGTGCGCTGCGGCCCTGGCCGAGGGGAGGCCCGGCCTCTGTGTCGGGGGGAAGGCGGCTCCCGCCTCTTGGAAATTCAGTTTCCATATTCCCTCGCCCCAGCCCTCCCCTCCCCAGGTGCTAGCTACACGACTTACAACGTGAACAGAGAGGGGAGGAAGACAGATGCCCTAGGTCCAGGATCCGGCGGCAGCGGGAGACTTCAGATGGAGCTCGCCATGACACTTACGTAGCCACCTCGTTTTTCCACGCACGCACCAGGACGGTGGCTCGGAGGAGTCAATTTCCGTCACATGACAAAGCGCAAGCCCTTTCAGCGATTGGTCTGCGAAGCGCGGAAAAGAGATGTCGTCTTCTTGGCCATGCCTGCTGCTGCGCACGCGCGGCTTTGGATACCCAGGGTGGTGTTTGAATACTTGGGGAGTTCTGCGTTCTACCAGGGAGGAACAGAATTGCTGGCAGAATAGATCAGGCTTAACAGTGGGCGAGTTTTGTTTGAAGGTCTACGCGTGAATCAGGCAGTGGAGCCCTGATTCATTCCGCGCGTGGGCAAATCATTTGTCTCAACTCTTCATCTTAAATCATTTGTTCCTCCTTCCTGAAATGATAGTAATAATAACATTTATATAATGCTTTAAGGTGTGCAACGCTCATTAGGTGCATCCATCCCAGCCTCCTGTTTTTCTCCAACTATCCGCTCAAAATCGTTGTGAGGATCAAGTCAAATAATGTATTTTACCTACCTCACCCCACCCCTCCAAATCCCACTACAGATTCCTGTTATGAGTATCCAAATCCTACCCCAGCCATCCATCAGGCTACAACTCTAATCGCTCCTCTTGCAAAGGCGGATCACCAGGGCCAACAGTGATTTACTTAGCATCATAATTTCCTGAAAGTCCTGTCCTCCAGTTTTACCAACAAAGAAATAGATCTATAGCAGTGAAGTGAGTTTCCCGAGGGCATACACAGCTGAGATCTGAATTCATTTTCTTCCACTCTAAATCCAGTGTTCTTTCTGCTATACCATTCTGGCTCTACTTGTCTCTCTCCTTCATTTGGCAATTAAATGAGCTTGGGATAGTGGTTATAGTGGGATAGTGGAGACAAGAAGTTCACTTGTGTCTGATTATTCGTGACCCCATTTTGGGTTTTCTTGGCAAAGATACTGGTGTGGTTTGCCATTTCCTTTTGCAGTTCATCTTACAGATGAGGAAACTGAGGGAAACTGGGTTAAATGATTTGCCCAGAGTCACATAGCTAGTAAGTGTCTGAGGCCTAATCTGAAATCACGTCTTCCAGGCCTGGTGCTCTATCCACTTCACCACGTAGCTGCTTTGTCCTTCATTCCCAAAGAGGACCATGACATCAGGAAGATGATGACATGACTTGAAATTGACTTCGATTTGAGTGAGGGAGGGCTGTGCAAGGTCAGCAGCCTCACTTTCTCCTCCAGAGCCATCTGGGTCCAAATACAGATCTGGATGACTGGAGATGGCCCAGGATGCAGTGGGAGACCTTGGCCTTTTTAAGCTAAGGTCTTCTCAAGGTATCTTTTTTGAGCGGTGCAACACCCATTCAGTGAATAGGCCTCTTCAAGGAGTGAGTCAAGGGGCGACCCCTTCAATTAAAAAAAAAAAAGTCAGACTGAGAAAGGAAGACCTTCTGGGTTGCTGGCCATTTACATTCACTCTCAGCAAGCAGGGCCCAAAAAATAAACAGTAAGTGGTGTTTGGGCAGGGACCTATTGTTGTCCAATCCATGAGCTCCAGAGTGAATTGGGCTTAAGGCTTGGTGTTTGTGAGAAAAATCTAACCAGTAAACCCCAAGTTAAGTAGGCAGCTCTCAGCCATCAAAATTTACCTTCCTTTGGGCAGAACACCCTCAGGGAAGCTGCAGAATGGAAATGAATGTCCTGTAGAATCTAGTTGTTTTTTAAGTGAGAGACAGAAAGACAGGGAGATATTTGTATAACATAAATTAATGCACATGCTTAATATACATTATATGGCATGTTCACATATTTATATGTTATATATTTGTATGTGTATGTATCTTTTCCCCACTGTGTAGTCATGAGTTGTCTTATTTGTTCATTTCTTATCTTACCCATGGCTACAACCCTAGTTTATGGCTTTACCAAAGCTCCCTGAGTTCCTTTAAGTTCCACCTAAAATCCCACCACCTACAGGAAGTCTTTCCTAACCCCTCTTAATTCCAGTGCTTTCCCTCTTTTAATTATTTCCTATTTATCCTATATGGGCAGCTAGGTGTTGAAATGCATACAGAACAGGGCCTTGAGTCAGGAAGACATGAGTTCAAATTTGACCTCAGATACCTATTAACTGTGTGACCCTGGGCAAGTCACTTAACCCTGTTTGCCTCCATTTCTTCCTTTGTAAAATGAGCTGGAGAAGGAAATGGCAAACCACTCCAGTATCTTTGCCAAATGACCCCAAATGGGATCATGAAGAGTCAGACACAATTGAAAAATGACTGAATAACAAATTTATCTTGTATACAGTGTGTTTTGTGTGTATTTGTAGGCGTGTTGTCTCCCCTATTGTAAGCTCTTTGAGGGCAGGGACTGTCTTATACTTTTTGTATCCACTGTGCTTAGCTCAGCACCTGGCATATAGTAAGAACTTAAAATATGCTGATTGATTATCACCTAAAGCCTACATTATGAGGCAATACGGTATAGCGGAAAGAGCATTGGACTGGGAGTCAGGAGGCCAGGATTCTAGTTTTAGCTCTGCCATTACCCTAAGCAAATTGTTTAGATTCTCTGGGTTTCAGTTTCCTTATGCATAAATAAATGGTTGAACTAGATGGCCACTGAGCTCTGTCTGTATGAGTCTAAGAAGATATCATTAGGGAAATCAGATGTTTTCATTAAGCCTAAGACATCAGTAGAACTAGACAATGAGAGCTTAAATGGATATAGTGCTTTATAATGTACAAAGTGCTTTTTCCCCATAACAACCCAGTAAACTATTCTCATTTTACAAATGTTTCTACGAAAGGCCCAATGCTTCATCATGTCTGAGAGATGATTCTGGGCTCTTAAAAGCTATGAAATCGAAATACAAGCTCTGACAAATCCTACTATGCTGGAAAGGTTTTAGGTGCAGGCCTAGACACTGTTTCCATTGTCTGAGGGCCTACCCAACTACATTCAGATAGGATCATCACCAGAAAGCTGACCACTGGATGATTAATTGTTTTTTGGCTGGAGCAACTTTTAAGTTGTCCACTAAGGCTGATCCTTTGAAACTACAGATCTTTGATCTATCAAAGTATTTTACAGAGGAGGTAGTTTAGGGAGGTTGGTTAAGGGACATAACCATAGGTTACTTAATGCCATATTCAATATGATTTCTACTATTCCACACTGTTTCTTGAGATAATGTGCTGCCATGTTTAAATTATTCATGAAATACTGTAATTGTGAATAATATACAGCTAGTTTGGGAGGAGAAAAGGTGAATCGACTTTGGAAAAATGAAAATAAGTGTACTTGGAAATTTCCACTTGGCACATTAGAAAAAAAATTAATAAATTGATAAGGGAGGAAAAACAGGTCAATGCCTAAGAGATAAAAAAATAGAATGAACAAAGAATATGTTTGATTTTTAAAGTTCAGTCATCTGAAGTCATTCAATTTGGGTTAGATTTCTGTGTCGTTACTTGAAATTAAAAGTAAATTGTTCAAAATGTTGAGTAATGACAAATCCAAATGGATCCTGTTACAAGCAATTTCTAATGGTGACCTACCATAACACTTGATATTGGGTTTAGTTGTATTTAAAATATTCATTAGTTGTTTGAAAGAAAGAGAAACAGTACATGAATGAAAAATCCGGCTGATTCAAATGTGGAAGGTTTGTCAAGACAAGTAATGAGACATAAATAATGCAAAGGGAAAATAAAAATAGGAATTGAATGTTTTTTAAAAGGAATACAAATAGAAAAATTTTAATATGCTTTTTTCTGTAGAAATAATAGAGAGCGTGTATATGCAATAGAGAAGAGAAGCTTGAAGAGCAATACAGGCAACACACCTTGACAAACTGATAAATTATGAGGCCAAAAGGAAGTAAACAAGCAAATGCAGAAATCAAAATAGTTTGATTAATTAGTATCTCTAATATGAGTGCCTATCACTGTACTTGGAAATGTAGGAGAAAAAAAGAGAAAAAGTATAAAAGAAGTACTAAAAAAATTACCCTGAAGTCTAGTTAAGGAAGCATCACCTATGATAAAATTCTCTCTAACAGGACAGCATTAGGATAAAGTCTTAATTTCTTGATATATACAGTAAGGGTAATGGTAATTCAGAAAACTTCTGTGGAAATCAGAGTCATTAGAAAAATCTCAGTGGAAATGACACTTTTCCTTTTCCTTAAAAATAGGAATGATTTGTATAGGTAGAGAAGAATAGGGAAGGTTTGAGAGTGAAGGAATAGTATGAAGAAAGGTAAACAGGTAGCGTGGTGTGCATGGGAACAGCAAGATTAACCTGATATAACTTTAAAAATCTATGTTAGGGAATGGGATCATGAACTCTTAGTGTTGTTACAGCCCTACTCATCAGGCAGCATCTGACTGAAGCATCAGTCTCCTCTCTAGTGTCCCTGACAAGTGGTTATTCATTCCCCAGTCAACCATGACTGATGTTTTGAGCCTAGAAGAATCACTGAAACAGGTAAATCAGGAAGAGGAATCTATTTTTGGAGAAAAAAATAATTTTGTCTGGCTTTTTACATGTTAAATTTAAGGGAACAGAATGAAAGACTGTCAAGCAGATATTTGAAAATGGAGGGCTGAAGCTTGGAAAGGTATTATCACAGTTTGGGAGACATCTCCATAACAGTCATGGCTAAAGTTATGGAAATGGATGAAGTCTCTAAGAGAAAAGAACAAGAGAAGCAGCCAGGTATAATGACAAAAGTGTTATCCAAGGAGAAAAGAGAGACCTAGGTTTAAAAGCCACCTTCAACAAATTGTGTCTCAAACTCTGAGTTGACAGTGAGGTAGGAGAATACAAAATAAATGACTCAGAAGCCAAGGCCAGCATTTCTGGGCACAACATTTTAGACAGGACATTGAATAATTGAAAGGTAGCCAAAAGGAGGGCAACCAGAATGGTGAGCACCTTAAGATCAAATGGATCAATGGATTTAACTAGCAATGTGTAGCCTAGACAAGAAATGATTTAGGAGACACATAATAGTTGTCTTCAAGTGTTTAAAGGGTTGCCACATGGAAAAGGAATTAGATGATTCACTTAGCTCCATAGAGTAGAATTAGGAGGAAAAGGTAAAAGCTGTTGAGAAACCATTTTAGGTTTAACATAATTATGGACATAAACCCAAGTCTTATGACTATCTTGTATGTACCTATAAAAGTCGCTATTATTTCCCCCAGTAAATTATAAGATCTGTAAGAGCAGAAATGCCTCATTCATCTTTCTCTATCCCTTGAACCTATATTCCTTACATAGTAGATGCTTAATGAGTATTTATTGACTGACTGATCCATCTATATTTTCCTAAGCTCATTGTTTATCCTACCTGTTCTCAACTCTTCCCAAATTGGTCTTCTATAACTAATAGAAACTAATTCCTTGAAACACGGCTAGGGACCTTGCCTAAACCCTCTGGGCTTTCACTTTGTTCTTTCCTAAACTTTCCTGATAGCTTAACTCCTAAATCTATTCTTTAAGCTTATTCCCAGATTTCATCAATTTGCTTCATTTTCTTCTTAATTACTTCTTTTCCCCCCATTATTCTTCATATAGCCATAATAATTGAATGACTGATTCTGGCATCCATTCCTTCTTTCATTTCTACTGCCCATTACCAAATGCCCAAACCCCAGAGTGAGTAGTGTAGGATTTATTTTCAAGGGAAAATAATGTTCACATTCAGAAATCTTCTCCAGCTCTTCTGTCGTCCCAGAAGAGGATGGTACTTTCAATCCCAAAATACATCCCTGCTAATTTTGAATTTGCTCACCTGGGTGCTTTGAAATAGGTTAATTCACCACTCTATAATGCCAGGCTTAGGCTCAACCAGTTAGGAAGTTTGCACATCAATTTTTTTGTGCTCACATTCCTATATAATCATTTGACATCTAAATTTCTCTCTTTATCCTCCCCTCTCAACCTAACCCCCTACCTCCACCTTCCGTCTGGACCAAAGGAAAGACAAGTAATAGTGCACCCACACAAATAGCATGCTCATCTCTCCAAAATAAAATAAGCCACCACTCTGAAAGTGCAGAAAGCTGAGTCACTATATCACACAATATCCCAGAGAAGATCTGTTAAATAATAGTCAGATTTGGTAGGTTCTTGGGCAATGTAGAGGCAGTATGAAAGCAGTGTTTTAGAAAAAACCATGTGGCTGTGATTTGCAGGGCTGACTATAAAAAAAGAGGAGGGGTCCATTACCTTGGGTCTGTAAACTTTTTCTAAATGAATAATTATTTCAACATAACTGGTTTGTTTTCTTTGTAATTGTGTGGGTTTTATTTTAAGCATTTAAAACATTATTCTGGGAGTGGTCCATAGGTCTCATCAGACTGCCAGAGGGTTCCCTGGCACACAAAAAAAAAAGAATTAAAAAAAATATAGGAAGATAGACAAGCTAAAAAGATGTTCTGGTGACTTAGGCATGAGGTAGTGAGTAACTACACTAGGGTGATAACTATAGTAATGGGAGTTGAGAGATTAATTCAAGAAACATTTTGATGCATTAATTTATAAGACTTGGTAAATGTTTGGATGTGGGGGGAAAAAAGAAGGAAGAGTCAAAGGTGGCTTAATGTGTCCAAGCCTGAAGAACTGGTAGAGTGATGCTGCCATTTTAAAAATGGGGAAATTGGAAAGGGGAGTAATTTTTCCAGGGAAGAACAAAGGAGCAATAATTTAGGGAAAGTAGTATATCTGTGATTAAATATATATATGTATATATATAGTGTGTATATATATACATATATATGTATATGTATACACAAATATATGTATATGTATGCAGAGAGAGAAATAGAATATTTAACATAATTCAATGATATTCTTTAAAATGTGTAAAATGAAGAGAATAGATTCAATGCCTTCTAAGGTTCCTTCTGGCTCTAAATCTAATTAAGAGAAATAAAAATAATCAAGATAAACTTCATTCATTTTATGAGCATGACACCTGCAAAATCAGCAAATGTATATGTGAGTATACATGTACATACACACATATATATGTATATATATTGGCATAGTGGTTGAATTATGTTATTTTACTATACTAATATAGGTGGAAATCAGATTTAAAAGATTACATTGATAAAGCTAGAGCATTTTAGTTATATGACAAAATAAAATTTGTACTTTCTCTAACCTATTATAATAACCACTAGAGGTCAGATTGATAGATGTTTCTTGAGATGTTATAATATATCTATACTGTTTTCTCTCGCTATGTGAGATGTGGCCTATAAAAATAATGTTACTACTTTTCCTTTTCAGTACATTAAGAATCATAATATGTTCTTATGATATAACTGCTAATGATATAACAATGTTCTCAGATTCATGTGTATGTTGTCATTTTCACCTCTACAAAATATCTCTATTGGACATTTCAAACTGGTTATCCCATAGACTTCTGAAACTCAATATTGTCCAAAATTGAACTCATTATCTTTTCCCCAAAATGCATGCCTTTTCCCAACTTCCACGTTTCTGTTGAAGACACCACTATCCTTCCAGCTTCCCAGGTTCACAACCTCAGCATTATCCTCAACTTTTACTTTCCCTCACCCCACATATTAACTCAATTGCAGATGTCATTTGTACCTCCATGTTCCTCCTAACTCAATACTAACATGACCAATACCAGAGTGGAAGCCTTCATCACCACTTACCTAAAGTATTACAATAGCCTCATAATTGGTCCCCTTGCCTGTAGGAGGTACCCTTAATGCCAGTACTCTCTTAGTTCAGGTTTGATATTGAGATGAAATAAAGCACTTGCAAAGTCATTGAACAGTTAACAAAAGGAAGTTTACTTTTTCCTAACTTAGCAAGGATAGACAATAAGAATACAGTGGCAATTACCTCCTCTGGAACCACCTTTTCCCCAGCCCTATCTTCATGTGGAAATATATCTAGTCATATCATCAGGGAAGGAAACAGTAAAGGACATAGTGACTGATGTGGTCTTCAGAAACCCACCAAGTCTGAGCAGCCCCCAAACTCAAGTGGCTGGTACTTTTTAATGCCTTTAGGTGTCCAGGAATCTGCACTGGGGAAGCTAGGGCTAATTAGGTCCTAAATATATTTCTTCTTCCTTCAGAGAAACCTAATCCCTAAATATTAGGGAAGGACCTGGGGCTTGGGCTTCCCTATGTTGTGTGTGTTGTTGGGGAGGGAGATGTAAAGAAGTTGCGTCAAGGAAATGTTGATCCTATCACATACCACTCCTCGGTGACAAAATTCTAAGGATTTTGTAGAGATGTTTTTCTGCAGTATTGTCAGAAACCTTCAACAATTATGAAAACCGCATCAAAGTCAGCTACCACACTGATGGTAAACTAATTTGAAAAGGCTATAAGTCAGGACAAAAGAATTTAGGTAGCCCTGGGAAAAGACAGTGAAGGTATATTGTACTCCTTCCTGGAGCAAACTGCTCCTGACCAGGTTCAATCACAGAGATAGAGAAAAAAGCATTGGTAGGGTTGATAGCCCCATACCACTCACCATGGGCTTAGGTTATCTGGTTTACATCATCGATGACATCAGAAACAGCTGTAGTGATAGGCATGACAACTTCTTTCGGCTCCCTGCAGTCCACTGGTAAACTGTCAGGTGCCATCTTCTTTCTTCACAAGTAACATAGGGTTGTTGAAAGGGGAGCTGGTATAAGGAAGTACTCTAGCTTCTTTATCTACCTCCCTAGAGAAGAAATATCTTTCATCTTTCTGGGAACCTAATATGTACAGTGTTAACTACATGGAATGGTTCAAACAATTTTGAGGATTTCTCTTTGACTCTACCAACAGTAACATTGCTGAAAGGGCACCACATATAGCAAGCACACAATAAATTCTCCTTCCCTCCATGGTCTGTCTTGTGTGGCCTCCCCTGAATGATCCAAATGGGGTAGCAATACGCCATTTTAGAGGATACCTCAGTCTGATATGGGAAAAAAAAATGGGCTTCTAATGCCCTGGTGCTGAATTCCCCTCTATAGAATTACTAACACCTCTATGGGCTGGCTATCAATTGCCTTCAGGAGTCACACCCAAAGGTCCTTGCCAGAAAAAGTGTCATTGCCCTCTGTCCACGTAGCAAGACAGAGGGCTCTGTGACTCCTCTCTCCATTTCCTGAGTACCTATTTGCACTCACAGCAATGTTTGTCTAAGCTATAAATGCTTACTCATATTTCACCAATCAATCCCCACTATTATATTTTATGGGGTAGGGAAGACCCATAGCTAAAGTCTGAAACCATTTAGGTGGAGCTCCACCCAGAAAACAGAATCTAATTGCTTCTCCCTCTGAGACAGGCTGAGCACAGGATGTGATAGGTTATGGGTGTGGCAAATCAATCCAATCTATCAAACCCGTTTTCTTTAGGAACTTCATTCCTTCCTCATCTGGAAACTGGCTGCAAATTCATTTTTATGAGTTCAGGGACAAAAAATTACCAATCTCAGCCACCTTAAAAGGGACGAAGAGTATTCTCTCATCTAGAGGCTCTAATCCATTTACTTGACTCTATAAAAGACCGTTCTCAGAGAGCTCACCTAGCCTGTGGAAAGCAACTTCAGAGGGTGTCTCAGGTTTGGCGTCTTTAGAACATGTCCTCAGGAGACATTGCTCCAGGGCCTTATCAGAATTTCTGTTTGAACTTTCCATGCAAACACTCTACATCCTGAGTGGAAAAGATCCACCTGCTCTCTGTGGGCTTGGAGTCATCTTCCTCTTAAAAGCTGAAATAGGTTAAGTCTATAGTTTTCTTACCACCAGGGGGAATTCCCCAATTTCTTTCTTTATGTCTGCTCTCCTCTTCCTGTCTCATAGCTCTGATTTGTATGAATTTGAACCTCAATGTCAAAGACTCTCTGTCCCATAGAGAGGACTTCCTATACGAGATCAGTAGAGTTCTTGTGCCTAGGAGCTATGCAGTGTCCCACCATCTAATGACCGGACTCTCCTCCATATTTGCCCAAATCAACCACAATGTGAGCCATGGGATCATCTCATCTCCTCCCAAGCCTGCTGTAACTACACTAAATGTCAGAAGTGGCTTCACTGCTAGCCCTTTCTTAGTTCAGGTTCAATGTTGGGATGAAGTAGGATTAGCAAAAGGGGTTTACTTTGCCCTAAAACAGTGAAGATTTGCAGCTAGATCACAGTGACTTTTCTGGACTCAGCTCTCCTCATCTCCCTATGTAAACGAGTCTGGATATCAGGACATACTATGTTGAAGGATGTGTTGACTCATGCGGTCTTCAGAAATCCACCAAGTCTGGGAGGGCTCCAGCCCTCATTCCAGTGGCTGGAATTTTTTAAGCTTTCAGGTGACCAGGAAGCTGCATTAGGGAAGCTGGGGCCAATCAGGTCTCAAGAAAAAACTTTGATTCCTTTAGGGAAAGCTAATCTTGAAGTATTAGGGAAGAAAGAGGTGCCTGAGCCTCCCCATGTTGTGGGTGGGGTAAAGAAGCTGCCTCAGGGAAATGCTGGTCCTATCCCATGCCTCTTCTGTCTTCCCCTTCCCTCCATCTTTCACACAATTACCAGTGTCATGTCCCTTAAGGTCATATTTGACAATGTCATTCCCCTGCTTTGTAAACTGCAGTAGCTCCCTGTTGCCTCTAAGATCAGGTAACCTCTTCGGTTGGAATTTAAAGTCATTCACAATCTAGCCCCAACCTCCCTTTCTGGCCTCATATTACATTACTTCTCTTCTGTATTCTACAGTCCAGCCTGAATGGATTTTCTTACCTTTCCTCCTTCATATCTAGAATATATTCCCTCCTGACCTCTGCCTGTTAGAAGCCTCTTTTCCTTTAAGACCAACATCATCTTCTGCATGTTGCTTTGTGGTCCATCCCATCCCCCAGGTGCTGATGCCCTTCCCCCAAATTACCTTCTATTTATTTTGTATATGTTCTGCAGATGTTCACATATGCATGCAGCCCATTTGTAGACTCTGAGAGTCCTTATCCCAACTCACACTCGCACTGATGAGCCAGGTCCCACAGAGCAAGGCTAGCTATATGACCTCAGACCTCTAAGGATTCCCTTGAGAGGTTGGAATGTCCTTCTAATTCTTTTAGCCTGAGATACTATTTCAGAGCATTCTTCCCAACATCATTCTCCAGTTATAATTACTATCTCAGCCGGTCAATAAATATTTATTAAATGCCTGTTATACGCTGCTAGGCTCTGTTCTAAGTGCTGGGTATGATGTTCAGTCACTTCAGACTCTTTGTGACACCATTTGGGGTTTTCATGGCAAAGATACTGGAGTGGTTTCCCATTTCCTTCTCCAGCTCTTTTTACAGATGAGGAAACTGAGGCAAATTGGGTTAAGTGACTTGCTCAGAGTCGCACATCTAGGAAATGTCTGAGGCAAGATTTGAATTCATGGGGATGAGTCTTCCTGACTCTAGGCCCAGGGCTCTATCCACTGTGCAACCTAGCTACCCTCACCATCTGTATAATTGATTAACTCAGTGATTCACACCATAATATAATTTAACCAATTAACTTTTACAAAGGGAAATTTACTGAGAACTGCCTATGTGACATTTACACCCCTCCCCCCAGTCCCTCAGCTCAGGATCCTTTTTTTAAAGTAAGGGGTTTTTTTGTTTTTTGTTTTTTTTTGGAAGGGCAGGGGGAAGAACAGAATGATTTCTAAAAGTGATAGTGCAGGGGAGAAGTTATTCCCTGTAGTGACAGGAAGGATGGATGGGGGGGGGGGTGTTGCACAAAGTATTCATCTTGTCCTCTTCCCAAACTCCTCCTTTTTTCTCCCCAGGATAGGGATGTGTCTCAAATTGGGGAGAAAAAAAAAACCTGTCCTGCATTGGGAATAAAATTTGAACCTTGAAAAAAAAAGATAAAGCAAGAATAGAAGTATGAAATACCACTCTTGTGGCAGTGGGGGGCGAGGAGTACTGTCTCCTGTACCATGTCAGTCAGTCTCTATTGAGAGTGGTTGCTACAAAGCATTATTGTACCAAGTTCTCTTCCAAATGTGGCATAGCCAATGAACAAGTAGCTCCCTTGCTTATAGACACTAGAGTCACAGCGTTGACCCACTGATGGGCTATATCAAGCCAATCTCTCAGGGCCTTGCACCTCAATGAACTTATAAACTCTGGCATTGATTCCCATCACTGGACCTCTGGCAGCTTGTTCTTTCAACTATTCTAAGCTTACAAGGTCAGAGCATAGGCCATCCCACCTCTTTCACCAAAGGCAGGAAAGAATAGAGATAACAGGGACAGAAGCAACAGCAGGGCCATGTGCTCATAGCTTCATGTAGGTCACTGGAACTAGCTTTCTCCCTATCTGGAGGCTTGCCTCCTCATTCAGATGGAGCCAGGCAAGGAACAGAGACATGTTTGACTTGTTTGTGCCTTTTGAGTACCCATTTAGTTCTGGATCAGTGGCCAGTTAAAAGTCCATTTGTTTACCACATGGTTAGGAGACTGGAAATAATCTGGAGATCAGACCCCCTTATTCCATATTATGAGGTACTTTTAGAAGCATGTTCAGCAAACACACACGCTCCCTGGAATGAGCCCTCATCGACCAATTCCTTGTTACATATGTATAATTACTCCTCTCCAGTAGAATGTCAGCTCCCTGAGGGTTGAAACTGTTTCACTTTTTTAATTTGACTCTCAACTGCTTAATATGAGACATGGACATGTTTATTAATAAATAAATTATTTATAAATGTTTATTAGTTGATAAATAAATCATATAATAAAATTACAATATAAATTGTATAATAAATTGTAAATGAATAAATAAATTGCTTATTAATTGTTTAATTAATGTTTATTAATTGATTGATCTGTCCCCTCCTCATTATTGCCATTGCCACCAGGCTAGTACAAACTTTCATTACTACTAAACTATATCAATAGTCTCCTAAGCAATATGTCTTTGTCTCTCCCACTTCCCATCTATCCTTCCTACCTGCGTCAGCAAAATTTTAGGGAAGGTGTCAGAATTCTAGGCATAGAAGGACCCTAATCCCCAATAAACATAGCAAAAGAAAGAATCCTCCCAAATTCCTTATGTGATACAAATACGCTATTAATACCTAAACCAGAGAGATTCAAAATAGAGAAAGAAAATATGTATCAATATCCCTAATGATGGGCAACTAGGTGATGCAATGGGTAGATAGCTGTCCCTGGAGTGAGAAGGACCTGAGTTCAAATAATCACTTAACCCTGTTTGCCTCCATTTCCACATCTGTAAAAATGAATGGGATAAAGAAACGGCAAACCACTTCAGTATATTTGTCAAGAAAACTCCAAATGGGATCATGAAGAGTTAGATATGAGTGAAAACAACTAAACAATAACAAAATATCCCTAATGAACATTGGTGCAAACATTTTAAATAAAATATCATCAAAGGGGCTACAGTAACATATCACAAAGATTATGCACCATGACCACATTGGATTTACATCAGGAATGCAATGTTCTGTTTACTAGTAGGAAAACCATAAGTATAATTGACCATTTTAATAATAAGAACAACAAAAATCCTATGACCATATCAATAGATGCAGAAAAATTTTGATGAAATACAACACCCACTTCTGTAAAAAAACAAACTTGAAAACATAAAAATAAATATAGTTTTTTAATATGATAAATAATACATATCTCAAACCAAGAACCAGCATTATCTAGAATGAGAATAGATGAGTATTTTCCAATAAGATCAGAGGTGGAACCAGGATATCCATCGTCATCAACTCTCAAAGTGTTAGTTACAGCAATAAAACATGAAAAAGAAATTGAGGGAATAAATATAGGTAAAGAGGAAACAAAATGATCACTTTTTATAAATGGTATGATGATTACATGGAAAACTTTAGAAAGTCAACTAAAAATTATTTGAAACAATAACTTCAACAAAGTTGCAGGATATAAAATAAATCCATACAAATCATAAGTATTTCTGTATAATACTTATAAAACATGGCAAAAAGAAATAGGAGAAATTTTATTTAACATAACTATGGAATTGATAAAATACCTGGGAGAATCCCTACCAAGATATACACTAAATGAATGCAACTCTAAAACATTGTTTATAGAACTAAATACAGAACTAAATAATTGGGAAAATATCCACTGTTCATGGGTACACTAAGCCAATATAACAAAACGACAGTATTACCTAAATTAATTTACTTATTCAATGTTGTACCAAGCAAATCACCAAAAGAATACAAATCTAGGGAAAAAATTCACTGGGAGAAAAAAAAAAGGTGAAGATAGGAATAGGGCCTACCCAGAAGTACCAGATCTCAAACTCCACTAAAAAAAAATAATAGTTATCAAAACAATTTGGTATTGGTTAAAAAAAGTAGATCAATCAGTGGAACAAATTAGATACACTATGTACGCAAGCAAACAAATCTAGTAGCCAACTCAAAGTTTTCAGCTAAGGTAAGCTAACATCAGAGACTCACTATTTGATAAAAACTGTTGGGAAAACTGGCCAGTAATGTGCCAGAAATTAGATTTAAACTAACACCAAGATAAGCTCCAGATGGATACATGACTTGGATAGAAAAAGTCACATCATAAACAAATTAGAGAAACAAGGAAGAAATTGCCTTTCAGATCTATGTATGGTAAAGAGTTTATGGGCAAACAAGTTATAGAGAAGATCACATAAGATAAAATGGTTAATTTTATTACATAAAATTAAAAAGTTTTTACTTTTAACAAATCAAATACAGCTAAAATTAGAAGGGAATCAGTTAATGAGAAAAAAGATCTTGGCATCAAGTTTCTCTGATAAACATCTTATTTCCAAGATATATAAGGAACTGTTCAAATTAATAAGAAGACCATTCCCACAACTGGTAAGTGAGAAACCCAAGCTATTGATTGCTACATGAAAAGGCTCCAAATCAAAAATAGAGAAATGAAAATTAAGGTAACTCTCAAAGCTCTACCTCACACCCATCAGATTGGCAAAGCTGACAAAAAAAGAAAATACGAAACGTTGGAGGAATTGTAAGAAAATAGGCACATTGATGCACTGTTGGTGGAGCTGGGAGTTGGTTCAACCATTCAGAAAATCATTTAGGAATTATGCCCCAAAAGTTACTAAAAAGTGTTAGCCTTTCGACCTTGCAATATCACTACTACTATCCAAAGAGATCAAACAAAGAGAAAAAGTCCTATATATTAAAAAAAATTCATTACAATACCTCTTTCTATAATGACAAAGAACTAGAAACTAAGAGAGTGATCACCAATTGGGGAATGGCTGAATAAACTGTCATATATGAATGTGATGGAATACTATTTTGCAGTAAGAAATGAAGAAAGAGACAGTTTCACAGAAAGACAGGAAGACTCATATGAACTGACTCAAAGTGAAGTGAGTAGAACCAGATGAATAATTTATAATACTAATATTGTAAAACAAACAAACAAACAAACAAAAAAAACAAGTAATTCTGAAATACTTAAGAACTCTGATCAACTAAGTAATCAACCACAATTTCCAGGCATGGTAGCACACAACTTATAAAAATTCCTGCTGCTGGGGAAGTAGAGGATAGTACATCAGTTGAGGTCAGGAGTTCTGAGCTGCAGTGAGACTAAATTCGACCATGCCTCTTCATTAATCCTAGCATCAATAGGTGAATGTCCAGGAGTGTGCAGTTGCCAAACTGCCCAAGGAAGGGTGACCTGATTCACACTGGAAGTGGAGTGGCTCAAAGCCTCTGGCCAATCAGTACTAGAATTGGGCCCATGAGTGACTGATACACTTCTGTCCTGGGCTAGATAGAGAGACACTGTCTCAAAAAACTGCAAATGAAAAATAATCAACCATGAGATTGACTGAAGTTTGAAGACTGAAGAGCACTGATGAAGCAGAACACTACCTAACTCATAATTGAGAGATGATGACTAATAATACACAGAATAATAAATGAATTTATGGATGTAGCCAACATTGAATTTTTTTTTTACTTGACTATACTTATGTAAAGTTCAGAATTTCTTTTTTTCTTTCCTTTTTCTTTCTTCCTTCCTTCCTTCTTTCTTTTCTTTCCTCCCTCACTCTTTTTTTTTTCCTTCCTTCCTTCCTTCCTTTCTCCTTCTTTCCAGTGGGTGGGAAAAGGTAGGAAGGAGAAGAAAGAAGTGCTTGGTAATTTCTAAAAATAAAAATTTGTATTACAAAAGATTATATGCTAGGACCAGATTGAGTTTATACTAGGAATGAAGGGTTGTTTCAGCATAAGGAAGACCATAAATATAAAAAACCATGTTAATAACATAAATAAATAAAACCATATGATTTTTATCAATAGATGTTGAAAAGACTTTTGACAAAATTCAACACCTGTTTCTATTAAAGTTCTAGAAATCCTAGGAATAAGTGGACGTTACCTATACTTTACATTACTAGATGCAGCTACATGGCACATTAGGTTGAGCCCTGGGCCTGGAGTCAAAAAAACTCTAGCTATAGTAAAGAAATTGAGAGAATAAACACAGGCAAAAAGGTAACAAACTTATTGTTTTTTGTGGATGATGTAATGGTATATTTAGAGAGTTGTTGGACCCCAGACATTATAGAAACGTAAATTTAGAAAGTAAAGCCGGATACTCTGATCAAGGCAATGATCCAAGACAATTCAAAAGGATGCATGATGAAAAAAACTATCCACCTCCAGAGAGAGAACTGATAAACTCTGAATGCAGATTGCAGCATGTTTTTTTTTTTACTTTCGTTATTTTTCTTCTTCTTTTTTTAATCTGTATTTTCTTTCTTTCTTTTTTTTTTTTTAGGCAATTGGGGTTAAGTGACTTGCCCAGGGTCACACAGCTAGTGAGTGTCAAGTGTTTGGAGTGAGGTCAGATTTGAACTCAGGTCCCCCTGACTTCAGGGCCAGTGCTGTATCCACTGCACCACCTACCTGCCCTTGTATTTTCTTTTTTGACATAGCAATATAGAAATATGTTTTGCATGGCTTCACATGGATAGTGAATGTCAAATTTCTTGCCTTCTCAAGGAGGAGATGAGAAGTGGAAAGGAAGGAGAGAATTTGGAACTCAAATTTAAAAAAAAAAAAGATTGTTAAAAATGTTTACACATACTTTGGAAATATTTAATGAAATAAATAAAAATATATTTAAAAAAAACAAAGTGAAGCTGGAAATATAGATAAAGAACAAAAAATCTGGCCTCAAACACTTACTAGCTGTGTGACCCTTCACAGGTCATTTAACCTCTGCTTCAGTTTCCTCAAATGTAAAATGGTGATAATAATAATACCTATCTCCCAGGATTGTGAGAATTAAATGAGATAATAAAGTTCTTAGCTCAGTGCCTAACACATAGTAGGAGTTTAATAAATGCTTGTTCCCTACCCCCTTCCCCTTAATGTAGTAAATATCAATCTAAATCCAAGAGTAATTATATGTAAAAGAGAAAAGTTAGAGGCCTTTCCAAAAGGATCAGGAGTAAAGCAAAGATGTCCAATATTGCCATTATTTAACATAGTGCTAGAAATTCTAGCTTTAGCAAAGAAATTGAGAGTACCCAGGTAAAAAGGAAGCAAAATTATTGCCTTTTTGCAGTTGATGTAATGGTGTATTTAGAGAGCTATTGGACCTTGGACCTGGAAAATTTACTTCCTAAATGGAAATATGAATAAACAAAACCGATGATAAAGAAATTTTATGAATCCAGGGACATCTTCAAAACAAGTCTGGAGAAGCGAGTATCCCCACAGAAATTATAGGCAGTCTCAGATAAATGTACAGCTTGCCCATAAGATCCATTAGAATTCCTACAAATGACGAAATAAGATTTTTAAAGGGTATTATAACTGAAAAAGGATATTCAAAGAAAAGAATTGGGAATCTTCATTTTATAATTGAGGAAACTGAAGCAAACAGTGATTTTCCTGGGGTCACAAAGCTAAATAATTCTCTTAGACCGGATTTCCAACTTTGCCTACTAACTGAAAAATCTTACTCGAATAAGGGATTACCTGAAAATATGAACGAACCAAACAGAAATAAATGACTCTATGGGACAAAGAGATATTTAAAACAAAATCAAAAGACAGAAATAAAAAAGAGGTATGTAAGATACCTCCTATAGAAGCCAACTGACCTACAAAACAGAACAAGGAGGGATAATTTAAGAATCATCAGTCTACCACAAAAGCATGACTAAAAAAAAAAAGCATAGATAACATATTTCAAGATTAAATTAAACGTGTTCCAGACCTATCAGAACCAGATAGAAAAGTGAAAATAGAAATAGTTCACTAGTCGATTCCTGAAAGAAGTGCTAAAATGGAAATTCTTAAGAACCACAAAATCTTTTTGGATTGCAGGAGGCAAAATTCAGAATTTCTAAGATACAGAAAAAAAGGGAGGAGAAAGAGAGAGACAGACAGACATACAAACAGAGACAGAGAAAATCAGAGAGGAGAGGAGAGAGGAGAGACATAGAAGAAAGGAGAGTTTTTTTCCCCTCTTCTCAGGAGTCCTTCTCTGAATTCAACTGCTATTTGACTAGCTGGCTCCAAACAAGTATTACATATAATTGACTTCTGATTAATTGATTCAATAGAAATGTCAGGGCCTTCTGTGATTAACTGCATTGAAGATAGAACCGCGCCCTCCACCCCCATCCCTTATAGTTACATGCTAACTTTATCATTAGAATATAAGTTCCTTGAGGGCAGAGCTTTTTTTTTTAACCTTTTTTTGTACACACACACACACACACACACACACACACACCACACTCCCCCACCTCCACTTAGCAAATACATAATATATGCTTGTTAACTGCCAGATTGACCTTACAACTCTAGATCTATGATTCTATGAAAGGTAACTAAGTCAATAAGTCGATAGTATCAGGGCAAGAAACATACAATAGAAGCTAACTTTCCTAACTTAGCCAATTCCACTCATTAAGCATTTTTGAGTGCCTATCATATGACAAGCTCTGTACTAGGTACTGGAGATACAAAGACAACATTGGAACACTCTGTGCCCTCAGTGATCTTATTGTCTATTAGGAGAAAACAACAACATGTACGTCGAAAATTAAGTATAGAATATATAGGAATCATTTCTCAGAGAAGGGCACAGGACTAATGTGAATGTAATTAGTTAATAATAGAATTGGGAGACCAGAGGGCACAATAGAATGGTAGGATAGAGTGAGATAGGGACACAGAGGGATAAGGCTGACATTGATGGGTATGAAGGAGTGGGAAGTGATGGCCCTTCAACATTGACTATTCCCATCTTGGCATCTTTGCCAATTTGCTGAATATGAAATGAAAACTCAGAGTTGTTTTCATTTGCAGTTATTACTAATTTGAAGCAATCTTTCCTAAGGTCATTTATAATTTACAATTTTTAAAAAAGAACTATTTGTTCAAATATTTTGACCATTTATCCATTGCAAAATGACTTTTGGCCATATATTTCTGTTAGTTACATATATGTTATGTTTATCAGGGAAGGCCTCTATTTAAATAAAGATTCAGGAACTCTAGAGCAGGATTAGACTCCTCATGGCATATGGCATTGACTTGAGATCTGATGCTTTTTAGATTCAGGGTCCTATACCTGACTTCATGTTGCTATAAGTAGCTTAAGCCCCCTGGATCAGGGGGAGTGGACTCAATGACAAGCGTGGTAAGGAAAGCCTGTCACTATTCCACTCTTGACAACCATCTTTATGACCCTGAGTCCTTCAGTTCAGATGTCCATTAGCCAAGAGATATGTCACATTCTTCTCAGGTTCTTCCAATAAAGAGCAGGATTTGACCACCCCTTCCTTTCTTGGTCCCATGGTTAAAGAAAGGCTGGTGTTGGAGTAGGGGTGTTTCAGCCTTCACAAGTTGGCATGAAGAATGTGTTTTGTAAACTATAAAAATGTGAACTTTTATTGTATACTAGGGCAAATATTGACCCCTTTGGACCCTTTATGACTGGAAGATGGAACATGGAAGATGTTTGATGAAATTGGCAGCAGCATCTAAACAGGATGTTCTACTTCCCCTTTTAGTATATACATAGATGTTCAAACATCTTCTATGTTCTTAGAGCCCTTACGGTGTAGTAACCTTTAATTCTGATTTTTCTAGTGAGATATTCTTCTACCCTACTACCTCATCCCTTCCCTACCTCCTCTCCTCCTCAGCCTGACCCTGGCTTTCATTTCTTACCATGTTGCTTTGATATACAAACAAGAATCTGGCCTCAGACACTTGACACTTACTAGCTGGGTGACCCTGGGCAAGTCACTTAACCCCAATTGCCTCGCCAAAAAACAAACACACACAAACAAGGAGTCCTTGGATTGGTAATGGATACTACCTCTGATTTCACTGAGGAAACACCATGGTATTTAGCTCTGGCTTCCAGCCAAAATCTGAATTTAGTTTGTGCTTCTTAGCTACCCTAGTTATTCTTGATAGGAATAAAAATTCTTCCTCTATCTCTATTCCACATTATCTACAAATTGAAGGTTGGGGGACCTTATTTAAAGATTTCTTTTTAATCAAAATTCTTCTTGCTCTTTTGGGTCTTGTCTGTGGAGCTATATGGATGTTTCTTTTCTGGTCCCCAGCTTTTCAAAGCCTAACACATAGCAGAATGCTTTTCTGCCTTCCCTTGCAGCACAGTACATGTGATATTGTCATTTTTATCTTCATTTGTTAGTTCTCTTTGCAGCCATTACCATCACTTAAAATTGCTTTAGACATAATGCACATTATACTTAGTTCTCCTACCACTCAAAATTTCAAAAAAATTTTGAGTGATGCAAATCATTTTTATTAGCTGTTCTAAAGCTTGCTGTACTCTTGACAGGAAAAGAAGAGTCTATGTACTAAAAGGGGAAGTAGAACATCCTGTTTAGATGCTGCTGCCAATTTCATCAACCATGGGATTTAAGTCTTACTCCACTTAAATAGATCCATTTCTGAGGATCAAAGGAAGGGTAAAAGGACAGTAGATCAAGTGGCTGGGCAGTGATGCTGGGGCCTTCCTTCTATTGATTATCTCCAATTTGTCCCATATTTATCTTATTTGTACTTAGCTCTTTTCAAGTTGTGTGCCCCATTAGCCTGTGAGCTCTTGAGAGCAGAATCTGGACTGTCTTTTGTCTTTCTTTGTAATCCCAGCCCTTAGTATAATGCCTAGAATATAGTAGGTGATTAACAAATGCTTATTTATTGATTAATTGATTGATTAATGTCAAAATGTTGTCTAGACTGATGTGGTAGAAAGAGAGGAGATGGGATAGAAAGACTCCTGGGTTTGGAGGCCTAGGATCTGAGTTCTAATGCTAGCTCTGCCATTTGCAACAAATCCCATAAACTCTCCAAACCACACTTTACAATCTATAAAATATGGGGTTTAGACTAGGTTATCTTTAGATTCTTTCTAGCTACAAGTCTCTAATCCTATGATTTAGAGTGAGATGAACTGAATTTGAGTCCTACTTCTACTATTTTCCTAGCTGAATGAACTTGGGCAAATTGATAGGTCTAAAAATTGTATAATTGTTAATTGGCTCTGACACTCTGCTATTGTCACTGTAGAAGGAGAAGGGACTATACAAAACTGAAGATCGTTTTGCATTTTTCATTGTTTGATGGACTGCCATGGCCAAATAATTCATCTGCTAATGGCCAACCTACTAATATTCAGCCTCTCAATATTTAACTCATTTTCGATTCCAGGATAATACTCCACCTCAGCTGGACTCCACAGGTTCCTAGGAAAGCAGGTGGTTTGCTTGACTTGCCAAAAACCTTTATTTTGCTTCCCTTATGGTAACAATGGGGGGAACCCCAACTTCTACATAAATACTTGGAGATCGTAGAGTACCAGCAACAAGAATATAGAGAGAGTTTTCTTAATTGCTTATAGGATGAGGTATGAATCTTTTGCCTTTCATTGCTATTTCAAATGAAGTCCATCCTATATTTGAATTTGTGTTAGCCCAAGTGCTTACTCAAGAACAAGGGCACTTTTCATATTGTTATGGTGACCTAAATATAAATAAAATTCAGATGCTACAAAGGAAGGTCTGGGTGGGGGCAGAAGCCAATCTCCCAAGACTGAACCTGATCCATATAAATCCTAAGCTTCAGTGGGCCATAGGTACTTTTGATGATACTTGAAATCTTTTTAGTATGGTAGAACCTGCCAGAATTTGCTGAGTTTTCTTGGCATAGTCTCTGAGAATCCAGGGTCACCTCCCTACCACTTTGATTTATCCAAATTAGACTTTTGTGGAGGACTTAACAATGAACATAAGCAAAAATCTACAATGAAGATAGTCATAGCTTCTGTACCAACATGAGAGAAATAAATTCTTTGAAGATTTTAACAAGATCCTACGTTTTCAACATAAGGACGGGTTCAAAAGATGATAGCAAAAATATGTTGGAAAATATGGCTCAGGTATAGAAATAGGAAAGGATCATAGATCATCAGTGATCCCCTCACCCGTATCTCATAAATATTTTTCCCATAAAAGATGTCACATGTCACTGGACATGGCTAATACCAAACAACATTGTAAATATACATATATATGTATGTATATGTGTGTGTATATATATATATATAATACAGATATGAAATTCCTGATTACCAATATGAATCACTTCTTAATCAGTTGCCTGTGTGTATTTATGTCATTGACTATTTAGACTACAAGTCAAAATCAAAATTGATCTAAAACGAAGGATAAATATGGGAAGAAGACACTATAGCCAATTATAAATAACTTTAACCTGACCTATTAAAACAAGCTATTCACACTAAAAAATGGGAATGGATAAAGCAAAAGTTGACAAAACATATTATCACCAATTAACTGATAATATAAAGCAATTGTTACACAGAGGAGGCTGAAATAACCCAGAAACCACTTCAGTCAGCAAACACATGACCTACTTGATAGAGGAACATGCTGAGCAAAGAGCAATATTGTTTTAGAAAATAAACTCATTTGTACTTGCAGAGGATGAGGATGAAAGATTACAACCAGTATCACCTCAAAAAGTAGCTAAGAGTGATAAAAGGAAAAATAAGTTAACAAAAAGTTTGACATGAGAATCATAAAATGGGTCATACAAAAAATTATAGATGAAAATGGTAGGAGAAAATTTGGTGGAAAATGGAACAAGTCTGCCAGAATTTTTATAATGACCTCTTTTCACCATCTATGATAGTGCAATCACTACATTTAGAGCTAAAACCTTTTTCTTGGATGTGCTTGATGAGGAGGAGGAAAGGCATTGAGAAAAAAATGAAGTTAAGGAGAACAATTGGACTGAACCTAGTATAGAATAGAGATTTGTGCTAGAAATGACATAATTTTGAAAACATTGAAAGATTACCTTTTAAGATAGCTGAAATAGGTAAAGATACCAGATAATTGAAAAAAATCACCCTATCCACCATGCCACCTAGCTGCCCCAACTAGCAGTCTTACTAACAAACATTTGAGAGGACCTCAATGGTTTCTATCTCTATAAATTTTTTAGAAACCTGATCTACACATCCATTTAGTGAATCCTTGTCGAAAATATGAAAAGAGAGCTCTTTTGGTTTGACTCTTTCGTTCTGGTAACATTCCATTGACAATGAATGTTGCAAGAATCAAGGCTTTAAGCCCAGTCCATCTGAGACCAACCTGTGGCCCAGGAATACAGGACTTTGTTTTTCATTTCATTTACTCTTTTTTTATTTTAGATAAAGGAAAGACTATAGCCATGCTTGCTTCAAAAGGTCAGGAGCCACCAGGAAACCTGGGAGCAGAATTCATGCCAGGTTTAGTAGCCAGCCAGGCCAACATTAAGGCCACAAGGAACAATATTTAGAACATTCCCCACTGATAGTTGAGATGGGGATTCATCTACCGGTTATGTTATATTTGGACTGAAATTAGTAGGATGAATACTCTATAAAAACTAAATTAATGCTGAACCCATTTTCCTCAGGTACCAAGGAGACATAGGAGAGAGTGTTCCCCAGGTGTAGGAGGCAGGAAATATTTGTACTTCTGTTCTTGCTATATTTGTGAAATAAATATCTCTTTGTAAAAGCTAAATAAAAGAAAATGAAATTATGAGAATAGACAGGCTTTTGAAAATTATTTTCTATTGTAAACTAGGTAATCACTCACACATTTGACTGAAAGGTATAGATGATACAACTGTTTTTGTTGTACAAAAACGGGTAGCAGGTTCAGTTTGGCCCCTGGATCAAAGTTTACCATCATCTGTTCTAGAACTATCAATATTAAGTATGGCACAAAAATAGAGAGATGTATGCTTGCCAAAGGTATTTACCTCTGTCTTAGAGGATGTCATACTTCTGCTTATGGATTACATTGTATTGATTTCATTGAGTCCCAGAATATAGCAGAACCTCTTCAATACTATTCATGACAAATAAAGGTGGTTTTAAAGATCCTTAAGAGAAAAACCAAAAGGATAAAGAATGCCCATTGTCCCAAGAATGACAAGCAGTTATATGTGACCCATTTAGTTTGTCCACATCTATTTTAATACATCTATTTTAGATAGGCACTGCAGATGGATAATGAGCTGGCCCCCAATTGAATAGGAGGAAAGATGGTCTGGATTTCATTTAATGATTTCAAGCTATTTACACACACACACAATTTTTTCAACACCAATATTCTTCCAGGGATGCTACATGAGTTATGTGGAACACTGTAATGACCAAAAAATCAAAACTGTAGGTGAACCAAAGGGTAATGGAGAGATTACTGATGACTTAAGTAGGCTGCAACATATCACCAACAATGATGCAGACACAAGAAGTGACTAAAATATATTATCTATGAAATGCATGAATAGAAAAAAAGAAAAGGGGACTAATCTTGTAGTGAGAGCAAGGGACAACACATAGACAGCCTTAGTGTTGTATTGGTTATAAGGACCTTTTACACTCTTAAAAATTATTGATGACCCAAAAGAACTTTTGTTTATATGAGTTATATCTATTAATATTTACTGGTAGAAAATAAAACTGATAAAATTTTAAAACACTTGTTTATTAATTCATTAAAAATAACAATCATAACTCCATTACATGTTAACATTTTTATGAAAAATAATTATATTTTCTTTTTAAAAAAAAAGAACAAAACAGTGAGAAGAATGGTCCTGTTTTACATATTCTTGCAAATCTCTTTAATGTCTGGCTTAATAGAAGACAGTTGGAGTCTCATATCTACTTCTACATTCAATCTGTTGCAATATGTTGTTTTGGTTGAAGTATATAAAGAAAATCCAGCCTCAAACAGATATGTGGTTGGAAAAGGGAAGAGCATTTTAATAGGCATATAATGTCTTAGTGTCATCGTGAAAATAGTTTTGATTTTGCAGATCCCCAGAAAGGGTTTTGAACACCCTCCCCTACTTTGAGAACTGCTGATCTAGTCCAACACACTCCTTTTTACAGATGAGAGAATTGAGACTTAGAGAGAGAGAGGTGAGGTGTCACACAAATAGTACTCATCAGAGATGGTATTTAAACCCAAGTCTTACACTTAAAAAAAATCTTTCAGCCTAGCAAGAATTCTACAACATTTGATCTCCACAAGGAAAAGTAGTCTCTATTTAAAACATGCCACCAACACAATATTTCCAAGAACAATTGATCTAAAATGTGTCATCTTTCAGGGAGAAAATTTATTATTGTTCCACCTAGTCTTACACCCATTATAATTTCCCCTAAATAGAAATGAATAACAGCTTCCAAGTTATGGAAGGAGGTGTACCGAAATATTTTATTAATCATTTGATGTACATAGATGGCACTGCTAGATGATTTTACCATAAAACATACATATTAAATCCATCTCATAAGGAGGTTTCATATTGGAGGCCTTTTTCTAGATCTAAATTTCTCTTATGACATAAAAATATTATTTGGATTTGAAAAATGTAAGATTGGTAATGTATGCCAAGGTAAGATAGTTACTAAAGGCTTCAAGCTTTAATCCAGAGGTCAAATTGAATCAACAAATGAAATGCTTTGATCTCCTTCAGGCAAAACACATCAAGTACAAAGTTATCAAAGAAAAATCTGAAAACTCAAAAAGCCATTATTTTCTGTATAGTATTTGTTTTAACACACATTTTTGGAACTGTAAAATTGACCACAACAGATTTGGAAAGCAGCCTTACCAAAAAGCCCTCATAATACGTATATGTACACATGCACATGTATGTGTATACGTAGCTGTGTGTGTATATTTACATATACATATACATTTTGGTTTGTTTGTTGTTGAGTTGTTTCAGCCATGTTTGACTCCATTTAAGGTTTTCTTGGCAAAGATACTGAAATGGTTTGCCATTCCCTTCTCCAGCTTATTTTACAAATGACGAAGCTGAGGCAAACATAGCTGAGTGTCTTGTCCAGGGTTACATAGCCAGTAAGTGTCTGAGGCCAGATTTAAACTCAGAAGATAAGTCTTTCTGACTCTAGGCCTCATGCTCTATCCACTGTGCCACTAGCTGCCCTATATATAGGTATGTACGTACATACATACATACATATATGTATACATACACACATAAACATACACATAAGTGCTTCCTCTTTTCCATTATCTTCTTGTTTTTAAATAAAATTTTATTCATGGCTTTTTGTTTTTTATATCACCAGAACTTCTCTTAACATTTCTTCTACTCTTTTCCCAGAGAGCCATACCATGTAACAGATGATATTTTTTAAAGAAAAAGAGGAAGAAAAAAGAAAAAAAATTATTATCTTTCTCTTTGGAGCCAGTAGCAGTGTATTATGGCAGCTATCATAGCAAAGATCAAGGACATTTTCATGGGAACAGGGAGGAGGAGTTGCTCAAACAGATGATCTAAAAGTGAAACTTTCTAAGTGTTGAATGACAAAGTCATTAGAGAAGCTGTATCCAAGCTATCTAAGATCTAAGTTGTATGAAAAATCCATTGCCTAAGTCCTGACTGTCATCAGTCAGACTCAGAAAGAGAACCTTGGGAAATTCTACAAGGGCAAGAAATATAAGCCCCTGTATCTTGGCCCAAGAAGACCA
This sequence comes from Vombatus ursinus, assembly GCF_900497805.2. Classification (NCBI taxonomy): domain Eukaryota; kingdom Metazoa; phylum Chordata; class Mammalia; order Diprotodontia; family Vombatidae; genus Vombatus; species Vombatus ursinus. The sequence goes on from NW_020940355.1 coordinate 4,504,794, forward strand.
GTGCTATGTGTCACAGGCTTAATAAGCATGAGGAAAGTCTGAAGACCAAAAAACAGCAGAGGAAGGAATGTCCTGTGCTCTTTTGGAAATTAGCTGTTAAGGCATAGTTTGTTAAGACACTCAATAAAAACACAAATTATTCTTTAAAAAAATCAACAAAACAGATAAATACTTCAAAAAATTCTGAAAATGTATGTAATGAACCACATCCATGGACTTCCTATTTCTGTAAAGGAGTGCAGTACAGGTGTCTTATATAGCTTCTTTGGGACCATATTTGTTCTTTGTAATTGTGCAATATTCACTTTTGATTGTTTTGATTGTCTTTCCATTCACATTGTTGTAGTCATTGTGTATTTTTTTTCGTGGCTCTGATTATTTCACTCTGCATAGTTCATGTAGATCATTTAATGCTTCTTGGCATTCATCATATTTGTCATTTATTACAGAACAGTAATATTCCATCACATTCACGTACCACAATTTGTTTAGCTATTCCCCATTGACGGGCATCTACTTTGCTTCCAATTCATTGTTTAATTACAAAAAGTGCTGCTATAAATAGTTTGGTCTACATGGGGACTTTTTTCTTATCAATGTGGCTCCTTGAGATTCTCTGCATCAGATGACATGGACATTTTAGTCACTTTATTTACAAAATTCTCAACTGCTTTCCAAAACAGCTATACTGAATCACAGTGCCACCAATGGTGCATTAATTTGCCTATCTTCCCATAACCCTTCCAGAATTGACTATCTCCATCTTTTACTTGACGTGAGGTGAAACCTCAGGGCTGTTCAATTTTCATTTCTCTTATTATTAGTGATTTGAAGCATTCTTTCATGTGGTCATTTGTAGTTTGCAATTCTTTGGAGAACTATTTTTTCACACGCTTTTAGTATTTATTGAGAAATAGCTTTTGGTATATAGATATAGAAACAGATACAGATGACTTATGTATACAAGATATGTGTATATACTTATGTTATTATACATATACATACATACCCACATATTTGAGAGTTGTCTATATATCTTGGATATCAAACCCTTATATGAGAAATTTGATACTAAGATCTTTTTCCCATTAGATCATTTCCTTTCTTAAGCTAGATTCATAAAGTTTGTTTTTACAGCTATTCAGTTTTATGTAATCAGAGTTATCTGTTTTATCTTTTGAAACTGTTTCTATCCGTTGTTTGGTTAAAAATATATCTTTTATCCAGAACTATAAAAAGTATATAATTTGCTTCTCTTCTAATTTTTTACTATATGATTTTTAATAAGATCACATATCCATTTTGAACTTATTATGAACTATGATATAAGATGTTGATCTAAGTCTAATCTCTGCCAGACTCCTCTCTAGGTTTTCCTGCAGTTTTTATCAAATAGGGAATTCTTTCTTAAGTAATTTATGAAAAACCCCTACATTATTAATGAAACACAGGGCCCTTCAGCTTAAAGCAGCCTTGGAAAGATTAACACTTCATTTTCAAAAAGGAGCAAGAGGATTCAGAGTCATTCTTAGAGCTTATGATAAACATGCTGAACACTTAAAGAAATACTTTCAGGACAACAGACATCATTTCACTAAGTAAAGATTGATATTAAGTCATGCCATTAGATTTGTTAAGTGTAAATGAAAGTGGTTTGCCTCCAAATGAAGCCTATGAAATGGTTGAGATCCAAGAGTAGAATCAAAAGACACTATTCATGTGACATCTGCATGAACTCAAACAATAATATTTTCACAAAGAATCAAACAAATGACTGATTTGTGGAGATTTATTTATAGAAACAGAGGGTTTATGATGGCAGTTCAGAACCAGGCCATTGCCGCCTAAAATTAAGACAGGTTACCTGAAGAAGCATGGGTTTATTCATCAACGTAGATAATGCAAGGAAATGATAGAAACAGTGCAATGATTATAGCTGGATCCAAAATTTTAGTACCTATGAAATGCCTAACCAGGAATGACCTAATGGCTAGAATTATGCAGCAGAAGCTGACTAGCTTTCAAAAATTGGTAGATGATAAATCCTCATTCCATAAATAAAAACCTCAATCTATCCTTAAAATTTCAACCACATACTGTATTGGAACCAGACCATTATCATAGACACCACTATAGAACACAATCATCCAGATATAACATTGATCAATAAAAATTTAAGAATAATGTTATTAATAGATGTTTCTATATTAACTCCATGAGCCATGGAGAATGAAACATTTCAAGAAGGCTTAGGAACTGAGATTAGTACAATGACTGGCCATAATTCCAGAGGACTCAGGATGAAACATGTTTCTCACTTTTTCATAGAGAGGTGATGGACTCAAAGTGAAGATTGAATTGTTGGTTTATTTATTTTTTTTGGATGTGGTTAACATGAATTTTTTCTTTTATTTGACTAATCATGTTTGTAAAAGCTTATGTTTTTCTTACTTTGTCAATGAGGGAGAAGGGAAGGTGGCAAGGAGAGAATTTGGAACTGAATATAAAATAAAATTTAATTTTAAAACAAAGAGCTTTCAAGAGACCTAGCAGAAGAAATCAAAATTGTGTTGCAACAAAATGATATTAATTTCATCATTACTGTCCTATTTGCTACTAGAACTATCTTTGCCATGTTTTCAGCGAGTCTATGGAAGAATAATAGCAGGCTAGCAACTTGTTGCAGCACCATTTCTATATGAATTCCATCTAAAATGATGATGTAGATTATGTAGATAATATTAACAGCTGACATTTACATAGCACCTTAAGGTTCACAAAGTGTTTTATCATGCTATTTAATTTGAGCCTCATAAACCATGAAATAGGTTTTATAGATACATGAGATAGGTACCATGTAGGAGATACAGCTGTATAGAAATGGATAGATAGATAGATAGATAGATAGATAGATAGATAGATAGATAGATAGATAGATTAGATAGATTAGATTAGATAGATAGATAGATAGATAGATAGACAGGCATGCACATATTTTTAACTGAGACTGAATTTTTACTAAAAAAAACAAACAATACAAAACCCCCAGAACTTTCATGTCCAGAAGAGTGTTGCCTTTTAAAGTGGTCATGTTTGGAGGCTATACTCTCATAACAGTTATGTGACCGTTGCTTAAAGCATTTCTGAAATTCCTGTCTTCTTGTACAGTTAGTAAATTGTCTCTGAAAGCAATTTCAAAAGTGGAATTAAGAGAGGAGCCGTTTTCAAAGAGGAGTTTTGTTTCATTATCATCCTTCATAATCTTATGAACCATGGAAAGAAATCTTTTAATTTTGAAATTACATGCTATGGATAACATATAATATATTACATAACCTTTAAATTGGTGATCTTAATAACGTTAGTATACAGTTTAGTGTTTTGCATTTCTTATTATTATGGAAGCTGCTAACATTGTCTAAATAATTAATTTCACTTTGCTAGCTTCTGGATTCTTCTAAAAGTCAAGACGCAGGTGGCATTAATTTCTTTTTTAAATAGCTAAGAATCCATTATAAGTTTAGACTACTGGTCTGAGGTTTTTTGTTTTTTTTTTTTAACCATGAATCAGATTATATAGTATTAATGCACTTTTCTTTCTTTTTTTTATTTTTTTATTTTTGGGCAATTGGGGTTAAGCAACTTGCCCAGGGTCACACAGCTAGTAAGTGTCAAGTGTTTGGTGTGAGGACAGATTTGAATTCAGGTCTTCCTGACTTCAGGGCCGGTGCTCTATCCACTGCACCACCTAGTTGCCCCTTCTTCTCTTTTTAAAAACCTTCTTTTTCTAATGGTTTTATTACTCAATCTCTTTTGATGATGAGAGAATTTGATAATTGGATTCATTGCATGATGAATCTGCTAGGAGTTTTTCTCTATCATCAACAGTTGCAAAGGTTTTGTCTAATAAAAAGACTGGAAGACTGATGCCTCTTTGAGCTATTTCCTCATATTTCCAGTTTGTTCTTATTACCAGACATCATGATCCAAGAAATAAAGCTGGATTGAGCACAAGATGTACGAAAACAGATAACAGTTTAAAGAAAATGAAGAATGATTTTGCGTCTCTAAGTAAAAAGCTGACATCTGAAATGAGCTTTGTCATCAGTAAAAAGGGTACAAGACAAATTGGTAACAAATATTCAAAACGTGGAGAAAGTGATAAATATACTATGAATAAAGGAATAGAATCCACTGGAAATAAAATCCTCTAGTCAGGAGGCAAAATAGTAGAATATGCAGCAAAACAAGGTCAAAGTACAACTCAATTAAAAAGAACTGAGTAATATCAAAGATGATGGAACTAGGCAACAAAGCTCGGAGAAATAATCTGAGTCATCAGATTGCCTGAAAAAAATTGTAGAAAGAGAATGACCAATTTCCAGGAAAACCCTCAAGTGAAATTTCCAGATGTTGCAAGGTCAACCGACAGACTACAGATTGATAGAATTCACTGAGCACCCTTGGAGATTTAATTCACCCAGACACATTATTGTCAAACTCTAGATCTTTATTGATGAAGAAAAGATTTTGAAAGCAGTTAAAGAGTTTGGTAAAATGAGAGGAATGATGGAATTGGAATCAGAGAATAGGGGGTTCAAATACCTGCTTGTCATTTAGTATCTTTGTGACCTTGGTCGAGTCACTTGACCTCCTTTAGTTTCCTAAACTATAAACTGAAGTGGTTGGACTTTATGATTTCTAAGGTCCCTTTCAATTCCAAATCTCTGATTTTTATGATCAAATACATGTAGCCCAGTTTAAATTAAATAGGATTATCTATCACATAGAAAACATAACAGCAACATGATTTACATAAAGTTACCCCAGAATCTCCTATCCAGCTAAACTAGAAATAATATTTGAAGATTTAAAGATTCTTTATTCACCACAATATTTCTAAGCATTTCTACAGGAAGAAAAATCCCTGGCAGAAGACTCCAAAATGTGAATAGGTTTAGGGGGAAAAAAAAACTATCAAGTAATACCTAGAAGACAAAGATTTAATATGAAAATTGATAATAAATATCAGGTAACATCAGCTCTAAAACTCTGAATCACCAAAATAATAGAAGGTGATTCCATGTAGATGTTATACACAGTACACTAACTAGCAATTTTTGCTCCAAGAACAAGTACTACAAACCACACCCAGTGCAAATGAACCCTTTAATAGATCACTGGGGAGAATGTGAATAACTAAGACTGCAGGACACCATGAAACTTGTATTGGGGAGACTGCCCCCAATAAACACACCAGAGGAAACAGGTCATTTGATAACTAGATCAGTTGTTTCTTCCCCCTTGTCCCCTGAAAAGCCTGACAAATGGGAGATGAATGGAGTGATAAAACTTATAGAAACAGATAGATAATTTGGGGGAGAGGGAACTGAAAAAGGGCTGTAGGTCAACTTCCCCCAAACATTCAAAGCATCATGCTAGAGCTAAAAGGGAATTTAGGGAATATTTATTTTAAATCATCCAATTTACAGAGTAGGAAACCAAAGCCCTGGAGAGAGGAAGTGACTTGTCTAACTTCATAGGCTAATGCTGATTCAATTCTTAAGAAAACTGAGGATGAGTTGAATTGGAACCAAAGGTACAGAAATCTCTTAGACACACAGACTGTTGGAGCTAGCATGGACCTTAAAAATCACTTTGTCCAAAATTTTTAGGAAAACTGAGAGTAGTTTGGTAGAAACTAGGCATAGGCCAACATCTCACACCATTATACCAAGATAAGGTCAAAATGGGTATATGATTTAGACATAAAGGGTGATATCATAAGTAAATTAGGGGAGAATAGAAAATTTTACCTCTCTGATCTATGGATAAGAGAAGAGTTTATGACCAGAAAAGAGATATAGAAGATTATGGAAAGTAAAATAGATAATTTTGATTACATGAAATTAAGAAAACTTTACACAAACAAAATCAATGCAGCCAAAATTAGAAGGACAGCAGGAAACTAGGGGGGGGAATCTTTTACAGCAAACTTCTCTGATAAAGGTCTCATTTCTCAAATAACAGCCATCCCCCAATTGTAAATGGACAAAGGATATGAACAGGAAGTTTTCAAAAAAGAAATTGAGGCTATCAATAATCACATAAAATTGCCATAAATCACTATTGATCAGAGAAATGCAAATTAAAGCAACTCTTAGGTACTACCTCATACCTATCAGATAGCTAACATGACAGAAAAGGAAAATGATAAATGCTAGAAGGGATATGGAAAAGCAGGGACACTAATGCACTCCTGGTGGAGTTGTGAACTGGTCCAACCATTCTGGAGAACAATTTGAAACTATGCCCAAAGAGCAAGCGGACTGTGCATACGCTTTCATCCAACAATACCACCACTAGGTCTGTGTCCCAAAGAGATCAAAGAAAAGGGAAAAGGACCTATATGTACAAAAATATTTTTAGCAACTCTTTATGTGATGGCAAAGAATTGGAAATTGAGGGGATGTCCATCTACTGGGGTATGGCTGAACAAGTGGTAGTATATGATCATGATGGAATTGTGCTATAAGAAATGACAAGCAGGATGGTTTTAGAAAAACCTGGGAAGAATTATATGAATTAATGCAAAGTGAACAGAGCCAAAAGAACATTATAGACAGTAACAGTTATATTGGAATGATGATTGTTTGTGAAACTTAGCTACTCTGATCAAGACAATGATCCAAAACAAATCCAAATCCAAAATGTTATCCACCTCCAGAGGGGAGATCTTATGAACTCTGAGTGCAGATTAAAACATACTTTTCATTTTCTTTATGTTTCTTGCTTTTTGTTTTTGTTTTTGCAACATGGTTAATACAGAAATATGTTTTGAATGACTTCACATATATAATTGATATCATATTGCTTACCTTCTCAGTGGGTGGGAGGAGGGTCTTAAGGGAGGAAGACACTTTGGAACTCAATTTTTTAAAAAAGAGAATGTTAAAAATAAATATATCAATTTTATTATTAATTAAAAAAAAGAATTGCTTTGTCTAACCTTTTCATTTTACATAGGAGACAACAAAGACTGAGAGTCAAAGAGCAGGGGCTAGATCTTCTGACACCTGCTTACCAGGCTGGTGTTCCCTCAGCCAGACTATTAAATCTGGCCTCCCATTGGAGTCCTGGAGCAGTCCAAGTAAGGGAAAAGGGAAAGGAATAAACATTTATATAGTGCCTACTATGCACCAGGCATTGTGCTGAGCACTTTACAGATATTATCTCATTAGATTAAGATCATTTCACTTTTGGATAGCTCTAATTGTTACAGAGTTTTTCATGATTTCAAGTCTAAATTTGTCCCATTGCAACTTCCACCGTTCCATTCCTGGTCCTACCCTCTGTGGACAGATAGAATGAATCTAATCCCTTTTCTATGTGGTAGTCCTTTGAACACTTGAAGATAGATATAATGTCCTCCCTCACCATTCCTACCCTCCACTCCCAGATCTACTCTTCTCCAGGCCCAGTCTAATTATTCAATCCTCCTCTGGCATGGACCATCTTGGTTGCTACCTTGCGGACAATGTAAAACTTATCAGTGCTCTTCCTAAACTGTAGCATCCATAATTAAATATCATCTGTGTTCTATGAGCAGGGTAGAGTACAGTGGGACCATTACCTCCTTGTTCTTGGAAACTTTGCTTCTCTTAATGCAATTCAAGTTCTCATGAACATTTTTAGCTTCTAAAGACTAACAAGAGTTCAGAATGAGAGGAAACATCACAGCACAACTCTCTTGCACAATTATCCCAATAGAGATAGAGGAAGAGTGCCCGTCCATGTGATAATCAGGAAATACAAGGAGAAATCACAGTATCTACCTTTTTTTCCAGTCCATATCAGCACAGGGAGATATTCAGAAGCCTGTGGACATTGAGAAGGTACAGCCAAGAAGGTCCGCATGAGAACCTTCTAGCATAGGAACTGTGGTTAGGACCCTTGGCTATATACCTTGTTCAGAGAGCCCAGACCAAGGCTGACCACGAAGCTATTTGACTCTGACCGTGACTCTGCTCATTCTTTTATGGAGACAAGACTGGGGCCCATAGCTGTTTATCAGTGTGGGGAGCTAGGACCAGGGATAGCCCTGCAGTTGTGTTGTTTTGACCTCCACTCATGGAACATTTCAATAGGAGGACTGAGGCTGACCTCCGTAATTATGTAAATGGGGCAGAAGGCACCTACCAGGGCTAAGCCTATGGCTGTGATATTTTGACCTAATAGAGCCTTTCAGTGCTCTGAAAGAGGCTGGAGCCACCAGCAGTCTACTGGAACTCTGACCAGAGGTAAACCTGCAGCTTTGTTACCCAGGCTCCTAACCAGGCTAAGAGCCTGAAAAGCTTAGACAAAGAGAAAAGTAATCAGATCACTCCTAGTTCAGACCACTTTGGAAACTGAAAATTTGCCTTTCACTGGCCTGAACCTCCTCTGATGTCATTGAAGAACACAACCCTGAATACCTGGGAGAAGAAATGGGAGGATTGCAGATAATACGTATCAGATACAAAGTCCCATCATTCCCCCTAGAAGTGTGTAGAGCCTAGAGTGACATAAAGTCTTAATCAGAAAGGAAGGATAGAAAAATGAGTAAACAAAAGAAGACCTAGACTATAAAGAAATATTATGGATCCACTGACCCAGAAGAAGAGAATGACTCCAAAATATCTGCAAGCAAAACCTCAAAGTAAAACACAGCTTGTGCGCAAGTTCACCTAGGACTGGAAAAGATAATGCAAGAGGTTAAATTTTTTTTAAATGAAATGAGACCTTTGGAGGGGGAAAATTTGGGACATAAATGAGCTCTACAAAAGAAAGACTTGGAAAGGGAATTAATAGCTTGGACCAAAAGGTGCAAATCCCTACCCACAGACAAATTCCCTGAAAGAATGGATGAAATAGAAGTTAAGAAACCATGAGACAACAGGAAATATTAAAACAAAGTCAAAAGACTGAAAAAATTGAAGAAAATGTAAAGTATCTCATAACAAAAATAATTCACTGAGAACAGATTAAGGTGAGACAATTTAATAATTATTGGACTACTTGAAAGGCATGACTCAAAAAAGTACCTGTACATTATATTTTAGTAAATTGTGTTTTTAACATCTGGGCATTTATGCCTATGTCTTTTAGAACCTGAGAGAAAAAAATAAAATAGGAAAAACCCACTAATTATCTCCTGAAAGAAACCCAAAAGTGAAAACTCATGAGAATATTATAGCCAAAATCCAGAACTTTCAGGTGAGAGAAGAAATACTGCAAGCAGCCGGAAAGACCAAGGAGCCACAGTTAGGATCACATAAGATTTATCAGAGACCACTAAAAAGGAGTAGAGAGCTTTGAAAATGATATTCCAAAAGGCAAAAGAGGTAGGTTTACAATCCAGAACAACTTACTTGGAAAAACTGAGTATTGCCCGAAAGAGGGAAATGTGAAACTGTAATGAAATATAGGAATTACAAACATTCCTGAAACGACCAGAACTGAGTAGAAACTTTTAGATTTGAACACAAGATTTAAGAGAGACATAAAAGGGTAAACATGAGTGATCATAAAGAGAGCTAAACAAAGATATACTGTTTATATTCTACTATGGGGAGGTGATATATGCATCACCTCAGAACCCTATACTTATTAGGGGGTCATAGAAAGAGTCTAATAAGACTGAGAAATTGAGAGTGGTTTTGTTTTGTTTTGATTCTATTAAAATTAAAATAGACAGTAAGGGGAAAAGGAATACACAGAGAGAGGCGGGAGGGAAGAAGGGTGGGAAAATTATTTCACATACTCAGGTTGAGCAACCGGAAGAATATATGAACAAGGAGAAAGAGATGGGGGCAATAGGTAACACTTGAACCGTACTTTCTTCTGAACTGGTCAAAGGATGTAAGAATACACTTAAACAGTTGGATACAGAAATACATTTTCCTCAACAGGGAAAGAGGAGGCAGGGAGTGTGAGGTAAGGAGGAAATAAGAGGGTGAGGGAGGGACCAGTCCTAAGTAAAACAAATTCTAAGGAATTAGGAGGGATTTAAAAGGAAAGAAAGGCTCAGAACCTGTGAATGAGCTCTGAGGAGAGCAACAAAGAAGAGCATAGGAACAGAGGCATATTGTACCAAACCTAGAGCACAAGTGCTAAGCACACTCCTCTCTCACAATGTGTGTGTGTATGTATATGTATATATGTATGTATGTATATATACACATATATATATATATATCTACATATAATTTGCTGTATCTGATAACATGACTGAAACTCCTTCTTTGGAGAAAAGGCTTGATACAAATTTTATTTTAGACTCTCCTGTCTTTATTTTGCATATATATTTATTTTTTAGATAGTGCATGCAGCAAATGTTTTGGTTTCATTTTCTTATCCATTCAGCCACTCTCAGTTTATTGGATTAATTAATGTATTCACCAAGGTCTCTGTTTTCCTCCATTTATTTCCTTTGTATTGATGCTTATTCCTTTCCTTTTAAAAGTCAGTACTTTGTTTCTGTGATCAGTTTTACTTATATTACTTTGATACTGGCTTATTCCTATAGATTTTCCCTGCCCCACCAACTCTTGTCAATCTACTTTACACCAAGTTCTTTGAATTTTAATAATAATAATAGTAATAATAACAGCAACTACCATTTATATAGTACTTCCTATTTGTCAGACACTGTGCTAAAAGCACTTTATTAACATTATCTCATTTCAGCCTTCCAACAACCCTAGAAGGTAGGTGCTATTATTATAATCATTTTACAGCTGAGGAAACTGAGACAAGCAGAGGTTAAGTGACTTGACCAAGGCCACACAGCTAGGAATTGTGAGATGCCAGATTTGAAATCAGATTTTCTTGATTCTAGGCCCAGCACTATCTACTGTACCACCTTTCGTTTCTCTAATATTTATTTATTTATCTATTTCATCACCAACTATTTCCTTTTGATCTGTCTTTTTCTCCATCTAGAAGTGTTGTGGTTCAAAAACTCCCCTCTTCCACCCAATTCCTTAGTTTAAGAAACATACTTTTGTTATGCCCTTTGCCAAGATGTTTTCATTTACTTTAGCCTCCTTACTTTTCTCTCTTCTAATCTATTTTGAATTTTATCTCTCAATCCATGAGCTATACTCTTATTTGCTCCTTCTTTATTCTTTATGTGTTTTTCAGGAAGATAGAACTTTAGGAGTTCCAAATTTGAAATCTACCTTCTATTTTATTAATGCTACTTTTAGACCTAGCTCTATCCTTATTTTTCCCTCCTGTGGCTCATTCTTAGAAACATTAGTTTGAAAGGAAGCAACACTAAATGGAAACAATTTTATATGGTGAAAACTTTTATTTCACTTTTAGTGATGAGGTCCACTTTTAACTTTCTTCGTCTTTGCCCCTCCTTCCATTGCTTTTATCCTATTCTCCCATTGCCACCACTCTTGCTGAGACAATAAAGAAATTCCATCCCTTTTGTGGTAACCTAGAGTTCAATCCTGATATATTTGCGTAAGACTCTCCTGATTAGTGGAGAGGATGATTACTTGCTGCTCTGTGCCTCTGTAGAGATAGAGATGGTGAGAGCCTTGAGAGGAGATAATGTTCTTTTGTTTCCTGGCTTGGAGTCAAGAAGAACTGTTCAATGTGTTCAAATGTGGCCTCTTAGTTGTGTAACCCTGGGCAAGTCATTTAACCCTGTTTGTCTCAGTTCCTCATCAGTAAAATGAGCTGGAGAAGGAAATGGCAAACCACTCCAGTGTCCTTGCTAAGAAAACCTCAGAATAGGGTCACGAAGAGATATGACTGAAGGACTAAAGAACAACCATGGAGAATGATTTTCCTAAACTCATTCTATGTGGTCAGGGGTGGAAAAAAAGGTATTATCCTTAACTAGATTAATTAAAGGAGGCTACTGTCATTATCAAATCTCTAAGAAGATCTTCAAGCAGATCAGAGTTCATCCCCTGAACTTTGACTTACTTTCCCTTTAGAAACTGGTTAGATCCTTGAAAAAGACGTTACAAAAGGATTTCGGACAAGGCCCTTGACATAATAGCATATATTGATATTTTTTTAACAAAACTAAAGGCTATGTGAATATTTCCACATACTTATAGAGGAGTTCAGTCTGTGGTACTATTAATTCAGTTCTTCCTCTATCATTTGCAAAATGTATCTTATTATGAAGTTAAAAATCATCAATAAATGAACATTTCTATGTACAGGGAAGATTGTATTAAAAACATGAATTTCTGCTATATGCATTTTAATTTTTAAAATTAAATTAAAATTAAATTTCACACAATAATAAAAAATTTTCTATTTGTGTCTCCTTCTGAACAACAGCATTGTTTTCTCCTCTGTATTTTAAATATTTTATTTTGCTCTTTTCTTTCTTTTTTCCCCATCTCTGCTAATATTCACTTACTTATCCCCTGTTCCAAAGAAATAACTCTTTCACTTTTCCTGATTCTTCAAGGTCTTCTTAAATCTTTAACCCTCAAGGGCTTCCCTGTGACTTAATGATTCCTCTTTGTTCTATATTTTACTCTTTAGTTAAATTTCCTTTTCTTTTTTAAAATTAAATTAAAATTTTTTTGTTACATTTTTAGTTCCAAGCTGCCTCCCCTCCCCCCCTTTCCCTCACCCTAGAGAAGGCCACTACTTGACACAGATATCTATAGCTACCTCTCTCTCTCTCTCTCTCTCTCTCTCTCTCTCTCTCTCTCTCTTTCTCTCTCTTTTTCTCTCTCTCTCCCCCCTTGATGTAAAATCATACTAAGCATATTTCTCTGGAGGTGGATATATCTTCCTTCATAGGTCCTTTAGGGTTGATTTAATCATATAACTCAGAGTTATGAGTAGAAAATGTATCTGTAGCCAAATATAGAATAGAAAACAAAAAATATAAAATAGATAATATTACATGAAACCGAAAAGCTTCTAAAAAAACAAATTTAATGCATCAAGGTTAAGAAGAGAAGCAATAAAATGGGGACTATTCACTCTTAGAGTGTCCTCTTCACTCTAAGATCATCTCTTTATTCACTATACCACTGCTTTGCATATTTTTTGGATAGGAGATTTTTGTTAGAGACAGATGATACAAATAAGTTTGCCTTAGTCAAATTCTCTTCTTATTACCAACTGATTTTATTAGTACTTTTAAAAAATCATTTGTTCAGTACTTTATTTTCCTCCCAATTACATGTAAAACTATTTTTAACATTAGGTTTCAAATTTGGAGTTCCAAATTCTCTCCCTCCCTCCCCTACCCCTACCATTGAGAAGGCAAGCCAACTGACATAGGTTGTATGTATATATGTATATATGTAGTCATGCAAAACATATTTCCATATTAGTCATAGAACAAGAAAAATAAAGTAAAAAAAATTGTGCTTCAATCTCTATTCAGTCTCCATCAATTCTTTCTCTGGGATGGATAGCATTTTTTATCATAAGTCCTTCAGATTTGTCCTGGATCATTGTATTGCTGAGAGTAGCTAAGTCATTCATAGTTGATCATCTTACAATATTGCTGTTACTGTGTACAATGTTCTCTTGGTTATACTCATTTTATTTTGCATCAGCTCATGTAAGTCTTTCTAGGTGTTTCTGAAAGCATCCTGCTCATCATTTCTTATAGCACAATAGTATTTCATCACAATCATATACCACAACTTGTCCAGCCATCCCCCAATTGATGGGTATCCTTTCAATGTACAATTCTTTGCCACCAGAAAAGAAGTGCTAGAAATATTTTTTGTCCATATAACTTCTTTTTGTTTTTTTATCTCTTTTGGGATAGAGTCTTAGTAGTGATATTGCCAGATCAAAAAGTATGGACAGTTTGGTTGCCCTTTGGGCATAATTCCAAATTGCTTTCCAGAATGGTTGGATCAGTTCATAACTTCAACTCCACTAACAGTGCACTAGTGGCTCAATTGTCCCATATCTCCTCCAATACATTTTTCTTTTATTTCCTATTAGCCAATTTAACAGGTATAAGGTAGTACCTCAGAACTGCTTTAATTTGCATTTCTCCAATCAATAGTAATTTAGAGCATTTTTTCTTATAGTTATAAATAGCTTTGATTCTTCTTCTGAAAACTGACTGTTCATATTCTTTGACCATTTGTCAATTAGGGAATGGCTCTTATTTTTTTAAATTTGACTCAGTTCTCTATATATTTGAGAAATGAGGCCTTTATCAGAGAAACTTGCTTAAAATTTTTTTCACAGTTATGATTGCTGTCTGTCCCTCATCCTATTTCCCCCCCTTTATTCTATTTTCTCTCTACTTTCACCCCGTCCCTGTACCATCTCCTCTAATCTTCCCTCCTTTCTATCAACCCCACCCCTTTTCTTTTATCCACTTTCTCTCCTACTTTTAAGATAGATTTCTATACCCAACTGACTGTGTATGTTATTTCCTCTTTGAGCCAATTCCGATGAGAGTAAGGTTCAAGTGTTCCCTGTCATCTCCCCCATCTTTCCCACCACTCTAAAAGTTCTTTCTTGCCTCTTTTATGTGAGATAATTTACTCCATTCTACTTCTCTCTCTTCCTTTGTCCCAGTACATTCCTCTCACCCCTTAATTTTATTTTTTTAGATATCATCTCTTCATATTCAACTCACACCTGTGCCCTCTATATGTATTCCTTCTAACTGCCCTAATAATGAGAAAGTTCTTAGGAGTTACAAGTATCATCTTCCCATGTAGGAATGTAAACAGTTTAACCTTATTAAGTTCTTTATGATTTCCCTTTCCTGTTTACCTTTTTATGCTTCTTTTGAGTCTTATATTTGAAAGTCAAATTTTCTGTTCAGTACTGGTCTTTTCATCAGGAATATTTGAAAGCCCTCCATTTCATTGAATATCCATTTCTTCCCCTGAAGGATGATACTCAGTTTTGCTGGGTAGGTGATTCTTGGTTGTAATCCTAATTGCCCTCCAGAATATCATATTCCCAGCCCTCTACTCCTTTAATGTGGAAGCTGTCAAATCTTGTCTTATCCTGACTGTGACTCCATGACACTTAAATTGTTTCTTTCTGGATGCTTGCAATATTTTCTCCTTGACCTGGGAGCTTTGGAGTTTGTCTATAATATTCCTGGGAGTTTTCGTTTTGGGATCTCTCTCAGGAGAGGAGCAGCTGATTCTTTCTATTTTAATTTTATCCTCTGGTTCTAGAACATCAGGGCAGTTTTCCTTGATAATTTCTTTAAAGATGATATCTAGGCTCTTTTTTTCATTCTGGCTTTCAGATAGTCCAATAATTTTAAAATTATCTCTCCTGGATCTATTTTCCAGGTCAGTTGTTTTTCCAGAGGTATCTCACATTTTCTTCTATTTTTTCATTCTTTTGGTTTTGCTTTATTGTTTCTTGATGTCTCAAAATCATTAGCTTCCACTTGCCTAATTCTAATTTTTAAGGAATTATTTTCTTTAGTGAGCTTTTGTACCTTCTTTTCAATTTGGCCAATTCTACTTTGTAAAGAGTTCTTTTCTTCAGCGAATTTTTGTATATCTTTTTCTATTTGGCCAATTCTGCTTTTCGAGGCATTCTTCTCTTCCTTGGATTTTTGTACTTCTTTTAACATTTGGCCTAATCCGTTTTTTAAGGTATTATTTTCTTCAGTATTTTTCTATGCCTCCTTTACCAAGTTGTTGACTCTTTTTGCATGATTTTCTTGCATCACTCTCATTTCTCTTCTCAATTTTTCCTCTACCTCACTTACTTGATTTTTAAAATCCTTTTTGAGCTCTTCCATAGCCTGGGATCAATTCATATTTTTCTTTGAGGGCTTTGGATGTAGGCATTTTGACTTTTATTTTTTTTTTGGTCTCCTAAGTATGTGTTTTGATATTCCTAGTCACCATAGTAACTCTCTACTGTAAGAATTTTTTCCTGTTGTTGGCTCATTTTCCCAGCCTATTTCTTGACTTTTAACTCTTTTCTAAAGAGGGGCTCTACTTCCAGAGTGGAGGGCTCACTGTCTCAAGCTTCAGGGGTTTTGCGCAGCTGTTTTCAGAACTAGTTCTGGGAGTCTTTAGGCTTTCAGTTCTTCCAAGATGGTATAATATTTTATTTCCTTCCCCCCAATTATATGTATAAACAAATTTTAACATTGATTTTTTAAAAAGTTTTGAGTTCCAAATTCTATTTCTCCTTCCCATCCTAGTTGTTTAATGATGTGTTAAATCATTCTTACACTCCTGATACAACATGGTAATAGAGAAATTTTTGGATATATTTCTGTAGTCCTTGCTAACATTTTGCCATTAATATTTGTGACATTAGTCCATAATTTTTCTTCTCTGCTTTATTCCTCCTTGGTGTGAGTATTGAGACCATATTTGTACCATTAAAGAAGTTTGATAGATTGTCTTCTCTAATTATTGACTAATTCTTCTAGTATAGTTGACAATTATTCTTAAAATATTCGATAAAATCTACCTGTAACTACATATGGTCTAAGAGTTTTTTATTTGAATAGTTTCTTTATGACTTGATTTCCATTTCTAAAATTGATTCACATAAAATTTCTATTTTTAAAAAAAAGTCAGTTAATTTTTTGTGAATAATCTTCTATTTCCTCTAGTTTCTTATTTTTGCTGACATAAAATTATATATAGTTACTTCTGATGGTTCTTTTTATTTCCTCTCCTTTAACTGTGAGTTCACCTTATTATTTTACTTTGGTAATTTGTTTATCTTGCTTAATTTTTAAAAAATAAAATCAAATTGGCTTTCTGCTTTCTTAGTTTTTCTGAAAGACCAGCTCTTTAAAAAAATTTATTAGTTCTATGATCTTTTTCAATTCTATGTTCAATTTCAATTCAATTCAATTCAGTCTAACACACATTTGTAAATCATCTGTGGGAGGAGCTGCAAATACAAAGAAAAAATGCAAACAGTCCCTCAGATAGGTTACAATCTACTGGGGGGGGGGAAACAATTAGATACAAAATATATGGAAAGTAATTAGACTTCTTTACCTTGTAATGATGTGAATGTTCATTTGGAATATGATCCAAATTTGCTGGTATAAGGTATTCTTTTTATATTTAAAATGGAAAACTTTTTGTGTATTTAAAATACTTTTTAAAGAAACTTAATTTTAACACTTACTAGCTGTGTGACCATGCACAAGTCACTTAACCCCAATCGCCTCACCAAAAAACAAAAAACAAAAAAAAAAGAAACTTAATTTTTAAGGAAGTGAAACTTGATCTGAGCCTTGAGGAGGCTAGGAATTTTATGACCCTGATATAATGTGGCTTCTTCTGTACTTAAGATTTTCTAATTGTACTAGCTTACTTTATTATGTATGAGAACAATCTTCTATTCCACACCCTTCTTTCTCATCTCTCTTACTTTTTTTCCACCTCCATTATTATTTTTAAAGGATCTTCTTTGAAATATTCTTATTTTCAGCAATATTACTTCATTAAAAAGGCAGTGGAGCATTGGGCAGGATACTTCACAATATGTAATGGGGCTCTGTCTTCAGTCCTTTTCTTCCCCTCCCTTCCATCTTGAGGCCATGCTTCCTTCTCCTTCCTTCCTCTTCCTCTTATTTCCCCTTGTTCTCCATCTCTATGAGCCAGATGTGCCAGGGAACCAGGCATATCCTCCCCTGGATTGACAGGCAGTTATAAGTAGCATGACCTCTGTTTGTAGGTTTCCTGAAATGTCCCTTTCCCTGGAACAGAATCTCTTATGGGATCCCTTCCACACTTCCTCATTTTCAAAGGGATATAATAAGGCTCACCCCTAAACATTCCCCTTCTTTGGATAGAACTCAACTTTTACTTCCCACTCTAGGAACATTCTCTCATGCCCTACTTCCCTCCTCACCCCCCCACCCCCAAATCTAAAACTCTTTCCCTTTTCCCATTCTCAAGACTGTTCAAGAACAAAACACATGTTTCTCCCTGTATTCTGAAGCCCAGGTCATACAGCAATGTTTCTTATTTATCCTTGTCTTTTGCCTTCTGCTCTTTCCACCCAAGGGAATTTCTTGTAAGTGTCCCTTCCTTTAAGAATATTAATTTAGCAAAAAAGTGAATGTAGCTTTTAATTAATTTCTTCCTTCTTCTCTTCTCTGACATTTGACCTCTTAGATTCTTTTCCCTTTTGATTTTTTTTCTATGCCCTCAAGTCCTGTGAAATTTGTCATGTGTGCTCACTTAAAAAACAAATAACCAATATTATCTAATCCAAGTTAAACAAAAGTTTTGATTTCATTGCTTGGTTTCTTCTTGGTATTTTTTAATTAAGCTTTTTTTAATTAATATCTTTACTTTTACATCATCTAAACTTCCCCATATCCCTTTCCTACCATCCCAGAGAGCTATCCTATATAAAAATAATATTCTTTAAAGAAAAAAAGAGGAGAAAAAAATCAGTAAAAGTAAACAAATAGTTTCTAAAGGATGTATTTACTCTTTTTACCTTTTAGCATTTATTTGCAAAATCTCTGTGCCCTCTAATCCATGGTCAATTTTTTATAAAAGTTCCATATGGTGCTAAGAAATACATATATTCTTTAGCATTACCATTTAGAAAATGCCATGTGTTTAGCTCTAGTTCCTTCATCAATTTAATTCTGTATTTTTTATTTTGTTTGTATTTTTCCAAAAGTGAGAGACAGCAAAATCTTCTGTGACTAATGACTTTTTATATTTTCTTATAATTCAATTAATTTTTACTTTATGAATTTAGGTGCTACGGCATTTGGAGTCTGTAAATTTAGTATTGATATGGTTTCTTGTCTATGATTCCTTTCAGCATAATGTAGTTAATACCTTTTTTTTGTTGTGAATGTTTGTTTTTGCTTGTCTGGTAGCATATTGCAACTTGTGCTTTTTTAGATTCACCTGATGCATAATAAATTTTGTTCCAGGCCCTCATTTTTATTCTGTAAATGACTTTGCTTTTTAGGTGTGTTTCTTCTAGGCAACAGATTGTGGGGTTTTGTTTTCTTATCCAATATGTCTCTACATTTCATTTTATTGGATTTTAAAAATCCACTCACATTTAAAGTTGAAGTAGGCTTATATTTTCTTCCATTTGTCTCTAATATTGTTTTCATTTTCTGTATTAGGATTTTTTGTTGTTGTTGCTGTTCCTCTTCTTGTGTGAAAAAGTACTTTGACCATTCAGTTATTTTTACTTAATCTACTTTAAGGTAATCCTATTCCCACATATTCTCTTCACCTCACCCTTAAGTCGTCTTCCATTTGTCACTACTTTCTCTAGTTTTGGAGTTAGCTCAACTTATAAGTTCCACCTCTTTTCCTTCCTTTTAGTTAAGTAGTCAAGTAAAGTCTTCCCCCACCCCAATCTTTTTATTAGTTTAAAATTTTTTTCTGCACCACTTTCGAAAAAAAATTTTTTCTTCTTTCTCTTTATCATTTCTCTGCCATTTCTAGTCTGATTCTCTTTTTCATGGCCCTTTAACTCATTTAATCCTTCTTCAGTCTAGATATTTTTCATGGAATTAAACTTTCTGAGGCAGGCATTTTGATTTATCTCTTCTAAAGTTTCTATAGTATTGCTTTATAGACATTACCCCATTCCCTCCATTTTTAATATATATTTTTTATTTTTTATGAAGTTCCTCTTTTACAAGCTATCCATTCCTGGAAGAGATAAAGGATATAAGTATTGTTTCATGGTAGAAATGTTTGTGCATCCCTGATTGTACAGTTCATTACCTCCTGCTCTTCTCATGATCATCCCACTCCTCCTATTTGCCATGAAATCTCTTCTCTGCTTCATGACCTCCCACCCTCCTACATGCCAGTTGTCCCTACAAACTCAGATTCCCTTTCTTCCCAGGCAGGATGAGTAGTCTAAGTACTAAAACGCTTAATATTATACCCATTTTAAGTTCCCATCTCCCATTATAGAAAATCTCTCTCTCCACCATGAGAACATTCTTTATCGGGATTTCCTTCCAACCCTGAATCAAGATTTACTCTTCCCCATTTCCATCTCACCCTTTGCCACATCAGCCTTTCTCCTGAAAGGTCTCTTCTTTCTAAGAGAACATAGGAGTTATTAATTCTAAATCATCCTTTATCATTGACTCAATTAGGGTACATCACACATTTCCCTCTATGTTCTTCATCCCTCTCCCCTTTTATGGACCTTTCCATTCTACAGTTCAGTCTCATAAAAATAGATTCCTTTGTAGGTGGGTTATTGTGAAGTTTAGTTCGTGGTGGTTCAGGTCTGCACCTTCACCTTCAGCTATTCCATTTAAGTTCTGTTTTCACATTTGTCTTAATGGTTTCTCCATTCTTATTTTTTTTTTTAACCCAATAGATGTTTTTCCTAGATTTTTCTCCCTCTTTTTCCTCCTTGGAATAATTTATTTTCTTACGCCTTCATTGGTTGTTGCATTTGTTTACCTTTCTTGTATTTCTCTTTTTGGGAGTATTTGCAAAGCACATAATTTGCTTCCTTTTTTGTTTCTTGTAGGAATATTTCAAATGCTTTTCTTTTATTGAATTGTCCATCTTTTTTTTTTTTTATCCTGATGATTAGTCTCAGCTTTGTTACCTTGAGCTCCTTAGCTTTTTGGGATATCCTGTTCTCTTCTGTATTTTTTTTTTTTTTTGGTGTAGAAGTCTTTTGTTATTTGAATTTCTTTTCTTTTATATTTGAATCTTTCTTCTAGTCTTTAGCAGAAGGTGTTGTTATTGTAATTGTTAAATGTAACCACTGTGTTGGGACTTGAAATTTTCAGCATAGATTTGTCTTTTTTTCTGGAGGCAATCTGGATTCTTTTAAAAATTTTAAACATCCATTTTTTTGAGTTCCAAATTATCTTCCTCCATCCAGTCCCTCCCCCCACTCATTGAGAAGGCAAACAGTTTGATAATCTGCGGATTCTTTCAACTGGTACTCTGTTTTCTCTGTTTGGAAATTATGGGCAGTTTTCTTGTATTCTATTATAGCATTTGGTGTTTTTGACTTGTGCTTTTCTGTGACACCTATAATCCTTAAATTGTTTCTATATGTCTTTAAGATCAATGTTTTGCTTAGAGATCATATTTTCTTTTAATGTTACTGCATTTTGCTTTTTTTCTTCCAGACTGTCCCTCATTCTTTACTTAAATTTCTAATCATTTGTTGTTTCTTTGATGAGATTTGCTACTATGAATTCAAGGTTTTCTGTTCTGCAATTATTTTTGCCATGCAGGCCATACATACATTTTGCTTTCATCATTCTTTCTTGTACCTTTCAGGAGTTCTTTGCTATGGTTCCATGTATTCTTGGGAATCCACTGGGTCCTCTACTTATCAGGTGTTGATTTATTTTCCTTCATCTTGCAATATTTATTTCGGGACTAGTTTTGATGATCTGGGGCCCATATTCCCATCTATTACTAATATCTTTGTTGGTTTATCTGTTTGTGCTGAAGGTTTTTGATTGAGTTTTCTTCTTGCTAAATTAGTAATTTCAGTCTTTTCTCCTTATATTCCACAATCACTTTCTGACTCTGCTTTTTTATGGTGTTTTTTCCTGGGGGATAGTCCTCAAAGCTATTAAGTTGGGGAATTCATTTTTCGCTGGCCTCAGTTTCTGCCCCAAGTGACTTCTTGGAGGGCAGAAACCTCATCTAGTTGCCAGCTTCCTTTCCTTCAGGCTTGGTAAAGCCACCCTCCCCCCAATAGTGGTGCCCTGCCTCAGTTCCTTCCACTTTTTAGTTTTCTTGCCGAGTGCTGCTCAGGAAGCAGCACTCCAAACTTCTATGCTTGTCTTTCCTTTGCAAGTAGCTAGGCAGAACTGGTCTGCTGCTTGTTGCCAGATTGGTCGGGTAAAGGTAGAGGCAGCATGTGTTAGAGAAATTCCTCAGTGAGTCCCAGAGCACAACCTGGCATACCCTGCTGAACCATGGAGGCTGGTGGGGGAATGGGGTGCCAAGTGGGCAGGTTAGGGATTAGAGCTCTCCACTGCTAATTTTTTAAGGCTGTACCTTGTTAGGCTTCTTAGTCTCTAGGTTCACAGAGACAACTGTTATTTCTTCATTTGTTGTGCATAATTGCATTTCCTCTTTTTGGGAGTAGGGTTTGAAAATTAGTAAGGAATGGAGAAAATGTCAAGTCGGTTATCTTGTTGGGTCATGTGACTGAATTGTTCCAATGCCCAACTTACCCCAGTAATTCTATTCCCTTTATTGACTCATCACTAGCTTAGGGCTATGCCAGTGGGTAACCTTACTTCTGGGACTCATGGTCCAGACTGGGTCTGCAAAAAAGTAAGGTCTGTCCTTGGACACTTGTGGGTGGATGACCTTTTTTTGGCTTGCTGGTCCTAGCAGAGGCTATGCATCTTGGCAGCTTTGTCTCAGAAGGAACTGAGATACTTGAGAAAGCACTGCAGGTGGGACTGGACATGGACCAAGGTCTTGTCTAGTATAAGGATGTGTTTGTATGCTGGGTTGGGGTGGTGCAGTAATGGGACTTTGGCTACACTGGGTCTACTCAGGGGAGGGCAGAAGCAGGATCTTTGGCATGTTGATGAAACCAACGATCTTAGAATATACCCAGGTCATTAAATACGTAAAACACACAGTAATGCTTTTAAAAATGAATCTTAATTGTCCTAAAGATAAAAGTTTAAAAGGACAGATCCATTCACAAATTTAAACTCTTAAAAAATTGTTTTATTGATTCTTTACCATACAAAATTTATTCAAATTACATCCATTTGAAGTGGTAAGATCACAGCTAGAGAACAGGTCATCCTGTAACAAATCTATTTACAAAACCCATCATAAAAGCTTTTTTTTTTAACTTTTTTTTACATTATTTTACATGTTACCTTTTTAAAACTAACATACAACACAAAGCTCAACCGATTAGTATTATTTTTGCCTATTCCTTCTTTGGGAGAAGGGTTTTACTTTGTACAAAATGATGTATCTTCGGCAAAAAAAAAAAAAAAAATCCACAACCTGACCATTTCTATTTTTTTCACTCTCCATTAATCTCCCTACTACATTCCTCCTTCCTCATTCACGTGTTCATTTGGAACTCAAGTTTTCTTTTTCCACAGGGCTAAAGCTTTAAATACTGTAATTTTATTTACAGATCTACATCTTATAAAAAAACAAAAACAAAAACAACAACAACAAACTAAACCAAACACTCTTAAAAAATTACAAACCAGCTAGAAAATATTCTGGCAGTGTTTACAAATTAATTTCTATTATTATACAAAATGGCTGGATGACTAAAATGTGAATAGACTACATTAGCAACTTAAATAAAACCTTCACTATGCACATATTTGTACATATAAACACACACTTAATACTGTTTGACAGTTCATAATGTGTTGCCCTTTATACAATTTTATATTCTAAGGCTCACTCAGTCAGAATTTGCACACAAGTAACTTAACTTTTAGCCATTTCAGATGTGAGCTTGTTTTTATAGCAGCAACTCAAGGGTACCAGAAAACCTGCAATACAGAGTACTCAAAAGTAAATAATAAAAAATACTGTAGTACTAACCCACTTTGTGTGCCAGATAGGAGGATGATAAAGATAAAACAACTCGCAAACAAAAATACAACATGGGACACCTAATTCATGTACATCAAATGAACCCATGAATTGGAAAAAAATCTTACACACAAAGGAACTTTTAAGACTTATTAGGATTCCTCTCACTTTCAAAACAATAAATATGGTATTATATTACCAAAAAGATTAAAAAAATAAACAATCCAGTCAGGTGATACTCACTGTTTAAACTTTGGGAAAAGTCAGCTTTGCGCTGCTGGCAAAAAGAATTACACAAAGCCGGAAGCAGAGGCATCTAACCAGATGAGATAAATATGGTATAAGGAAAAAAGCTTGGCATAAATTGTTTCCTTTGCAGGAAAAAAAAAACCCCACAGTGCATTTCCAGTAGGCACTTAACACAAAGCTTCCCTCCCCATCCCCCCACCCCTCCCCTCCCCTCTTCTCTATGTAGTACCACCACCAAACATTCTGTACCAGCTCCAGGGTGTGGGGGCAAGAACACATACCGTGCATCTTTGTTCTGCATCGTGTTTCCCTTTTCAAATATATACCCACACATACGTACACAAGTATTTTAAGGTGTTGGTGTCACTTTTATGACTCCCCCAACACTTTGCATATTATGGAATTCTGCCTATAGTCAACTCCAAGGTAAGGTTCTTTTCAAAGTTTACCAAGGGATTTTTTTTTTGTTTGTTAAAGTGTTTATCAAGTGCCCATGTGCCTAAGCACCATGTCAGGCATACAAAATATCAATTTCACTGTTCATTCTGAGTTTCTTCCTAACTATACTTCTCCCCCCATACTCTGTCTGTTGCTCTAGAATAGATGATGGGAGAATTCTCAGCATTCAGGGAATGGAGTTTGAGGTACAACACAAACTCCAACCTACAAGTTTGGCTGTGCAGAACACGTTTCCATCTGGAGATGGGAAAGCATACTTGGATATTCACCCAAATGAAGCTAACACAACCCTCCACCCCCTAAACTTGGACACCATTCCCTGAGAATAAATAGGGAGAATTCTACCATACCTTAACTAATACTGCCTTATTTGCCTTGACTCAATCCATGATACTCCCTCACAAGTAAGAGGGAATAGGATTTGGGCCAGAGATATCGCTGGACCAAATACCTTTTGTGATTACTTATTAGCTAAAGTAAATATTGTTCGGCCTCCTGGGATGGGAACGTCATTCTTCCTATGGAAGTCTCTTCCGGACCCCATCCCTAGGAGTGGTGTCCCTGAGTGTGATGCAAGACAGCCCTTTCCTGTGGTCACTGGCAGACAAAAGACCCCTAAAGGAAGCAGTTCTTCTCAGCCTCTACTTAGAACTGCTGTATACATGAATCTGGCACTTTCTTTCGGCAGGTGGCCCAACGCATTGGTATCCAATACTGATTCACCCCCAGTCCTCTATTCCACAGAGAAAGGACCAATGGGAAACAAGGCCTATATAGCACTGGGATGACACAGGTTTGGAAACTTTGCTCAGCAGCAGTAGTTCTTACAAGCTTTACCCCAAGCTGGAAGGAATTAGTAGAAACTGCTTCAAAGTAAACAATTAAATTGAAATGGTGATGGGTGCCCACAGGAAGGCTTAAATGCTTTAAAAAAAAAAAAAGAAGAAAAAAAAACCACCAAGAATTCCTAAGTGGCCATGTGCTACAAATAAACGTTGAAAATACAAATAAAATGGAGATTTTATGGGAGCACCTGAAAATCCACAATTGCTTGGAGTGGCAGAAATTGAATATATTTCATCTATATTTGCAACATATTATATGGAACACTTCAAACCAAAGGCATAATAGGGCATTAGTATTTCTTAACCTCATACCAAACAAAAAGTACATAGCTTAAACCAAGTTAGGACCACAATTTAAATATTCCTAGGAAGAGCTGAAGAAATCCATTTTCATTCGTTTGCATGACTTCAAGTTTATGCTTCCTGCAGTTCCATTCCATATTAGCAGACCCCAAAGACATGCATTCTACAAAGAAGGCACGGCTTGAAATGCTATTAAGGAAGAATGCTGTTTGCAAGTGGACCACGTGCTTCTGGCCCTTCTCCACCAGCCTGTCCATCAGGCACAGTGGCCACCTGGGAAGGGAAGGAGGGCAGGCAGGAGAAAGGGCAAGGTACAGCTACCTGATTGCACACGTTCCCACCTGCTGTTTCAGCCACGAGATTTGAGCCTAGGGCAAAGCAAGGCTTTCCCAAAGGAGCCTGCCACTGCGCGCTTATTCAATATGTAGAAAAAAACTTAGTAAAATGTCAGCTTTGTTGTGAAGTTGTAGTTTACTTCGTGATAATATTCTTGAAGGAAGAAGGTGGCAAGGGACAACACTGAAGGACAGATGTTCTAGTTCCAGAATAAAAAAATATTGGTTTATATATAGAGAGAATTCACACAAAATAATCAACTGCACATAAAGTCCTCTACCAATGGAAGTTTTTCTAAATCATAAGCATCGAAGAGATCACTGATGCCTTCTTCTTCCCCAAGGCTGAGAAGGTAGTCTTCTTGGATCAAGGGAGGCAGTAAGTTCACAAATGGTCCTTCTAGGTTAGAAGGAATTTGGTCCTCAGTCTGCTGGAGAAGATTAGTTGGAGAAGCCAAGGGAGAAAGGTTTGCCATAGAAATGGAGCAATCAGCATGTCCTGAGTTGGTTGACGCCAAGTCTATGAAGTAAGATAGAAAGGAAAAGAGGGAAAAACAAAAAAACAAGTTAAAATGAAGTTTGATCTTTGAAAGAAGGGCTGTGTGCTTTATCCAATGTGCCACCTAGCTGCCCCGATGAAATCACTCTTAGTTGGGACCATTTGCCATGACCTCCCTTTTTCTATATCTCAATTCTTTGACATCATTCTTCATTCTCAACTCGTTCCAAACTCACGAAGGCCAAAGCTTCTCTATATAAACTGGAGACCCCCGTCTCACTCTTTACGACAGTTCATACTGTCTTGTAAGAGTTGATGATTAATGTGAGCATCTGTATCTCAAAATTCAGCAAATGCTACAAGTTAAGGCTTGACTTACTGTTTTGTCAATTATCTAAAGTTAAAGTGATGGAGAAAATGTTAATAATGAACATTAAAGTTAAAAATGTATTGCTTTTCTGAAAGCCAGTTTGTTACACATTTACTAGCACACTCTAGGTTGTGCTACCCCAAGATTCTGTCCTGGGTCGTCTTCTCTCTCTTTCAATAACCTCAAATTCCTATGGATTTAATGATCACCTCTATGTAGAGGACTTGTAGCTCTATCTATCTATTGGTCTGTCTGTCTATCTCAAGCTTTAACCTCTCTCCACCACCGACTGCCTAGAAGACATTCTAAGCTGGATATCCCAGTTCTCAAGGGACTCAACATGTATCAAACAGAACTCACTCCATTTTGCCCCAAAGCTACTTCTTTTTCTGACTTCTCTATTTCTGTGGAGAGCATCATCAGTTGCAGAGATTCACAACATCTGAGCCACCCCTAACTCCTCTCTCCTTCACGCCACATATTTAATTATCTGCTAACCCCTTTTGATTTTACCTCCACAATACTTTTTGTATGTCTCTTCTCTATTCACCCAATTCATCACCCAATTTCAGGCCCTAATCACCCCTCACCTGAACTACTACAATATTATCTTTAATTACCCTCCTTGACTGAAGTTTCTCCCCTTTTGAATCCAACTTCTACACAGACGCCCATGTAATATTTCTAAAGTTACAGGTCAGATCATGTTATTCCCCCTCCTCAATAAACTTCAGTAGCTACCTATTACTTCTAGGACTGAATACAGACTCTTCTGTCTGGCACTGAATGCATTTTATAACCTAGTCCCAACCTACTTTTAATTTTTATATACTACTTTCATTCATGTACTTTACAGTCCAGATATAAGTGAACTTTCTCATATAGCTAGTTCTCCCTTAACATAAGTGAACTGTTCTGTAGACCCCCCCCTTCCCCTTGTGGTCCCATCCCCTTCCAGCTTTGTGGTCCATAGCTAGAGCAGCTTCAGTGCCTGGAGTCACCACAGCTGAAGCAGAGGACTCCTGGTGCAGGGGCTGCACTGCAGAAGCCATGGCTGCTCCCCCCTCCCCAGCACCTCTCCCTTCACATGTCCCCACCTCCATCACCCCCCAGCCACCTGTCCAGAGCCAGAGCTAGAGGTCCCACCTGCTGTGGAGTTGAATTTGTGTAAATTCTGCATAAAGCGAGAAAAACAAAGTGGTGTCTCCCCTGAAAGAATGTAAGCTTCTTGAGAGCAGGAGCTACTTCATTTGTATCTGCACCCCTAGAATGGAGCATCGTGTCCTACACTATGACAAGAGCAATCCTAATTTTAGTTCCAGGGGTGAAGAGTAGAGAAAGGAAGGGAATCCCCCATTACCTGCTGAAGAATTATTATACTGTACTTGAACCTCTTCAGGGATAAAGTAGGAAGAGGCAGGCAGTACTCTTGACCATTCAGCTGTGACTAAGGCTGTCAAGAAATTAGCAACCACAGCCTATACAAACCTTTACACTGAGTTCAAGTGTCTCTGCCAGTCCCACCATGGTTTTATGTCACAAATAAGGAGATGTTACTATTTGCCCAGGGAGATAAGAAAGATGTATAAGATATGTGTAGGACTAAGGATGAGGGGTTGAGTAGATGAGGTCAAACTTTAACCCAGCACAGCTTATGGTTAGATACACCAGTTTTATATTGGGGGGGGTGGGGGGGGGGTGGAGTACAGGATGTGTTTTTCTTAAAGATGATGTAGGTACATTTGTAACATGTAAGAAAAATAAAAAAGGGAGGGGGTAGTGAAGAGGTTAAGATTCAGAAGAAAAAAGAATAATTTAGGAAAAAATAATTATTTTTATGAAGATTTTTACCCCTTTTCATCTCTGCTGAAAAAAAAAAATTAAGTTCTCAAAAATAAACATCTTCTTGCACAATTTTTCCATTTGATTTCTCTTGGACCTCGACTCTCTAGCACTATAACAAATGGGGACATGGTCAAATACAGCAGATAAGTTGCTCTTTTTTAAATAGGAGGAAGTTTTACCACCTACGTCAAAGGTGGTCAGTAGCAGAAGAATTTGGGAGTACAGTATGCAGTTTTATCCCTTCTGTGCCCACATAAGGACAATTTAATTGATAATTCCTTGAATTGAATGATTTAGAATGACTGTATAAAAATAAATTTCAAAAAACCAAAAAACAAACAAACCCAAAAAACAAAAGAGTATTTTCCTCTCAATGTTTCTTTTTCCTAAGCCTACTTACAGAACCCAAGTAGGATTCTTAATGCATTAATCTTCACATCAAGTTTCTAAATGATGCAAAACAAAGATTGTTACCTTTGGAACTGGATTTGGGAATATTCCCATTGTGGTCTTGGTTGTAGGATTTTATTGGACTGTGGGTTTCATTCTCTTCTGGACACAGGTAAACTTCAATGGGTCCTTGGTTACTTGATAAATGTATTTGTAGGCTCTACAAATATATAAAAAAAATAGCTACAGTAGGAGGTGAAACTTTGGCAATTTTCCCTACTAAACTTCATTACGGTTTCATCACAGAAGCAGAGTAACTGCCAACAAGCATGTTCCTGAGGTCATAACATAACTGACAGATACTTCACCTCCTTCAGGGTTTATCAAGAGTTCAGAAAAGAAATAAAATATACTCTTTCATAGGCTTTTGAAAAAAGTGCCACTAGTGAAGTTTTAGGAATTATGTTTTTGAATTACCATCACTTATCTATTATATGATATTAAAAGGTCCATTTTTATTAGCATTACAATAAAAATATTCTTAATATTCTTAATAGTATATACTTTAAAATAGGGATCAACTGTACTGAATGATCAAGGGATGCTGTTTCCAAGTGACAATAAAGAGAACACAGCACACAGTTTTATTTGGCATTAAGTTTTTTTAAAAAATAAATTTATCCCAAGAAATAGAAAAAAATAATAACATACCTTCCTTAATTTAAGGGTTCATAGTTCAAGGATACATTTAGTTAATATATATGAAGAGAGAAAATACTTATGTATTTTTTCAAATATTTAACTAAATCTACCCTTGAATTAAAAGCCCTTCATGGAAGATAATTTTTTTTCTGTTTCTAATTTTAAAAATGAACCAAAAAACAATTTCCTCTACTTCCCACTTGCACCTCCCCCAAAAATAAAAGAAAAACAAAACCCTCGTAATAAATATGCAGTGTCAAGCAAAACAAATTGCTGCATTGACTATGTCCCAAAAAAATATAGAAGACAGATTATTATTGGTTAACTCACAAAACCCTCAAGACAAATTCACACCTCCTACCGCAAGCCAGGAGAAATAGCAAGTATTCAGGAGAAAATGATGTACTGATTTTCCCATTTCGTGAGTTTAAGAAAATATTTATAGTTCAAAGCTTTGCCACAACAGGAATTTTTAGTCTCATCCTTACCTCTAAGGGATCAGGCACTTCAAGTCTTGTTTCTGGAGGGGCTTTCACAACTATAACAGTTTGGTCTTTAAGGCCACTAATTTTTCGGATATCTTGATATGTAACATAAGCTAATGTGATAAGTGTTAAAGAAATCTTAGCATATAACTGGCAAAAGTAACCCAATGAAAGACAACAACAAATCTCCTAACAACATTGGCACAAAAAGCAAAATGGTTTACTTCAATTATATTGCTAAACTTCTCTTGGTTCTTTGATCATCATCGTGATTCGCTCCCCCATGTTTTTTTTTCCCCTCCATTCAGGACTGTGTTATGAACCACCTGTTATTTTTCCAAGGCAAAGACTTGATGTGATCAAATCATCTTTCACTTACTCTTAGCATGAACTACTGAAGTGGAAAGCGTTGGTGAGATTATAAAAATTTCAAGGTGAGCCAGGATTAGCCATTTTTTCCTAGAACCACCTTAATAACTAAGCAAAGCTGGCAGCTGGGCTAGGACAAGTGTGAACAGCAAATTGGACCCCAGTGGGTATTACTGTCTCTAGGCTTTACAAACCGGCTAAGAGAAATGCAACCAAAGTGGGAATCTGGGGGGAGGTGATTTTGGGGGTGCCAAGCTTTGAAGTCAAGAAATCAAGGGAGTGGGTACAGGCCGAGATGCTAGCAGCATCACAACAAATGGTGATGGAGTAGAATTTCATCTAAAGAAAATGCCAGCCTAGTTTTCCCTCGAGCTGTTCCTACACCTGCAGCCTCCCCTCCCTTGCTCCTCACACTCCCACCACCGCTTGCTGAAATTGTTCTCCAACAGTCATCTTAAATGCCACCTCTTCCACAAAGGTTTCCCTGATTTCCTCAAGTAGAAAATGATCTTTTCCATCTCAGGCCCCACATAACATTTTGCTTGCATCTCTTTAACACTTTTATCATGTATCAATTATTATTGTAGGTTACTTGTCTGTTTATGTTATATCCCATGCTACTAGATGATGGACTCCCTGGTGACAGAGACCATGTCTTACTTGTTCTATCTAACACATTTGCACATAGTGGACCATTTAAAAAATTCTTTGTTGAACTGAACTGATAAAAGGCTACTGAGGTTGGTTAAGGCTGGGATTAATAGGCATCACTGGGAATTGTTCTGAATGTTTCCAGGGTTGGTTTGATTACTAATATCTTAGGATGACACTTCTTCAATCTATGAACTCAATTTTGTATTCTGTAGGCAGGTACTAAGCAGCTCCTCTGGGATTTGGTACAAAAAAATAGAGGAACCAGAATGATCCTTGTAGGGGCTACTCCATGCTGGTCATTGCTGCAATAAATCCAGCTCAGCTATTCTCTTTCACTAATAATCACCCTTTCTTCTCAACAGACCACCTTGTATGGAGTAGACACAAAAAATGCTTAATTGAATTAGTGATGAACAGTTGGTACGAAAAACAAAAAACGCTACCAAAATCTTGTCCAAAATTACCCATCCTCTTGTTTGCTTTTTTGTGGGGAGCAGAATACAATATCTGTCTCAAGAAAACTAAAGGGAGAAAAGGCCTATTATCCATGGTTATACCAGTAATGCAAAGGCAACTTGGGAGTACTGTGAAAGCCACATAAATGCAGTGGAGGAAAGACGGTAGGCCAGAAAGAAGAATCTCTGCCCCAGCAGTTTTGCAGGAGTACAGGAAACTTCAGGAAGGATGGTTTGGAGTTCAGTTGTGAATGCCATACCGTTTCTGTGATGGGTTCTTTCTTTACACTTGCCAGTTCTGATTAGCATTAAGAAAATCAAGGAGCACCATGGCAGGCACATTTTTTTTTTTAAATTGCCACATGTGATAAAAGTTTTTAAAAATACAATTATAAGCATCCACAATTACTCAATATGCTGTAAGGAAAGGAAATTTCAATGTATTTGTCAACAAGTTGTACAAAATTGGCAACAGAATGGAGAATTGAAGTGGATTGTGCAAACACATTACAAACGTATAAACTTGAAAGGTCTTTCTCTCTGGCCTGTTCCTGAATTTGCTCCATTAAGGTCAGCAACCTGCAGTGAGCCTTTTACATTTACAATAAAATGCTGAGAAGGCTGATGTAGATGACAATGCAATTGCAGCTATCACATGTCCTGAAAGGCTGTCCATCAGGTACTAAGCAGCTCCTCTGGGATTTGGTACAAAAAAATAGAGGAACTGGAACAATCCTTGTAGGGCTACTCCATGCTGGTCGTTACTGCCAACAGATCCAGCTTAGCTCTTCTCTATTTCACTAATAATCACCCTTTTTCTCAACAGACCACCTTGTATGGAGTGGACACAATAAATGTTTAATTGAATTAGTGATGAACAGTTGATACAAAAAACACTACCAAAATCTTGTCCAAAATTATTCTATATCGAAAAAGTAGGTGTTTCTCTAATATCAGTAAAAGGCGACTGAGATATATTTTCTTTCTTAGGCCCAGAAACATTACAGTTCAATGTGACTGTAACATATTATAGTAGATCATAATGTTTTATTTCCCCATTGACAAAAGTTAAGTGTTAAATAATCAGAAAGTGTAAGTTGAAATAAATCTTGGGACAACTAAAGTCCCATCAATTTTGCTTTCTATTAATCAAGCATTAAAATTTTGTTCCCCCAATGAGTCACAAAAAAAATGTCTTGGCTACATCTGGAAGCAATAATTTGCACTTTCATTAAGATGCAGAAACATGACAAACAAGTTTTCATAAGACATGAGTTAGGATTTCTCTCCACGACACTGTTGCCTTTTAAAAGGCAACCCTTGGATCGATGCTTTCCATCTTTCATGGTGTGATAGTATCTTTTTTTCTGTTTCTTCAGCCCTTTTATTCCCCAATCACATTTAGGATTATGCTGTCCTAATGGCTGCAACACCTAGCAAAGAGGAATCAAGAACCACAACAGTGTCAGGAACTCACCAAAAATCGGTGAAACACATTAAAGTTAAATCTAATGCAAAGATGTCATCAAAATTAATACTGTCACATTAAGGACTTAATAATAACGTGACTGTATACCATAAAAAGTTAGTGAAGTAGCATGTCCAACTACTTGCACGTATACAGGTTGTTTACAACAAGAATTTCTCTTGAAAAACGCAGATATTATGTCTAATCTCTTACTGGGATCAAGAAAACATTTTTACACATTTTCCTTATCTTCCAAATCAGGTTAGTTACTGAACAAGAAAACACACACACACACACACACACACACACACACACACAGAGAATTACTTCTGCATTAAACTAGAAGAAACCTTCAGCATAATGCAGAGTCCTTTAAGTCTGGAGACTGTCTTACTGGAACTCTAGAGTGGGCATAAGCCACCCCACTGAGCTGCAGGAAAGGATATTTTTGATTTTCTGAATCTTCTGTTAACAGCTTAAGGTCCAGGGTGCAGCTTTGAATCAGGTCATCAAGCTTCTTCTCTTCCTGACTGAGCTGCGTCACTTCCTTTGACAAACCTTGACACTGAGCCAGCATGCCCCCATCATCAGAGAGACTGCAGCCCCTGGAAATTAAGAGAGATTATTTTGCACAATTATTCATAAAACTTCAGGAGACTTGGGGAGGGGGGTGTGGGGTTGGGAGTGGAACAGAAGCGGTAAAGGTTCATTTTAGAAGCATCCCTGACAAGTAGAGTACAAAGAAAGCTTACACTTTGTAGGCCAAGTTTTAAAAAGAATATTTATACAGTTTTTTTTACACAAATGCAGTCCTACAGTTTTCACTGTAGAATCACAACAGATCATCATTATTATTTTTTTTAAGAATATTTTTCCTTCAGAAGAAGGCCTGAATGAAAAGGAAAACAGGATAAAAACAACTGACTTAAACACTCATAACAGAAACAGAAAGCAAGAGATAATTTGAGCACGAAGTAGACAAAAAAAACTCCAAGCAAAAACTGGATGGTTTCAACCCTAAGTTATATTCTACAAAGAGCGGTCTACCAAGAGAATCAGTGAAGCTTCATCACCAGTAATTAATAAGAAAAAGATGGGTGAGGGTAACAGTTACAGAGGTCTAACACTCAATAGGTTTCTTCTCTCTCTATGTGTGTCTGTTTCCCCGCTCCAGTCAAATGGACAAAAATGTTCCACTGCTCCAACTTCTTTCAAGTACCAGAAAGAGGTCCAGCACATCACCTTTGAAGCATTATCTTATAAAGCCACCAAGTAAAAAATTAATTTTTCCCTCCTTGTGCTTAAAATAATTTAATGCTTTTTTCTTTTCTGTTCAGGTATTCTATCAATAATTCACAAAGGTTATTACCATCCTTTAAGTCATGATATAACCCTGTCAAATAGGCACATAGGTCAAGTGCTGTCATACCTTGAATTTTACAAATAACAAAACTGAGGGATAAGAATCAAGCATTCTGGCCAAAATCACACAGATAATTAAGAAAGGCAAAGATCCAAACTAAGCCATGGAGTCACTGAACAAAGACATAGACTTGGTTAATTTGAAGTGTACACGGTTGACACAAGCCACAATTTACTTCCTACTTCTATTTTTAGAAGATCCAAAGGACAAATATGTGTATCAATCTCATGGATCATGTATGCAAGTCACCTCTCATTCAAAAATAAATTCTGGTTGGTATTTAAGACAGCACTATTTAGTTCAAAGATTTCCTACTCTAGGCTAATCAAATAGAAGTTCTTCTATCTTTTATATTATTCAAATAAAAAGCCCATTTTTTTACCTTTAAGATTATTTGGGCTAAGGAACTAAGTAGATAAGGGGAGACAAGGAATCAGGGGAATGGTGGGTGTGGGAGTAGAGGGAAAGAAATGGAATACGATATGAATAGAGAAGTTAGGTCTGAAAGAAAAGTTCCTGCTATCTATGAGGGATTCCCCACAGGGACAGAGACTGATACTCACATCCACTGTACGTTGTTTTTAGATTTCTTCTTAATGAGGTGGATGCCTTCCAGCACATTGGTGATATCATAAATCCTCCTCTTTTGCACCTTAAGCACTTCAGCTGCCTTGTTCAAATCCAAGACCCCATCTGGGGATTGGCTCAATAGCTGAATGAACTTCTTGGTGAGCAGACCAAGTGATGTATCATACCGTGTTTTTTCTGAGGGAGATTTTGGAGCTTGAAGAAAAACAAAAACCAAAGGGGTAGGGGATGGGGGTGAAGGTAACGAACTGAAGGGTTCCTTTGCAATGAAGCAAGCCTTCTTTCCCATTCCAGCACACACGTTAGCATCCAAAGCACAGTATTTTTTTTTTTTGGCAAGTTACACATAGTAAAGTTTTGGAATAAAAAAAGGCAGGGTAGCAGAAAGTTTCTAAAAGGGATTAAAGCATCTTACATTCAGCTCTGTGTGTGTGTGTGTGAGTGCGCGCGCACACGTGGTGTTCTGAAGCTTCACCGTAATAGTGCTATGGTGTTGATACCCTAAGGAGCATGGTAATAGTAAAACTATTTCAAGTAATTCTGTGATTTTTAGTAAATAAGTCACTTTCAACGGGGCCCAATACCCCTCAAATTATATTTAATTCTACACTATGGTGAGTTGTATTACAATCAGGCTTTAATGCATTTTTTCACATTTGCCAAGTTTTCAAACACGACTTCATAAGACTCATATAAGGGACCTCAGAAGCTATCTAGTCTAGAACCCTCATTTTACAGATGGGGAAACTGAGGTCCAGAAGTGTTAAGTGACTTGTCCAAGGTCAAACAGGGAGCAGGGAACAAGAGATGGAATTTGAATTCAGATTCTCTAATTCCAAATCCAGTGCAATTTCCACTGTACTATAAAATTAAATTAGAAAACATTAATCGTCTATGTGCAAAGTACTGTGTTAGACTAATTTACCCACCAAGTCTCCCAGACTTTTTATATGTTAAGGTCAAGGATTCCATCTTACATTAAATATCACTTAGGTTATTGACTTAGTAAACCCTTTTGAAGATGACAAGATCTTAGACGTAAAGACAGCTGGAAGGAACCTTGGGAGTGATATAAGCCAATCTCATTTTATATATAAGGAAACTGATGTTGGAGGGAGCCTAAGTGACTTACTTAAGGTCTCATAGGTAAATATGCATCAGAAGTGGGATATGAACCCAAGTCCTTATTCGAGAGACAGAGAAGGCTCTTTCTATTCAATCAGACTGACCAACTTGGCTTCTACTGTCAAATGACTCACTTGAGCCCCTCCCCTACACAATTTTTCTTTCTCCCATTTAAGTGACTGTAATGCTAACTATGGGAGGAAATTTAGCATCAGAAGGGAACTTAGTCCAACATAAGCTTACAAGGAAGAAACTGAGGGCCAGACAACTTAAGTGACTTTGCCCACAGTCACACAGGTAGTCGTAACTACTGTAACTTTATTTTCTTAGTCAATTCTAATGCTACCTAGCTACAGAATCAATGTGTGGGGAGCTGCTCATCTTGATCTGGTTAGTTTCAACAACAATTATATAAAATTAAATTTGATTGCAGAACAGTGCCAAACATATTTTATAATTTAGGTAGAAAATGTAACTGTACACTGTAGTAAAGATCTCGCAATGACAGCGTATCCATGCACAGACATATGCTCAGCAGGTTTCATTTGGAAAATTGCGGGCACTTGGTTGGGGGGGTAGGGTAGGGGATAGAAATAGAAAGATTAAAAAGAATGAAATGTGCCAAAATTATTCCAAATTTTGCACTCTTTCAGCCACATGCTGTGATAATTGGGAGTCCTACACGAAAAAGAATAATGAAAATTTCCTTACTTTTTGGACTATCTGGACTTCTTACTGCGGCTCTTCCTTTGCCTTTGGGGGTTTTGAGACCATCTGAGAGAAACTGATGACCACTTTCTCCTAGTTCCAGCCTTCGCTTTGCCTATAAGAAAGTACAACCATATCCATTACTGATTACATCTAAAAAAATTGAAGTAATGAATGACAAAGCTCTCCTAGTTCCACAAAATGACTATGGAAGTGAGGGATTGGCAGGGGTACAGGGGCAGTGTCAATCATTAGAATTAAGAGAAATTACAGAGACTCAAACTTAGGCTACAACTGTAGAAACACTGAATAATACTTCCCACCATCAAACTAGAATCCTAACATTCATTCTTATTCAATTTAACAATTATTTCTGGAGTGACAATTATGGGTCCAGTACTGTGCTGGATGTTGGCAGTGACATAATTTAATTATAATTCCAACAATTTTCATAGTCACCTGCCAGTATAGAACGTGCTCAATTAGATAAAGACATCCAGCGCTCATATTCAACTGAGTTCTTAGACTCCCAAGCACCACCACTGTTTTATCCAAGACAATGTCCAATATCTAATACTGGATCTGTATTGAGGAGGACACACAGGGCATCAATTAATAGTAGAAATATCTCAATCTGGTTTCAAATCTTACCAAGATTTTACCATAGCCCATAAAATGTGGGACTTAAAATTTTTTAAATTTAATTCAACAAATTTTAAGCACCTATGATTTAAGTATACTATGCTGCACAAAGGACATACAAGTTGCTTTTCGTTTTTTAAAGGTAGATTCTGTCTTCAGGAAGTTCACAGTGGAAAGATGTCAGGTATATAAATAACTATGGTTCAAGTGATTTGAGAGATTTAAAAAGGGAAAGACAACAGTACTAATTTTTACTGGGATTGAACAGTACCATGTTTCATTAATTGGAATCTACAACAGAGTAGAAGTTTTTCTCCTGTAACCAAGACCAACACCATTTGTTACTTTTATCATCCCCTATTCAAATATAGGAAAACAGGGTAGAATTTTTGTAGCATGTTTGGAAAGAGAATGAAACACCTCAACTCTTGGCTCTATTACCTAGGCATCTATCTCTATTACCGCAAACCCATTTTAAACAAGTTTTCAAGGACAGGAACCTTGTTTCCTGAATATCTTTTTCCACAGACAATGCTGGCAAATTCTGAATACTAACATCTGTCAATTTCATCAACAGAAAAGACTAATTTATGTTTACAAAGAGTTTGACATACATCTTACAAATAGATAACAAGTTTAAGCAGTTGTATGGGAACATTTTCTCAATGATGCTTATTTTTATATTTTTGTTTACTGGAAACAAAAATCTTCTGTTCATCTATATAAAAAAGCAATTGTGAAATATTTATATAACCTTGAATATTTACAATATTCACTATTTCATGTTATATTTACAACCAAATAACAATTGTTTATTAGAATGAAATATTTATGCTTTTATATCTTCTGCAAAGTTAATATATCCTTTGCATAACAACATAGTAACTGCATGTGGGAACTGGTTAAAAAGAATATACTACAGGCCACCCTTCCTTTTATTCCTTCCTCTTTCCCCCTAGAAGGAAGGAAGTAGGGAAAAGATTCAAATGAAAGCTGCTTTCCAATTTTTATTTTTCCCTACTTGGCTACAAATTTTATTTCCTCAGATACTATGCATTATTGGATAAAATGTAAATGTTTAATTGGGAACCTCCAGTTTCTCTCTGTGTACACACACACACATGCATGCATGCACAAACTAAATATAAATATGAATTTTCTCATTTTTGACTTGGCATGACAATACAATAGTAGTTTTAATGCTATGTTCCAATAATGATTCTTATTTACAGACTAATTTATGTTTACAAACTGTTTGACATACATTTTCTCATTTGATCCTTAAGCAACCATACATTATTATTTCCATTATACAAACAAGTAAACTGACATAGATTTAATAAGTTGTTAATAATTGCTAGGAACTGGATTCAGGTCTTCTGATTTAAAATTCAGTGGTTTCTGTGCAAAAAACAGACAAATCTTTAAGTGCTATTTAAATGCTAGTTACTGTAATTATTTTTAATTATTATAATATACCATAGTTCCAAGCTAGGTATTTAAAATGTAACATTAGGTTAAGCAGGCCCATAATGTCTTGTCATAGAAATGGATCAAGAGAAATAGCATTAAATGACCTTAGAGATTGTCTAGTAGTCCAACCTTTCATTTTACACAAAAAGAAAACAGACCCAGAAAAGTGATTTGCCCAGGGTTTTTTAGTCTTTTTTTAAGTCAACATTTTCAGGTTTAAAAACAAACAAGAAACACATAAATTCAATGGTGCCTTTAACAAAAACTCCTCTCATGTTAACTTTATCTATATTTTAGAGACAGCTAAAATAGGGTGCAAAAAAAAAGCATAAATCAAATGTAGATTCAGACAGTCAGCAGAAGCCAAGACCAGAATTAAGTTCCTGATCCACCATAATACATTAAAATCCTAGAATCAGAGTTCGGTTGAAATTTGCATATTGGAGCCAAAGTTGGTGAAAAGAACTGTAGAATTTCAACCTCAGAGAGTCGTACCCAATTGGATCTAAGAAAGAACTATCAATTTAATACCTGAACAGCCAAGCACGAAATAGGACCAGGGAATGGAGCAGGTACTACAGAAAGGGGAAAACCAAAAAAACAAGTTTAACAGGTGCCAGCCATGACAAGCAAGGTGAGCATATAGAGACAAAGCTGGAGTAGAGAAAATTACATAGTGGGGAAAAAAGGCATATTCACAGCTAGGTA
Organism: Vombatus ursinus; assembly: GCF_900497805.2. NCBI lineage: Eukaryota > Metazoa > Chordata > Mammalia > Diprotodontia > Vombatidae > Vombatus > Vombatus ursinus. The sequence continues at coordinate 4,544,426 of NW_020940355.1, forward strand.
GGAGAAAATGAACTGAGCTACAATAAAACACTTTAGCAGAAGGAGGGAAAGGATACTTTTTGCTTGAGCAGGGTGGCTTTCTGATAAACTACAAACCTAACAAGTTCTGATGACCCTAGTTAAGGGACGACTAGGAAAGGAGATAGGGCAACCGAGAGGAGGCAAAATACGGAAAAGGAAAAAGTGTACAGGTAAAACTTAGTTTGAAAGCAAAAGAAGCAATAATGCAAAATGAATGGGGAATAATTCTTTTTCTTTTTAAAATTGTGAGCTTAATTACAGATGTCAAAAATGCACATTTCAACATAAAAAGAAAAACAAAAGGGGAAGATCATATATAAATAAAAAAAGGTGTATGAGAGCTAAATACCCACACTGTAACTCATCACTGCTCTTATTCTGGGAATGTGGACCTCTATTCATTCTTTGGGCTGACAAGCAGCTCACTCTAACCTTTGTTGGAGGTAGTGTTAGAGGGGGCAGTAGATAGAGCACTGGGCCTGGAGTCAAGAAGTCTTAACTTCCAGTCTCAGACATTAGCTGTGTGATGCTGGGCAAGTGTTCCCTATTTGCCTCAGTTCCTAATCTATAAAATGAGCTGGAGAAATGGCAAAATACTCTAGTCTCTTTGCCAAGAAAACTCCAAAAGGGGTCAGGAAGAGTCAGACACAACTGAAAAAATGACTAAAATCTGCCACTGTCAACAGTGTTTCCCTATACTTGAATTTTATCAGTTTTAATAAGTTCTTTCTCTGCCCTTTCAAACTATCACACTGTTCACATATAAAGGAAGCATCAGCCTAGATAAACTTTTGTATACTTTTTCTTCTAAACTCTTCTCAATTAACAAGCTTTTATTATCTTTCCTTCCGACCTCTATATGCTTCCCCATTGGAAAAAAAAAAATACCCTTGCAACAAATATGGATAGTCAAATAAAACAAATCCTGCATTCTCCACATCCCAAAGTGTGACTTATCCTGCACTCTAAATCCATGACTTTCTGTATGATTGGGGGTAGAATGCGTCACCATTCATCCTTTGGGACTGCAGCTGGTTATTTTGTTGTTTGGAGTTCTTAAAACTTTCAAATTTGTTTGTCCTTAAAATATTGTGCTATTGTTTAATTTCTCTTTTACTCTGCATCAGCTCACACATCTTCTTTCATCATTCTATACAGAAGTGCAATAATATTCCATTATATTAACATACTGTAATTTGTTCAGCCATCTCCCAATGGATAGACATCCCTGTAGTTTCCAGTATTTCCCTTAATTATTAGTACTTTGGAACATTTTTTTATATGGCTGTTACCATGGATTTCTTTTTTGAAAACAGCCTCTTCATATCCTTTGACCATTTATCAAGTGGAGAATATAAGCCTTATAGGAATATTTATGTCAAAGTTCATTTTCTGTCCTTTTTATAACCATACTGCTAACAGCCTATCTGAAAACAGTTTGTTCAGTTTTTAATTAACTAAAGTTCTTTTCCTACCCTTTACATACATCAAGTTCTTCCTCTATGAAAGAAGCAATACCTTACATATTTTAACACTTGATTTAATTCCTTTTTTTTACACAGTTAATTCTTTTGTCTTGATAAGCACCAAACTTCTCTGTACGGAGCAGCAATTTAAAGTACATTATGTGTGAAACTGAACTTTTGTAATAGTATTTTCCTCCTACTACCTGTAAAGCTTGTTTAAGAATATTTGTGTGTATATGTATATATATATATATATACATATACACACATATACACACACATATATGCATATATCATTCAAATTTAAAATGGTAGTTCCAACACTGCCGTTTTTCTTTCTGAACTTCCTTCTGCTTCTTTATTTTTAAAATATTTCATTGCCAATTTTTTCTTCCATGCCTTCATTCAAAAACAAAAACAAACTAACATTATTATTACTCTTGCAACATGCTCAATAAAAAAGGCATAACAAATAAGTATAGTCATGAAAAACAACTTCGCACATTGGTTAAAAAGGAATATTTCTCAATGTCCTGGTACCCACTTATGTCTGGGAGAGAAGAGATATCAAGGTGAGAAACCTTGTTAGAAACCAAACTTAAAAAAGATGGAATGAAACAGGTAAGCTAAGCTGGTGAATAAAATTCGTGATTAACAGAAGGCAAGGATTAAGAAAAGTGAACATTATATGCCTGCTGACTTTGATTCTGAGCTCTACTCGGGGACAAGGAATCAATTATCTTTGCAGACCATACCAAAGAGTTCTCTTTCTTCTCCTCCTTCCCAATGAAGGTTCCTTTGCTTTCACTTAGCTCACAGCAGCCTGCTCAGATGGCACGCACACATGCATACGCATACTCGCACAAGCAGACACACACACACACATACGCACACAAAATCTTACCCGGGCCCCAAATGTAAAGGCTCCTGGAACCCCAATCTGATGACTGGCATGGAAGCTTTGACCCTTTCCATTTCTGACTTGGGCCCCAGAGCTAAAAATTTCATAGCATTATCACTCTGTGTCTTTGACTTTAATGTCCTAAAACCTATCACTTTAAAAAAAGCATATAGTCAGTAACAAAGACAAAAGTAAAACAGTCTCTGCCCTCAGGGAGCTTATATTCCAAGGTTTAAATAACACTGAGCGAAGACAAATGTAGTTAACTAATAGTTACTAAAAGTTAAAATTCCAGTTCTACTGCTTACATTTGCTCTAGTATTACTGTTATGTCTATGTGCTTTAATGCAAGAGAATTATGTAATTAAGTTCTACTTTCTTTTTTTAATCTCTTACATTTTCTGTGTTAAATTTCTGTATTTTAGTTTAGTCAATCGGCTCAAACATTACCATATCATTTCAGAATACCCTACACTGATGAAATCACCAGTTCAGGCTATTTCAAATCAATTTGTCTCATATAGAATCACATCCTTAATCTATAAAAAATAGTAGTTTCTGGGGAAAGATCACAATGGATTAATCTAATGGGTTTGTCTTAATTTCAAGAATATAAACAAATATCAAAAATAAAAACAAAAATTAGACACCAGCCTTAATGCCTTAAATTAATCTCTGATGTAGAAATATTTTGAAAGAAGTAACCAAGTCCTAAGAACAAATTTTTACCATGAATACTGATTTTAGAGTCGATCCAAGAAAAATCACCTTCTTAACTGAAGATAGCCAAGAATTTTTTTACTTGGGATTTGGAGATAGTATGTTCCTAATTCTTTTATTAAAATTGGGTGCGCATTTTATCCAGTCACAAAAGGCTTTTGTTGATATTTATTAAACAAGAAACATTTTTTCCCCTTTCAGAAAACATCTTCTGATCTTTCTTTAGCTAGTAAGCCTGATTTAGGGAACTCTCAGGGCAACCTCTCTCGATCTGACTCCTTTGGTTCAATGAAGGACTGTTTCCATCCACGTCAGTACAACTCAGACCCTGGGAAGGTTTGTGGTGCTAGCACTTTAAATTCTCCTCAGTCCGGTGACAAGGGGCAGCAGGCAGGGTAATTGGCCCTAGTGGACACAATTTCACAAACACCCCATTGTGAAGGAGCTCTACTAATGAAATCCAGAAGAGTGCTTTTTGAAGATTTTTTTTATGAACCTGGGAGTTATTTGAAGAACTTCCTCTTCAGTACTGAAATGTTAATTTTAAAAATATAAATTATTTTTGTAATGGTTTGTACCCTGGTTGTAAAGCTGACATCTGTTACTCTTGTGTTTTTTTCAAGAGCATCCTATAATCTTTTACAAATGCCCCGAAGGCTTACGATCATGAAGGATGATGAATGATGTTTTCCTTTTCTATTTCCTTCTTAGCAACAAACTCCATTACAAAATCATCGGTGATAAAGATGGAGTATGCACCAACAACCACAGTTACTTCTGGTCACTTTTGCTCTTGAGGAACCTTAGAAAAACTTATGTTTAGTTTGTTCCCTTTCTCAGCTCAAGGGTTACTAGGGATGAAGCCTTCCTCCAAAGTATCTTAACCCAATTTTATAGAATAATATTTCGGCCAAGTAGTAAAAGCAACAAAACCATGCATCCCACTAAGCGCAGGGGTGGGGAACCTGTAGCCTCGAGACCACATGTGGCCCTCTACGTCCTCAGGTGCCATCCTTTGACTGAATCCAAACTTCACAGAACAAATCCCCTTAATAAAAGGATTTATTCTGTAAAACTTGGACTCAATCAAAAGGCTGCACACAAGGAGCTAGAAGGCCACAGGTTCCCCACCCTGAGAAGAGAGATATTTCTTTATAAATTCTTTAACTGAAAAGCTGGATAGATAAGGTTAAGATTAGGGTAAAGGATCAATGGCATAAGGCAATATACTTTTTTTTAGAAATACAGAAAGCTGTAGGCTATGGCATCATTATTTTCAAATTTGCCTGATGTTCATGATTACCTTTTTGCTACTCCTCTACAAATTTACTGTACACTTAATTAAGTACTATGAAGAAATTAATGTCTTATATTGATAGAAATTAGATGCTAAAAAGTATATAGTCTCTGTTACATTTTTATACATGTAACAAAGCAGATCACATGTATACTAAGGCTAATAACTGGCTTTGGACCTTTTGAAAGTTTTAACCATTGAATTTTATAAAACGAAGCAAAACTGAACTTTAAAACTGTCATTCCTACAGTTAAAAGCTAAGATAAGGGGAATGACTTAAAAAATCTTATGTACTAATTACAAGAGATATAGATCAAGTACATCAAGAGATGCTCTTTTCTTGTGTCTCATACAGTATTCTTTTTTGGATTAGATGTGTGATTTCATTTATGTAAGGAACTCTAGGTGATGAAACTCTACCAATGAAAATCAGAACCTGCTCTGCAACTTAGTATGAGCAGGTTGCCTGTCGGGGCACAGAGAGGTACAGGGGGATACATCAAAGGCAAGACTTGAACCCAGTTCTTGAATTTGAAGTCAGCTCTTTATCCATACTATCTAAGCTGGGTTTTGAATTCATTTTCCATGAATATTGCTGTGTTGCTGAAGATGGTGAATGAAGTAGACTTATTCCAAAATTCCTTAAGTTTCTATGTATACTGTGTTTTTGCAGGCAATATTCACTCTGTATTCATTTTGATCATGGTTCACCTGTAAGATGCTGAGTTTATTAGATATTCTTTGTAGCAGGTATCACTTTACTTGGGAGTTCCAGGATGGCATTTATAAGAAATATACACTTATCTGTGAAATGCAAATGTACAAGGTGGTGATCATCAATTATGATCCCCTTTTCTCACTTTTTTCCTTCTTCCTGCCAAGGACCTGGAACAACACCTCCAAGGTAGCAATCAAGAGTTTGAGGCAGACGGTATACTGAGCAAACTCCTTGTGAAGGTTGATTTGGCAGAGTTCCATAATAGCTAGATGCCAGTTTTGCATCTGGTGTTTATCTCCTCAATGATGTCAACAGAAGCTGGATTCACTTCATTACGATGTGGTGTGTTCAATGCTGACAGTGTTTCTAAGTAGAAACATTTTAATCGTTCACAAAAACAGAGCATGTGAGGGCTTAAGATGTTCTTTATTTTTTTCTTGAAGTTGCTTGTGTGATCTACCATTGAAAAGGGGGTACCTGTTTATGTCAAGTGGGAGAACCCTGTTGTGTTTTTTTTTTCCCCTGCCCCCAGAATGAACAATTCTTAAGCAGAGCTGTAGATATGGGAAATGAGAGTAACGAGCCAACAACTGCTAAGATATTCCAGAGTGCTTTTTCATGGAAATAGGACCATCTGACATTTTTAAACCTAGGTATTTTGAATACTAGGAGGTAACCTGTGAACCTCTCTACACAAACACCTAAAATCAATGAATGAATCTCTACCTTAACAGGTTCAGAGGAGACTACATCATTCTCAGAGAACTAAACTCAAGAGCAGGCATTACTTTTTGGGGGCTATCTTTGAATCCCCTTGACCTGGCAAATCAGAGGTACTTAAGAATGCTTGTTGATAGATTTTCCATTTTCCCCTTTGCCTTCATTTATTACCTGCCACTACTTCACCCAATATACATAATCACCTTGTCTTGTTTGATGTAAGAATGAATGAAATGAGATACTAGAATTTTGTTTATTGGGGGAGGTGAGGAGGCAGTAAATATTGGTGGTTCATGGTATACTAACTTTTCTACTTTAGTAGAAGACCTTTCTAGGCAATAGTCAAACATTTATTAAGGGCCTACTAAGTGTTAAGCACTTGGGATACAAATAAAACAGTCATCCCTGCCCTCAAGGAGCTTACAATTTAATGGAGTAAGATAATACACAAAAGAAAGCTGAAAAAGTTGGGGAGGAGGGAGAGTGAAGGTACCAGGCATGAGGGGGTATGGGGGTGGGCTATGGTAGAGTCCAGCTAAAGGAATGCAGCTAATGGGAAAGGAAAGTGAGCCCTCTTTAAGTAGAGGCTTTGGGAGAAATTCTTTGCTGCAACATTCCAATCAGAGACCAACAGGGGTGAATGCCAAAAACTACTTTCTTTAGACTTTGTTTCTTCTCAGCACTACCCTTCAAGATGGCATTTTCTGAATTGTTGGCTATCTAACTCTGCATACCCTGATTTCCCACCATATCAACTTAAGCTCTTCTGTTGAAACACTTTCTTCTCTCCTCCCTGTCTCCTCTTGCCACCTTTTGCTTTCTTATCTCTCAAGTAGGCAAAATTCTCAATTCACAGTGTACCAGGCATTGCTTTTAGGATCAGATTTAGAGCTTGAAGGAGGGATTTTTAAAGGTCATCTTATCCAACACTGTTATTTTACACACAAGACACTGAGGGCTTTGTAACAGTTTTAGTCACTTAAGAAACTTGATCAATTAAAATGATGAACTCCAAAGTAAACGTACCAACTTCTGGGCTAGTATTTATTTTACTTTAGCAGTCAGGAGTGTGAGGCACATTGGAGCACTAACTCTCCAAGATATGATATTTTATACTGTTAAAGACCAGTGAACTATTCTCACTGAATCAATCCACCAACCACCAATCCACCATTAAGCCAGTAGCGCCAGGCAATGTGCTAAGCCTGGGGATACAAAGAGAGACAAAAGAGTCTCCAGTCCTCAAGGAACTCTCAATCAAGTGGATGAAAGGAGTTGTAAAAGACAATCCTAGCTCTTATGGGGGTTACAATTTAATGAACAAATGAGCATATTTATTTAGCTGAGTTGCTGACCAGCAGGCCACTCCACTCTTCTTCTTGATTAGGTCATGGAAGAGAAAAGGACTGAAAAATCTTTGATGGGATAAGACATATGACTGGAATATAGTTCTGTAAGAATTCACCTTATTAAAAAAATAGGATTAGTAAAAAGTGTGTTGGAGTTCAGGGAACAGATCACAAACCTGCCACAGAGGCATGATGAGAGACTTCAATTACCTGCATACCTGTTGAGCTCCCTCACTGCCAAAAGCAGAGGACCTAATACTCCGCTTGATTTAATGATTATCCTTCAAACAAAACAAGGGGGAAATCTACTCTGAATCTTATTCTCAACACATGATGCTGGTCATTGAGGTAGAAATTACGGAACTTAGGGGAAAATGATCAGGCAATTCTAGAGTTTGTGATAGAGAAAAGGAAAGTCAGAAATGGTCCACTTGACATTTGTGCTAGATTTTGGGGGACAGCTGCTTTCAAGAGATTAAAAGAGGATACCATCAACTAAAATGCTATGGTAGGAACTAAACTTAAAAGGAATGAGGAAGCTCAAGAATAAAATTTTGTGGAAGTACATGGAAACAATTCCAGCAAAAAGGAAAAAGGGAAGTTGTCTAGCAAGACTGATGTTGGTATAAAGAGAACTCACCAACCAACTTAGATTTTTAAAAGCCTGAAGATGAAAGGCCAGGAGACAGGAACCACACAAAAGCAAGACATGATCCTATAAGAATAGTTTCAGAAATGCTAAAGTTCAGAATGAATTGGGGTTAGTAAGGAAAGTCAAGGCTAATAAATTTGTTCTAATCACTATATTGGGAAAGGGGACAACTGAAGAATAGAATAAGACTGATGCTTGGATGTATGACAACTTGAAAAATGACAACATAGAAAGTAGAGTTGCTGGACCACTATTTAGTTTCTAATTTCTCTACTGAGGATAATGACCTTGGAATTGGAAAGAATAGAACAAAAGATGGCCAATAAGGAATTTATACCCAAGATAAAATAGAGAAATAGTAATCTAGCATCTAGTGGCTTTTGATGAGTTTGAATCACCTGACACAGATAACTACATCCTGGGGTATTTAAAGGAATTGGCAGATGTAATGGATGGAACTATTATAGGAAACAAGCTATCAAACAAAGAGCAGTTAACTATTGGCTTACGTACTTTTTTTCCCAATCTTTATAAAATCCTTGAGAATGATTTACAAATATGTTGACATGATTAATGAAAACAGGAGCAAGAAAGAGGTAGCCTCCACAGACAATATTCCACAGTAGATCTCAGTATTAGTGTCAAATAGCTGACTAAAGAGAGCAAAGAATTCATGATTTCCAGTTTATTTGTTGTTGTTCAGTCATGTACAACTCTTTGTGACCCCATTTGGGGTTTTTTTTGGCAAAGATACCAGGGTGGTTTGCCATTTCCTTCTCCAGTTCATTTTATAGAAGAGGAAACTGAGGCAGCAGGGTTGAGTGACTTGCCCAGGGTCACACAGCTACGAAGGGTCTGAAGCCAGATTTGAACTCAGAAAGATGAGTCTTCCAGAGTCCAAGCCTAGTGCTCTAGCCATTATACAACTTAGCTGCCTAACAGTTATTTGTTGAATACCAAAAAGCATTTGATTCAGTAGAGCAAAATGCTGCTGTTTTTAACATCTCTCCTTAAACCAAGTTAATTCTCATGCGTATGTTAAGATCACAAGAAGCTTACTGACTCAGGGATGATTTTACTTAAATCTTCTACCTTTAACAAATGAATCATAAAACAGAAAAACCTGCCCTTTCCAAAGATGTTTGCAAATATCATGAATATTTCCAGCAGAGTCCTAAAAGAACTAATATTCTTTGTAGATGGTGAGATCCGCAAGCTTCTCCTTTTTGCAGATTACAATGTATTTAATTGTCCCAAACACCTAAAAACAATAGATTCATAAATGAGATTCCTAACCACTCAAAAGATCTCTGACTCACAATCTATACAAGGAATAATGAGATGGGTAAGAATTCTTGTGCTCCAGACTACCATATGCAGTTGAAGGGGAGGAACCTTCTTGATGAAGCCTTCTCTGATCTCCCCACAATTCCTCTCGAATATATTCTAGAGACCCTCACATATATAGGTTGTCTCCCCGATTAGAATGTAAACTCTTCGAAGACAGGATGCTTAGCAGAGTGCCTGATACATATCAAGCACTTAACAAATGCTTGTAGACTGACATGTTATTATTGAGCCACTGTGAGTGACCTTCAAAAGACTGTGGAAAATTTAAGAGGTACCATAAATCAGAAAACAGTTAGTCATGGGGCAGCTAGGTGGTGTAGTGGATAGAGCACCAGCCCTGGAGTCAGGAGAACCTGAGTTCAAATATGGCCTCAGACACATAACACTCACTAGCTTTGTGACTCTGGTCAAGTCACTTAACTCCAATTGCCCTCACCAAAAAATTTAAAAAAGAAAAAAAAAGTTAGTCTTGATTTCCAAGATGAGTAAGAGAACACTCTTCAAACTACAGACCAGTGAGCCTAACTTTCATTTCCAGCAAAATTCTAAGACATATTATTGGAAGGATGTGATGGTAATCATCTAGAAAAAAGGAAGCAGTGATTATAAAGGAATAGTGCCCCCCGCCTTCCTCCATACCACTATGGGTTCATTATGAACATATTCTTTTTTTTTTTTTTAAGTGAGGCAATCGGGGTTAAGTAACTTGCCCAAGGTCACACAGCTAGTACATGTCAAGTGTTTGGTCTGAGGCCGGATTCGAACTCAGGTCCTCCTGACTTCAAGGCCGGTGCTCTATCCACTGTGCCACCTAGCTGCCCCAAAGCATATTCTAATTTGACAGTTTTACTAGACTGATACAGCAGGGTGATCCCAATATAGTTTATCTAAGCAAAGCATGACAAATTCTCTCACGTTAGTTTTGTGGAAAATATAGACCAGATATGAGGCTAGCTATAATACAGTCAGGTATATCTGGAACATGTTGAATGGCTGGGCCCAAAGTAGTTACTGTTATTTCAATGTTAACCAATCAGTTGGTATTCGGTAGAATGCTCTTTGTATTTGTGCTTGGACCTGGATTTAACGTTTTTATTGGTAACTGATAAAAATGTTGACAGCCTACCCATCAAATGTGCAGGTAATAAAAATCTGGGAGGGTTAAGAAATGTATCAGATGACAAGAGTCAAGATCCAAAATGACCTGGACTAAGACACCAGGCTGAATCTAGAAAGATGACATTTAACAGATAAATAGAAAGTCATGTGGAAAGAACCAGACCTAAGCAATCGATATCCCTGGTTCAAGAGCACTGAGTATTTCTTCACAGCTCACATTTGCTACCAAATCTAGGCAACAGAAAGATGAAACTATTCTTTATGAAGCCCTATAAAATTTAGACTCATTCCAAAAAAAAAAAGCAAAAGCATCGTCCTTCAAAATCTCTCTCTTCTTGTGGTATTTCACTAGAAATCTCAGAGGAGGTCAGGTAAATTCCTAAAACTGAAATGCATTCTCCTGGGATTAGTCTATCTGCATATTGCAGGGAATTAAAAAAAAAACAACAACATATTTTTAGCTGGTGGGTCCTATTAGTATTATCTGTACAATTAATTAGCACAGGAACACATTAGAGACACGAAATTTCAAAACTAGCAAATACCACCTTTACACAAAAGCCTTATATGGAGAAGAAATTTAGAGCTCTATTAACTTATCAAATTCGAAACAATGGAGAGAGTTGCAAATTACTTTTCACAAACTTATAAGCAGTGAATCCGTGAGTTGCTTTTGTACTTACATGGACTCACTGCATTGCCTCCATTAGTTTTCCATATATTTTCTCTTTTCATCCCTCTCTGTACTTCTCTGTTTATTTGCATCCAGTAAGAACAAGGAGAAAGATGCAAATCAACTACCTAGGTTATTTCCTAACTCTTATACAAGTAATTATTTCTTAGGTTCCTCATTTGATGAGTTCAATGAAAGGGTTCAACTAAATGATCTCTAAGGTTCTTTCCAAATCTAAATTACTGATGAATTACTTGCACTAAGATAGTTTAAAAAAAAATCCAAAACAAAAAAGTTATCTTCTTTGCTCCTTCTCTTCTACCACTGTTGGAAAGTGGGATGTGGAAGGGAAACCAGAAAGATCAAAGGTCATCAAATTTTTTTTATTAGGCTGCAATTGACCGAATATGGAAAAGGCAAAAATACAGTCCAAGCACTGACTATATACAAGTACACTAAAAGTTCTTTGGACTTATTCTCTGGAAAAACTAGGAGATTAAAAATCCCTTAAATATGCTGAACAATCTCTTCTCTTAGCTAGGTGGTGTGGTGGATAGAGAGGTAGGCCTAGAATCAGGAAGACATGAATTCAAATCCAGTCTTAGATGGCCTCAGATGCATGACCCGGGCAAATCACTTAACCTGTCTGCCTCAGTCTCCTTAACTGGAAAATGGAGGTCATAAAAGCACTTACTTCACAGGCAGATGGAGCTCAAGTGAGGTCCTATTTGCAAAGACCTTAACACAGTGCCTGGTATATAGAAGATGCTTAATAAATGCTTGTTTACTTCCCCCAATTCCTCATAAATACCATGGTGTTGTTGTTTAGTCGTGTCTGCAAGTCCATGGGGTTTTCTTTGCAAAGATATTGGAGTCATTTGCCATTTCCTTCTCTAGTGTCCCCATTTTACAAATGACAAACTGAGGCAAATAGGGGTTAAGTGACTAGCCCAAGGTCACACAGCTAGTAAGTATTCAAGGACAAATTTGAACTCAGATCCTCCTGACTCCAGGCCAGGTACTCTATCCACCCAAACCACCTAGCTGCTCTGTAAATATCACATGATCATATATTTGAAAACATCACTTTATGTATGAGGAATCTGAAACCCAAAGAGTTGGAAGTAATTTGCTCAAGATCACAAGTAGCAAAGCTGGGATTCCAGCTTTCTTACTATAATACACTGCCTCTTTCCAAAGGAAGGGAAGAAGAAAATGTTCATTTATTAAGCACTTACTATGCACCAGGCACTGTGATAAGCGCTTTTCAAAATCATCTCATTTGCTGCTCACAACAACTTTGGGAGGTAGGTACTAATATTATCCCCACTTTACAGATGAGAAAATTGAGTCAGGCAGAGGTTAAGTGACTTGTCCAGGGTCACACAACTAGTCAGTGTCTAATATCCCATCAGAGGTAGCATGGTATAATATAATAACAATAACAACAATAACAACAACAATAGTCAATAGCTGGCATTTATATAGAACTTTAAAGTTTACAAAGTGCTTTATACATATTTTATCATTTGATCCTCACAACAACCCTGAGTGGTGGGGTGCTATTATTACCCCCAATTTATAGATGAGAAAACTTACAGAAGCAGTTCATTCTACTTTTGGAGCATTCTAAATGTTGGAAAATTTTTCCCTTACATCAAATGTAAATGTGTATCTCTACAACCCCCACCTATTGCTCCTAGTTCTTTTCTCTGGGGCAAAGCTGGACAATGCTGATCCCTCTTTCACATCACAGCCTTTCTGAAGATAGCTATCACATCTCTAGGGCTATGAAGAGTAATTCTTCCATAGGATGGCCCTTCAAATGCTTGAAGACAACTACCATGTGCCACCACCCTTTCTCCCCAGTCTTCTTTGGGCCAGGAGAATCATCTCTGTTCCTTCAAAGGATCTTGAAAAGATCATGTTCTCCTGTCCTTTCAACATCCTCTTCATGCTCTTTTCAGTGGTCCACAACATATCAATAATGTCAGTGCTAAAATGTGGTACCCAAATCATACCCAGGATGTGGCCACACAGATTCAGGCCACAAGAACACCGAAACTGTGACCTTCCTCACTGCCTCTTTGGATTCAGTTTAGGACAGTGTTAGGATAGCCAAGCAGCAACTACATCAATATATAACCATGGTTACCAGATGGACACAACTAGAAAGTTACCTCTTCTGCTACAGTAGGTGAAAATATTGACTAAGCATGTCCAACCAAATTATGATGCTTAAAAAACCACAAGGGCCCCACAGGCAAGCCAAACCTAAGGAGTGACAGTGGGACCGAACTTAACTCAACTACTATTATTACTCTCTGAGCTTTTCATTCAGATTCCTAAAGGCTTGGCTGCAGAATTGCCAGGAGTTCTTAAGAGGTATGAGAGCATCTCTTTCAGTCTCCACCCGGTTACTGCACCATTTATGACCAAACAGCACTCTTGTCAAAGCATCCAAGGACGTACACCCTTGCCTCAGGGGCCAGTGGGAAAGAATGCTTACTTTATTTTCTGTAAATTGTGTTGTGTCTTGGGGGAGAACAGGCAGTTAAACACAATCTATGACTTGGTAAACGTTTTGTACTTAAACCAACTTTGCATTCCCTTTTAAATGAACATGAAAAGGTTTACTACTACGGGACACCTATGTGTAGCATGATCACTTGCAAACCACAGGATTTTTCTGCAAGGCAAAAACAACTACTTTGGTGAAAAAGGTACTGTTTATATCAAAACCTACAGGATGGACCAAAGTTCTCCTAGGACCTCATAAAAAGGTTTTAGAAGACTGTGCCAGTTAAATCCCCCAGATGAGAGTTTAAATTAATCTGTCAAATGCACTGAACCAGAGACAAGTGGGAAAGTCCATTATTGACTGAATCACCAAGGCAAACTGATTCATTAGCATTTTATCATCACGAAGCCAATCAAAACACCAAAAATTAATAAAGACTCTTAGGGAGGGAAAAGGCAGCTACAGTATACCACATTCCTCAAATAACTAAAAGCACACTAAAAAAAAGAGGCTGGGAGTTTTAATTATGTTGTTATTTGGTACAGTAAATCACACAGTCATCATTGTGTGTGTGTGTATGGTTATCTTACATTTTGGTATTCCCCATCCTGACTCCAGCTCTGTAGGCCTATTGGGGAGGGGAGCATTTGTTGGTCCAGTCCTCATATTCAGATTTCCATGACAACACATGAACATACCTTCAGGGCTCTAGTTCACTATTAAATTTAGGGAAATATCAGCCTTTCTGGGAATTCTAGTTGTAGAAGCCTTAGGATACATGCATCTGTAAAGGCTAGCAGACTGAAGATGATCCAAGAGTCTTACCATCCCTCTGTTCTGATTTCACATTCTTGTTACACGCAGCAAGGAAAGAGATGAGAAGAAAACAATGATGTCCTTGTGGTGGCAAGACAAGTTTTCAATGGTGCAGCACTTCCTAGCATTTTCTAAAAACCAGTTTTGCTGATTCTTTATTATATGACACTGATCTAAGCTGCAGAAATTCTGAACAAAGATTTGCTACTGGTGAGATATCTCCATGACTTCTGGAAGTATATGGAATAACTCTCCAGAATTACAAATACTCAAGTGAAGAAATATGTTTTCTATCTACTTTTTTAAAAAAACATTTTTTTATTTGTCCACATTAGGAGGAGAGTCATTCACAACTTGCTTCCAAAGAGGCAAGATGTCCGCAGGTGGGTTGGTGGAATCAGATTTTTCTTCTTCTTCTTCTTTTTTTTTTTAAAGGCAATTGGGGTTACAGTCACACTATTAAGTGTCAAGTGTTTGGTCTGAGGCCGGATTTGAACTCAGGTCCTCCTGACTTCAGGGCCGGTGTTCTATCCACTGCACCACCTAGCTGCCCCTGGAATCAGCTTCTATGGCATCTAACAGAAGCCTACAAAGTTCAGAGCTGAAAGGGTTTTAAGAGCTACCAAGTCTGATCCCTTCATTTTACAGATGAGAAAAACTGAGGCGCAGAGAGGTTAAATGACTAGTACAAGATCACACAGCTAAGCGTCTGAAGTGCAGTAGGAATCCAAGTTTTCCCGATTCCAAGTCCTGTGACTTAAACTATACCACTATACCACACGACCTCATCCCAAAAAGAGAGACTCCTTGAACTTAAATGCAAATAAGAAATGTTTACCATGCTGTAAGCTTCAGGACTGAGACATGAGGAACAAAATACCCTGGAGAGTCACCAGTCTATAGAAGAATGCTTTAGAATTTGAACATGGGAAGACTTGAATCAACTGATGCAGAATGAAGTAAGCAAAGCCAAAGGAGTAATATACACAATCCCTACAACAATGTAAATAAAGATAAATCTCTAAGATGATAAAGCTGTGTCAAATAAGATGGATGTTGGCATTATACTATCAAAGAAAAGGCAACCATCTTTCAGCTCCCTTAAGAAGCAGTAAACTATAGAAGGGAAAAGGAACCTACTAAGAATCCTAATCAAACTGTTAGGTTATAGGATCACAGATTTAATGCTGAAAGGGACCTTTGTGGTCATCTAATTCAACACTTTCATTTCACAGATGAGGAGTGAAGCTCAGAATAGTGAAGTAATTTGCTCAAGGCCACACAAGGAGTGAACAGCAGAGGAAGCATTCAAATATAGGTCTTCTGCCTTCAACTCTGGTGTTCTATTAGAAGTTTACACATAAATGTTTGGGGAATGTAATTTGTTGGGAGGAGACAGGATTGTTTTGGAAGTAGCTGTTCTATCAAAATGATATATAGACAGAAATCATTAAAACAAAATTTGGTAATGGCAAAACCCAGAGGATAATAAAATCAACAAACTAATTTCATTTATTAGGGAACAGATTAGCCTTAGAGAAAAAAAAAGGCTATGAGTCATATAAACTGGGAAGTACCCCACGAATGCTTTCTAAGTCCAAATTGGCTCTGACCAATGATCTTTTCTTTTACAAGGGGAAAGCAGCCACTTTTTAATTTATAAAATGTTTCCTTCACACTGGTAACTAAAATAAAAATTACAGTACTATATAAAGTATGAGGAACTTTGAACTCTAAAGTATGCATATGTCAAGTGATAATTAAAGATCAAAGTTGCTGACTTTCAGAAGGTCAAATTGTGTTAGGATTGCAAAATCTACTTTGTATGTAAGGAACTTTGTGGGGATACAATGTTTCCCAAGCCAGTTCAAAAACTCCCATTCTGAGTTAGTCTATAGAATGTTCCAGGTATAGTGTGTATATATGTCTCTCTGTGTATATATGTGTAATAGTAGACTATATATAATATATATTTACACACACATATACATACATACACATATTATGTTTGGAAAACCCCACAAAGTTTCTTACATGCAAAGTAGATTTTGCAACCCTAATACAATATATATCATATATTATATACAACACACACAACACACACACACACACACACACACACACACACACACACACACACACCCCAATGGGTACTCAATAACACAGGTGGTAGGTGGGTGATTGTTGGTGTTTAAATATCATAAGTTATCATACTTCTTTAAGAACTAACTAAATGTCTGCTAATTTTAAAGTAATTTAATATGGCGTTCCATACCCTTTCCATACCTTTTCATATCAGGGCAGCAACTTTGTAAGTATATAATTAAATAGCTGAGAATGATATCAGTAACCCACAAGTTGTCCTTCCATCTATAATGAGTGAAGAAAGCAAATCATGATAACTACAAAATTATAGGGACCCTACAAATAAGTATTCATTTCTTACCCTTGAGTATAAAGCTGGAACAAATCCCTATTCTTAGGGACTATGATATTATGAAAAGTACAACAGATGGGATCAGGAGATCTATGTTTTAGATTAGCAATCAGTCCTGTTTGCTAAATTGTAAAATGAGCCCTGGAATTGGAGTTCACATCTCAGACAGGTAACAATCTGTGTGAACTCAGGCGGGTCTCTCCATACCTGGATAGCAGGCCTCCCCCTTCTCTCACCCAATACTTCTTAATGTAAGTGTCTTCCCTTTGAGACTACCCCAATTTACCCTTTCTAGAGCTTATTTATACATAGCTGTTGGCATGTTTTCTCTCTCAATAAAATTACATCCTCCATGAGGGCAAGAATTGTCTTTTGCCTTTCTTCTTTTGCCCAGAGCTTAACCCAGTGCCTGGCATAATACATGCTAACCGACTGCCTATAAATAAAGTAGGTAGCTGTGACTAAGAGATGATCACTAAGGTTTCGTCCAATTCAATACTCCTCCCTTATACTCCTAGTCAGTAAAAGTTTTCCTACTTCAGGTATTAGAAAGTCATAGAAACATTTAAAGTCTAACAGGAGATCATGACTGGTCAAAGTCCCTTGGCCTAGAGGCCACATGTGGCCTTCTAGGTCCCTGGGTACAGCCTTGTGACTGAGTCCAAATTCTATAGAACAAATCCTTTTATTAAGGATTTATTCTATAAAGTCTGGATTCAGGCACAGGACGAAGAGGGCCACATGTGGCCTTGAGGCCACAGGTTCCCCACTCCTGGCCTAGAACCTAAGAGTATTTAGAAGAAAAATGTAAATCATTGGGAGGAATGAGTCCCAGTTAAGGAGAGTAGCTGAGGGCTTCCGAATAGAATATTGCCTCAGGTATCACACTAGCCAATGGCAGACAACCCACTCCATTTCAGATCAACATACTGTTACTACTACCAATGTAAGTTATGTCTTCAGAAACATTTCTTTTTTGATCCCAAGGTAAACAGATGGAAAATTTGAAATAATGATTGCAGTTTTATTTTACAGAATAGTATTGACAAAATATAAGTAACAAAAAGTTAAATAGCTTTTCAATATCTTTCATAGTTGTTTATCTTTACAATATTTCTGTCACTGTGTACAATGTTCTCCAGGTTCTGCTCATTTCACTTTGCATCAGTTCATATTAAGCCTCCCCAGGCTTTTTTTCAAAGCATCCTGCTCAGCATTTCTTCTAGCCCTCCTACAATTTTAGAGATGAGGAAAGAGTTGCTCATGGATATTAAATTACTTGTCCACAGTCACACAAATTCATTAATGGTTGCTCCATAACCAGAACTGAGGTCTCCAGACTTCTAGTCTTGGAATCGTAGCTTTTAAGATGGAAGGGACCTTTGAAGCTACCTAGTCTAACACCCTCATTTTACAGGTAAGAAACTGAGGATCAGTCACAGAAGTAGTAAATTAAAAATTCAGGATCTGAACCCTTGTCCACTGATACCAAATTCAGCATACTTTCTACCATACCTCTCTGCCATGATTTGAGACTTTCTTCAGGATTTTATCTTTTATGAATTTGGGTTTACAGAAGATCAGAGATCTAGACCTGGAAAGGATCCTGGAGATTATCTAGCTGAATCCCTTCATTTTTGCAGATAAGGTCAAATTTGAACTCAGGTTTTCTGACTCCAAAACCAGCGCTCTTTACCATACTGCCTTCTTGACTGAAGAGTTTTCTTTTTTGTCCCTGATTTGTCAACATTTCATGCAGTACCTGGTAGAGGTACTTCATAAATGCTTGTAAAATGAATAGTTCAATAAATATCTTTGGGTCCAAGTTCAAGTCTTGGGGTATTAACTTACAAAACATCTTGCTTAGCATTTTCTTGAATTAAGTTGGAAGACCATTCAAATTTGGGTTAAGTCTCATATTTTAATTCAAAAAGTCTTGCTGTCTCCACGGTCAGGATGCAAATCAAATCTTTTTTTTTCTTTTTTTTTATATGTGTATTTTTTTTATTTTTAGTTTTAAACATTTACTTCCACAAGATTTTGAGTTCCAAATTTTCATCCCATCTCGCCCCTCCCCCCACCCCAAGATGGCATGAATTCTGAATACCCCTTCCCCTAGGCAGCTTTCCCTGCTATCTCCCCCCCCCTTCCCCTTCTATTTTCCTGTAGGGCAGGATAGATTTCTGTACCTCATTTCCCGTATTTCTTATTTTCCAGTTGCATGTGAAAACATTTTTATTTTTAAACACAAATCAAATCTTAACAGAAAATGTAGAAAGGTTAACAATCATGTTGATACTGGAAACTAGTTGCTTCCTCATATACTCTTTTAATTCATCCTTACCCCATCAGTGGTGCCCAAGAAACATCCTGAGAAAAGAGTCTAATCACACCAGACTAAAGTAGTCACTTTCCTAATCCTTCACCCACACATTCAATAGTTTCAAGAAGGTATATAGTCATGTTGGTATTAAGGAGATTTCAAAGATTTAGCAACAGCTAAATTTTATGGCAGATGAAATTGTTATGAATTTCAAGTAACTAAGATTAAAAAAAACCCTTGTTTTAAGAATGCCATGTTAAATCAAATGGATAATATTCACTGAATGCCCACTAGAAGCAAGGCTCCTGGGTGATCTGAGTTATTCATCCACAACCACAAATAGCTGGTAGTTTCTTCTCATTTACTCCTTATTTTCATTAAGACAACATAATAAACAAGGAAGAGGTAGAGAAACAATTTATATCTGCCATAATGGTTTTTTTTTAATTACTGTAAAAAATTTTAATTTGTTTTCCTTAGCACCGACAGTAACTAAAATCTGTTTTAAGGAGTAAAAAACACAGAAGTTAAGGTAACTGGTAAAATAATATGACACATGGGAAGACCTTCCCATGAGTAAACAGTACAAGTCAAATTTTCCATTTAGATGAAGGAACAGCTAATTGAGAAAACTTTTAACAAGTGAATGAAAGAAAAAAACTTAAAAGGTAGACTACTTTGGTGAAACCACCTCTTAAGATACCTCTCTACCTCCCTCCCTTTAAAGTAAAGTGGGAAACCACAAGTTGAGACAGCACATAAAATACTAAGACACACCCTCTGGCCCCTGGAAAGCCTTCCTGATCATAAATAGGATGAGTCCATCCAACCAGTTATAAAATAAATGTTCCCTTTACATCCAGAGACAACATAAAGAGGTAAAGTTTAATAGGCCAAAAATATCTTAATCAAGAAAGAATAAAAGGAATTTCTTCTGGGAAAGACTAATAATGAGTAAGGAAGAGTTATCAAGACAAGTAAAATTCAGGGGTTGGAAGAATGGCTCCCCAATGATGTAACTCTGATGTTTCAAAGAGGTTAATGCTTCAGCCCCTGGAATCTGCTTCTTCCAGGCCCATATCTCTCTGCCATCAGAAGGCAGAGTTCTGTTATCTTTGAAATTCTTTTCCCTCTGTATAACCACTTCGCCCTCTTCCCAAAGTCTGGGTACTGCTGAGTTACAGGGCTGAATTTGGGAATCAGAAATCCTAATTCTAGCTGCACTACCAGGCACTGTTAAGAATGCCATTTTCCAGCCTCTAAAAGGATTCTGGAGGGTCAGAACCTACAAAAAGATAGAGTGAAGGTGGTATCTCGGTAAGCCAGCAGGAGGCTCTTAACTACAGCACAGATTAGCAACTGAGGCCCACTGGTACTGGCTCAGCAGGCCAGCTGTAACGACTCCAGCCCCAGAGCAGAAGGCAAACTGCCAGCCCTGGAACCCCCAGCACAACGGGCACCAGTAGGCCAGCCCACCCCAGTGCAGTGGACAAGCTGCTAGCAGCTGAGGCCCCAGCACAGAAAGCCAGTGACCAGGCCCCTAGCCCCCAGCACAAAAAGCTTGGGATAATGCCCAAGGAGCTATGAAATAGGCCAAAAAACATGAGCAAAAACCAGAAAAGAGTCCTGACCATAGAAAGCTACTATGGCAACTGTGAAGATCAAAACGCAAATTCATAACAGGGAAACAATGTCAAAATACTTACACGCAAAACCTCAAAGGGGAATATTAATTGGTCTCAAGCCCAAAAAGCCTTCACGGAAGAGCTCACAAAGGATTTTAAAAATCAAATAAGAGAAGTAGAAGAAAAAAATGGGAAAAGAAATAAGAGTTATACAAGAGAGAATCAAGAGTTTGGAAAAGTAAGAACAAAAATTGACTTGAAGAAAACAGTTCCTTAAAAAATATGATAGGCCAAATGGAAAAAAAAATCCACGGAAGAAAACAACTCCTTAAAAAGCAGAACTGGATAAATGGAAAAGGAGATACAAAAACTAACTGAATAAAAATAACTCCTTAAAAATTAGAACCAGACCGGGGGGGTGGGGTAGTGTGTACCTAGGTAGCGCAGTGGATACAGCACTGGCCCTGGATTCAGGAGGACCTGAGTTCAAATCCGGCCTCAGACACATAACACTCATAAGCTGTGCGACCCTGGGCAAGTAACTTAACCCCCCTGCCTAGCCCCCCCCCCCCCCTCAAAAAAATAGAACCGGGCAAGTGGAAGCTAATGAATATGAGACTTCAAGAATCAAACAAAATGAAAAAACTTTAGAAGAGAATGTAAAATACCTGATCAGAAAAACAACTGATCTGGAAAACAGACCCAGGAGAGATAATTTAAGAATTATTGGACTACCAGAAGGCCATGATATTAAAAAAAAAAAAAAAAAAAAGCATCTTTCAAAAGATTACCAAGGACAACTGCCCTGATATCCTAAAACTAGAGAGTAAAATAGTCATTGAAAGAATCCACCAATTACATCCTGAAAGAGATCTCAAAATGAAAACTCCAGGGAATATTGTAGCCAAATTTCAGAATTATCAGGTCAAGAAGAAAATACCATAAGCAGCCAGAAAGAAACAATTCAAACATCAAAGAGCTGTGGCTATAGTCAGGATTACACAGGACTTAGCAGTTTCTATGTTAAAGGATCAGAGGGCTTGGAATATGATATTCATGAAGGTAAAGAGGCTTGGATTACAATCAAGAATCAACTACCCAGAGTTGTTTTGATTTGCATTTCTCTAATCAATAGTAATTTAGAGCACTTTTTCATGACTATAGGCAGCTTTAATTTCTTCATCTGAAAACTGCTAGTTCATATCCTTTGGTCATTTATCAATTGGGGAATGACTTGTATTCTTACAAATTTGACTTAGTTCTCCATATATTTTAGAAATGGAGCCCTTTCAGAGACACTGGTTGTAAAAATTCTTTCCCAGTTTTCTGCTTCCCTCCTAATCTTGGTTGTACTGGTTTTGTGAAAAAAGTTTTCAATTTAATGCAATCAAAATTATCCATTTTGCATTTCATAATGTTCTCTATCTCTTGCTTGGTCATAAAGAACTCAAAAGCTTATGGAAGTGAATGTTGAAAATTAAAAATAAATTAATTAAAACAAAAGAATCAACTATTCAGCAAAACTGAGCATAATATTTCAGGGAAGAGATGGACATTCAATGAAATAAGGGACTTTCAAACTTTCCTGATGAAAAGATCAGAGCTGAACAGAAAATTTGATCTTCAAAAAGAAGACACAAGAGAAATATAGAAAGGTAAACAGGAAAAAAAAAATGTTATTTAATAAGCTTAAACTGCTTACATTCGTACAGAGAAAGATGATAGTTGTAACTCTAGAGAACTGTAGCTCTACTGAGGCAGTTAGAAGAAGTGTACATAGCAGAGGGTGTGGGTATAAGCTGACTATGATGTGATGATATAAAAAAAATTAAGGGGTAGAAAAAAAGGATTGTACTTGGAGAAGAGGAAAGGGGGAGACAGAATAGGGAAAGTTACATCACATAAAGAGGCATAAAAGACCTATTACAGTAAAGAGAAAGAAGAGCGAGGGGTGAGCATTGTCTGAACCTTACTCTCATCGAATTTGGCTCAAAGAGGGAATATCATACACCCTCAGTTGGATATAGAAATTTATCTTACCCTATAGGGAAGGAGAGGAAAGGGGAAAGAAAAAGGAAGAGGAAGTTACAGAATGGAGAGCAGAATTAAGAGGGGAAAAAGGAAAGAAAAGGGAAGGGGGGGCTGATAGAAGGAAGGAGAGATTGAGGGAGGTGGTGGTCAGAAGCAAAACACTGGTGAGAAGGGACAGGGTGAAAGGAGAGAGAAAAGTATAAAGGGAGGAGAGTAATAGGATGGAAAGAAATACACAATTAGTAATCAGAACTGTGAATGTGAATGGGATGAACACTCCCATCAAATGGAAGCAGACAGCACTGTGGATTAAAACCTAGAATCCTACAATACAATACAATTACAAGAAACACATCTGAAGCAGAGGGATACACATAAAGTAAAGGTAAAAGGTTGGAGCAGATTATGCTTCAGCTGAAATAAAAACAAAAAAAAAGTAGGGGTAGCAATCCTGATCTCAGACAAAGCAAAAGTAAAAATAGATCTAATTAAAAGACATAAGGAAGGAAACTACATCTTGCTAAAAAGGTACCACAGATAATGAAGTAATATCAATACTAACATACATACACCAAATGGTATACCATCCAAATTCTTAGAAGAGAAATTAAGTGAGTTACAGGAAGAAATAGACAGTAAAATTAAACTAGTGGGGGACCTCAACCTCCCCCTCTCAGGATAGATAAATCTAACCACAAAATAAACAAGAAGTTAAGGAGATGAATAGAATTTTAGAAAAGTCAGATATGATAGATGTCTAGAGAAAACTGAATGGGGATAGAAAGGAATATACCTATTTCTCTGCAGTCCATGGCACCTACACAAAAACTGACCATGTATTATAGCATAAAAACCTCACAATCAAATGCAGAAAGGCAGAAATATTAAAAGCATCCTTTTCAGATCATGATGCAATAAAAATTATGTGTAACAGAGGGCCATGGAAAGACAGATTAAAAATTAATTGGAAATTAAATAATCTAATCCTAAAGAATTAGTGGGCCAAACAACAAATCACAGAAACAATCAATAATTTCAAAGAGAATGACAACGAGACAACACAACAAAATTGATGAGATACAGTCAAAGCAGTTCTTATGGGAAATTTTATATTTCTAAATGCTTACATGAAAAAACAAAAAACAAAGAGAGGTTCAACAAATTGGGCATACAACTAAAAAAGCTAGAAAAAGAACACATTAAAAATCTGCAATTAAATACCAAATTAGAAATTTTGAAAATCAAAAAATAGATTAATAAAATTGAAAGAAAACTACTGAATGAGTAAACACAACCAAGAGCTGGTTTTATGAAAAAAAAAAACAAACAAAAAACAACAACAACAAAATAGATAAACCTTTGGTTAATTTGGTATTAAAAAAAAGTAGAAAACCAAATTACCACTATCAAAAATGAAAAGGAAGACTTTACTACCAATGAAAAAGAAATTAAAGCAATATTTAGGAGCAATTTTGCCTAACTATATGCCAATAAATTTGACAATCTAAGTGAAATGGATGAATATTTACAAAAATATAAACTGCTCAGATTAACAAAAAAGGAAAGAAAATACTTTACCTCATTTTAGACACAAAAATTGAACAAGCCATCAATGAACTCCCTAAGGAAAAATCCACAGGGCCAGACAGGTTCAGACGTGAATTCTACCAAATATTTAAAGAACAATTAATTCCAATATTATATAAACTATTTGGAAAAATAGGCAAAGGAGTCCTACCAAATTCCTTTGATGACACAAATTCGGTGCTGATACCTAAACCAGGAAGAGCCAAAACATAAAAAGAAAATTATAGACCAATTTTTCTAATGAATTTTGATGCAAAAATTTTAAATAAAATATTAGCAAAGAGATTACAACAATTTATTAGCAAGATAATAGACTACGACCAGGTGGGATTTATACTGGGAATGCAGGGCTGGTTCAATATTAGGAAATCTATCAGCCTAATTGACCATATTAATAGAAAAACCAACAGAAATCATGATTTTCTCAGTAGATGCAGAAAAAGCCTTTGACAAAATACAGCACCCATTCTTACTTAAAAAACACTAGAGAGGAAATGAATAAATGGAGTTTTCCTTAAAATGATAAGTAGTATCTACCTAAAACCATCAGCAAGCATATATGTAATGGGGATAAGTTAGAAGCTATCCCAATAAGATCAGGCGTGAAACAGGGACGTCCATTGTCACCACTATTACTCAATATTGTTAGCTAGAAATGTTAGCTTTAGCAATAAGAGGAGAAAAAGATATTGAAGGAATTAGACTAGGCAATGAGGAAGCAAAACTATCAATTCTTTGAAGATGATATGATGGTATACTTACAGAATTCTACAGAGTCAACTAAAAAACTATTTGAAATAATTAACAACTTTAGCAAAGTTTCAGAATATAAAATAAACCCACATAACTCATCAGCATTTCTACATATTACCAACAAAGCCCAGCAGCAAGAGACAGAAAGAGAAATTCCATTTAAAATAACTGTAGACAATATAAAATATTTGGGAGTCTACCTGCTAAGACAAACCCAGGAATTATATGAACACAAAACACTTTTCACACAAATAAAGTCAGATTTAAACAACTGGAAAAATATCAATTGCTCATGGGTAACCTAAGCTAATAAAAAAAATCACAATTCTACCTAAATTAGTTTACTTATTCAGCGCCATACCTATCAAAACTACCTAAAAATTATTTTGTAGAGCTAGAAAAAATACCAAAATTCATCTATAAGAACAAAAGATCAAGAATATCATGGGAATTAATGAAAAAAAATGCAAAGGAAGGTGGCTTAGCCATACCAAATTTAAAACTTTATTATAAAGTGGCAATCATCAAAACTATTTGGGATCGGCTAAGAAATAAAGTGGTGGATCAGTGGAACAGGTTAGGTACACAAGACACAGTAGTCAATGACTATGATAATCTACTGTTTGTTAAACCCAAAGACTCCAGTTTCTGGGATAAGAACTCACTATTTAACCAGAAACTGATGGGAAAACTGGAAAATACTTTATATACCAAGATAAGGTCAAAACGGGTACCTGCAAATTAGGAGAGCAAGGAATAGTTTACCTGTCAGATCTATGGAGAAGGGAAGAATTTATGACCAAACAAGAGATAGAGAGCATTATGAAATGCACAATGGATAGTTTTGATTACATTAAATTAAAAAGGCTTTGCACAAACAAACCCAATGCAACCAAGATTAGAAGGGAAGCAGAAAGATGGGAAACAATTTTTACAGACAGTGTTTCTGATAAAGGCCTCATTTCTCACATATATAGAGAACTGAATCAAATTTATAAGAATACATGTCATTTCCTCAGTTGATAAATGATTAAAGGATATGAACAGGCAGTTTTCAGATGAAGAAATTAAAGCTACCTACAGCCATATGAAAAAATGCTTTAAATCACTATTGATTAGAGAAAGGCAAATTAAAACAACTCTTGAGGTACCACCTCACACCTATCAGATTAGTTAATAAGACAGAAAAGGAAAATGATAAATGTTGGAGAAGATGTGGGAAAACTGGAACCCTAATGCATTTTTTGTAGAGTTGTGAACTGATCCAACCATTCTGGAGAGCAATTTAGAACTATGCCCAAAGGGCTATAAAACTGTGCATACATATTGATCCACCGATACCACTTATTAGATCTGTATCCCAAAGAGATCACAAAAAAGACTCACATGTACAAAAATATTCATAGCAGCTCTTTCTGTGGTGGCAAAGAACTGGAAATTGAGGAGATGCCCATCAACTGAGGAATGTGTAAACAAGTTGTGGTGTATGAATGTCATGAGGAGCAGGCGGATTTCAGAAAAACCTGGAAAGACTTATATGAATTGATGTTGAGTGAAGTAAGCAGAACTAGGAAAACACTGTACACAGTAACAGCAACATTGTGCGATGATCAACTGTGAAAGGCTTAGCTCTTCTAAGAAATACAATGAAAAAGACAATTCCAAAAGACTCATGATGGAAAATGTTAACCACATCCAGAGAAAGAACTATGGAGTCTTAATGCACATCAAACATACTATTTTCACTTTTTTTTTTTCACGGTTTTTCTTTGATTCTTCTTTCACAACATGACTGATATGGAAACATGTTTGTACGCCTATATTTTATATCAGATTGCCTGGTGTCTTTGGGAGGGGGAAGGGGAGAAATGGAGGAAGAAAAATTTGCAACTCAAAATCTTATACAAATGAAAACTATCTTTACACGTAATTGGAAAATAAAATACTATTAGGTGGAAAAATAAACAATAAAAAACGACATTTTCCTGTGTATGTAATCAGATTTTAAAAAATTCTTCAAAGTCCATTTAATCTCTAAATTTTAAATTATATGAGTCTTTGCAACAAAAAAAATAGTAACTTTTAATATTCATTATAGGATAAAGAACTGATCTTCACCTTACTGTCCTAGAAATTAGAACAAATCTAAAATTTTCAGTAAAGATAACTTTGTTAATATTTTGTTTTTACATCACATTCATTTCTGAATATATTCCCTTCTCCATTCCTCCCCATAAAGCTTCCCTCAAAACAAAAACATTAAAAGTCAAAGAAAAACAGTCTGCAAAATCAACCAACACATCAACTGTGCCTTACAATATGTGAAATATACTAAACCCATGGTCAACCACTGCTGCAACAAAACAATAAGGAAGGGACATTTTCTTTATTCTTTCTTGGGGTCAAGCTTGGTCATAAGTATACAGTTTCATGTTATTGTTTTTCTGCTTACATTGTTGTTATGGTGTATACTATTTTTCTAGTTCTCACTTCACTCTGAATCAGCTCATTCATATAAATCTTCCCTTGTAGCTGATTTCTTCATATTCATCATTTCTCACAGCAATTCTATTACATATCTTATAACACAATTTGCCTAGCTTTCCCCCATTGACAGGTATCTATTTTGTCCCTAGTTTTTGCTGCTACAAAAAGTAACGCTATGAATATTTTGGTGTATATAAGAACTTTCTGTCTTTGACTTCCTTGGGGTATATGCCTGGAAGTGTAACCTCTGGGTCCCGATGGGGAAGGACATTTTAGTCCCTTTTTTTAAAAGCACAATTTCAAATTTCTTTCCAGAACAGGTAACAACAGGGTATTGGTTTGTCTATCACCCTTCAAAATTGCCTATTTTCATATTTCGTCATCTTTGCCAGGTACTTTAATTTGCATTTCCCTTATTATTACTGATGTGGAGCAATGGAATGGTACTTAAATAGAAAAGGAAAGACTGGGCCTTGGGTAATCAATCAACCTTCAAGTAATCAAGAGTTAATTCTATTTCAGTTTGCCTTTTCCTACATGGAGACTAAGACTAAATTTAACAGGAAGGACACATGATTTCATTATCATCTGTACGAAGACTTATTTGCCAGGTGTTTACATGGGCAAGGGCTACACCGAATGCTCTATATTTTATATACCTCTTTGTGGTTTGCAAAGCCCTTTCGAAGTAGTCTCATTTGAGCCTCACAACAGTCTCAGGGAGGTAGGTGTTATTATTATCCCACTTTTTCCCATATTTTTTATTTATTATTATCCTATTTTATCCCATTATTCCCCATTTTGCAAAAGAGGACACTTAGGCAGACAGGTTGAATGACTTGCCTAGAGTCACATAGCTAATAAGTGTTTGAAACTGGATTCAAACTCAGGTCTTCCTCACTCAGTGTCCAGCACTCTATCCAACGTGAACAAATGGGGATACGTGAAAACCTCAAGACTGAAAATAAGGGCTGCATATGAATATAAAAATTTGCATTATGGATATACTTATATAGAGGTGTTTAGGTTTTTATGTACCTGAGGGAAAACAGTGCAAGATGTAGGTTACATTTAAAAAAACAGGTGGGCAGGGTAGAAGAATTCATTCTATCTTATTTGAGATTAGTCAAGAATATAGAAAAAAAAATATAGGTCAGAAACACTACAATATTATTTTTAAAATGCTCAAACTTAGTCAGGTTAAATGAGCAAAGAAATAAGCGATTCTTTTTCATACTTCTACCAGAAACTCATCTGCTCACCAGTGATTACTGAATACAGCCTAAATTTTGGGAGTACCTGCAGACTTAAAACAGTCGTCAAATAAGCCAGAACACTGGATTTGGAGTTCAAATCTCACCTCTGTCTCTCATTACCCATGTGACCATTTACAACTTACTCCACCTTTCTAGAGGTCAATTTCCTCATGTCTATAACAAAGCGGGTTGGCCTAGAAGGTGTTTTCCAGGTCTAAGTCTGTGATTCTGTGGTACAAAGAGCTCTGGACTAATTGGTAGTCCTGAAAACAAAGAAGTATTCTCAAGCATTATTTATACAGCTGCAGTTCCCACTTAAGTTAGGAAAATTAGCATAAATAATATTCAATCAAACTTTAAACTAAATCTCGGTCTAACTTCCACAAATCTCAAACACCAATGAGTTTTGAATCTTACACCACCCCTCCCCCAGCCATATAGGTCTTCCAAAGAGCAACAAAGAAAGCCTCAAAGAGCAACAAAGAAAGCCTCAAAGTAAGTTTTAGATTCAGAGACTCTGACATGGCAGACACTTTTTTGGGACAAACACCCCTGCAGTCAGCAACATGAATAGAGCATTTAAAATGCCATTCTAATAGGCAGCTTTTTTTTTGTCTGAAAATGGAAACCAGTAACTTGTTTTATGATCAACAGTAGACATGATTTGAGCTGGGGGTCTACAGAACACAAGGCAAAGGAGACAGCTGGCAATTATCTGGCTAACTTAATCAGATAATCCAAGCCTAAAAATTCACTCTGGTGCAAGAACTGCCTAGATTGGCTGTCTTCATTGATTAAATGAACCATGTAATTACCAAATCTCCCTTTTACTTTGCTGTCTAGACAGCACTTTGGTGTGTGGAAAGTGAGCTCTTTAAAGACCCTCGGTTGTGGAGTAAGTAGTATAATCTGTGATAGAGTCTATTCATCAAATCCCAAATGGATCGAGCCAACTAAAGAGAAGTTTTCAGAAGAACATTTTAAAATTTGTAAAAGGGACACATGGTCTCTAACCACAGGGCAGTCTTTACATAATAAGCAAATGAACAAAATCCTCTAAAATATACCAACTGCCTGAAAAATCGTAATTAGAGTAAGAGATTAGTATCTGAAACTATAAAATATTTTAATAGTGTAAAAAAATCACTCTAGTAATATGAAAAGTCTTAAATTTAATGCTAACTAAAAATGTGGTATACAATTAAATCCCCACCACAGATAAGTCTCAATAAACTGTTATTAAATATGTTATATTAACATTATTTGAAAGTACATTAAAATATTACAAATTATTCTTGCCTTTTGTAAGGGGTGAAATCTGTGGCAATATACTTAACCTTAGCTTGTTCATTTGTGAAATGAGGAAATTGGAAAGGGCCATCTCTAAAGTTCCTTCTACTGCTGGGGCAAAAAAAGGCTCAAATTCTTTCTGTGTACCATTTCTTTGTAAGTTTCCATTCATCATTCCAGTTTCAGTGAAGCACAGAATCACAATGGTAAGCATCTTAGTGATTATCTTATCCAGCCCCTACCTAAAGCATGGATTTCCTCTGATATTACTTACTCATGCTTCATGGATTAAAGCAAAGCACTTAACAGACATCTCCATCTTATCTGATCTGCACAAAACCTTGCAAGTAAGTAGTGCGGCTTTATTATGCTTATTTTATATACAGAGTATAAATGACTGATCCAAGGTCACATGGTTAGTAAATGACAGAGCCCTGATTTAAACTCAGGCTTTTCAGAGCTCTTTCCTCTACATCAGTGGTGTCAATCTCAAATAGAAACAGATCCCCGCAGGTTGCATGCTGAAAACCACAAATTAACACTGTGTATGTTGTATTGTATTTTTATTTCTTTTGTTAAACATTCCCAAATTACATTTTAATCTGGTTCGGGCCTCACTGGGGAGTTGTGCAGGCAGGGGCAGGTTGGCCTAGAATTTGATGGCTCATCTGCAACATCCCAAAGAACAGGTCATCCACGCTCTGCTGGAAAACATTCAGAAATGGAAAAGTCTATTCATGAAGGTGCCCATTCCCTTTTTGTGCTATAATTGTATGTGTTGTCTTCTTCTATTAGAATGAAAGCTCCTTGAGGGCAGACTGTCTTGCTTGTTTGTATTTTTATCCTTAGCTCTTAAGCACAATATCTGGCACATAGTAAGTACTTTATAAATCCTTTTTATTTCATTCATTTAGAGTTGAAATTTGCCTTGCTATAACCTCTACCCATTGATCCTAGCTCTACCCTCTTGAACCAAACAGAGTAAAGTTCAACTCCTTTCCCACATGATAGCCCTTCAAATATCTTTAGACTGGGATCATGACCGTATTCCTTTGGGTGGGCTCCAGCCTGGCAATCCTTCTAACCCACAGTGGCTCAGAATTGCACACATCATTCCAGATGTGGCAGATTTCAGGGGAACTCACATCCTCCTTATTCTGAATGATAAATATATTTATTTCCATCAATGCAGCTTAAAGTCACATTAGCTTTCTGGGATCTTTAGCACAGCAAAAAGAGCAGAGGACCTGGAATCAGGAGACCTTAGAATGACCAGGTGTATTACCATGGGTAAATAATATAAATAACTACTCCAAGCAGCTTTCTCACCTATATATAGAATAATAATACCAGGACAAGGTTGTTAGTAGGAAAGCTTTAGCTTAAATTCCACAATCCATTTTCTACCTCAATGATTTTTTCAAGCTGTGCCCCACCCTTTTTAAAATGTAAGGAGTTTAAAGATAAGTCCTTATCCTTTCCCAAGGTTTTCTGCATCTTTCATGAAGCTTTCCTTGATTCCTCCAGTGGTCAACACTGTTCTCTTCCCTCATCAAATTATGTATTACTGTTAGAGACCTTAGCTTAAAATGACCAAGGTCCCCCACTGCATCCAGGGCCATCTCCAGTCGTCCTGATCTCTATCTTGCCACTGTTCCCAGATGCCTCCAGAAGAGAAAGTGAGGCTGGTGACTTTGCACAGCCCTCCCTTATTTAAATCCAATTCACTTGCATGTTTGGCATCACCTCCCTGATGTCATAGTCCTTCTCAAGAAGCAAAGACAAACAACAACAACAACTAATTACTTACTTATCAGATCAGACTGTGAGAGCATCATAGAGAGAAGGTCAGCCTTGGTTTCAGGACCTAGGTTAAGTTCTGCTTGGGACACAGGCTTGGATATAACAAGTAACTTAAACTGCTCGGTGCCTCAGGCAATTCTCTATTTCAGTATAAATTTTAGAACTGTGATCAATCTGCATTTGTGGAAAGCTTTACCTCACTGGGAGCTCCCTACTCTGAAAATCACAGGAGAGCAGGGATGGTTTTATTTGTGCATAGCTTAGCACCCAGCATCACATCTGGGATGTATTAAATGTTTAATAAATGTTTGTTGAATTGAATTGGTAAATGAAAAAGCTCCCTTATCTTTTTCACTAGGTAGGAGAGCATCAACAGAACTGTAGATAAAGCTAAAACAAGCGACAGTAAAGTGCTGTAAGAGCTGTGGGCAGTAATGTACACAAGTCACAGCTGTCTTGCCTAGAACATGCCCACAAAAATGGCTTCACATTAATAATTTATATAGAAAAGAGAAACAATGCTGGAGTAGAAATAGCCTGGGCTAAGAGGCCAGAGACCTAGATTCTAGCTGGCATGACCTTGGACAAACCCTTTGACCACTCTGTGACTCAGGCCTGGGCTCTGCCAGCTCTAAGATCCTACACATCTGGCTTCTTTTTGATACTCACTTTCTAGCAAGAATAACAATTATGATGCTGAGATATATGAAGTTTGCCAAATTCAAAAGACCATTTAAAGCTCAAGTACAACTTCCAAAGAATACACAGACTCGTCATAAAACTAAAGAAAACAAAAATAAAAAGCCCTAGTATCTAATTTTAAACATTTTGTTTCCCCCCAAACTATTCTGGAAAGTATGTAGGCTAGTATTATTGTCTCTTTTACTGAAGATGAAACTGAGACTCTTGAGAGGTTAAATGACTTCATCACTATCATACAATTAGTGTCATTAGCGTCAGGATGAGGACGTGAATCTACAGGTCTCTTGATTCTAAAGCCTCTTTCCCAATTTCATGCTATCCTTTCATGCCACAAAGATCTAATTTGGGTTCTTTTACAGACCTGTAATGCTGCTTACTATCATTCCCACTCCTGGTTGGTACCAGCCAATATTATTAGACAAATTAAGAGCTGGAGAAATTCTAGATACTAGCTCTGAATTGTTTAATATACCTTTGAACAGCTTCAAGAAAGGAACTGTTTGACTGCTTGGCTTTTCTTGGTTAGAAGCTTCAACTTAAAATACCACTTCAAAATCTAACCAAAATTGCAGTGAATTACCAATCACTGCTAGTCAGGTATGACTGCTATTTTACTTTTCAGATAAGCTTGGCAGTTCAATCCTTTTTCTAAGTGGCACCTAACTGTCATTGTTGATTTAGATGTTTTCAGAAGAATCTTTTGTTCTCAGGTATAGCTGTGAGTAATGGGGAGTTAAAATTCTGACTCCACTAGAGTGGAATTATTCTAAAAATGACTATGGTTCTCCCAGGCCCTCAAGTTCAAGGGTGTCTCTTCTTCCTAATTTGATTACTTTTGTTTTTTGGATGTGTGTGGCTAGAGAAACAACCAATGGCCAGGAAAGCCTATATAAACATGAAGAAGAAAGTCTGTCAATCCTTATTCTATCATCAAAGAACTCAGAATGTTGAGTGGAAATGTCCAAAATCTCTAAGCAAGGACAAAGCTTCCATGTTTGTCCTTAATTTGGAAAATTTTTTCCCCTTTTTCCAATGAAGGCAGATTTCCCCCCACCCGGTGGGTATTGTTTATTTGCTTTTTAAAGTGAGAAGGGAAATGTAATAATATGTGGAGGTGGGAATGAAATGGTCAAAAAAGATGGAGCAGTGATGGTGGTCATTCTACTTATATAAACTTTATTCTACTTCAGTCTCATTACTCAGTATTTCAAGGAATCACATGTTTAAAAAAAAATCACACTTTAAAAAAAGGTTAATAGATTGGCTCAATAAACTTTAGCAACTTAAACAAAACATACTACTCTATAAAGAGAGGTCTTACCTTAAAATCAAAAAGCTAAGCTGAATGCACTAACCCACTTAACTAACTTTTTATGCAACTCTGGGCAAGTTACAACCAACTCAGGCATCAATTTCATCTTCTGTAAAATGGACCTGCTAAAGTACCTCAAAGATACTTTATGACAAAAGCAAACAAAAAAGACTGTAGTTTGCTTTCTTATCCAGACCCTATCAAGGACTATGTTCCCCTGCTGTGTCTGTCATGTCAGAGCTTTCTGTCTCTAGTCCTGACTACCCCCAGGCTCCCATGGCTAGGGGAGAAGGGCACTGGAATTGTCAACCTGTGGCTAATCTTGTGATGGAACCTTTCTGAACTTAAAAGGTCAGTCTTAAGATATATATTCTCTCTTTCTCTCTCTCCTCCTCCATACACAAAAACACATGTATGCATATGTATACGTTTATTTAATTTTACAGCATATAAATTATAACATAAAATATGACTAAACTGGATATTATATAAAATCCTATATCTAAATAACTGTGACATAATTATCATTACAAAGATTATAAATCTATTTTTATATGTAATTTATTATAAATTTCATAACATGTATTTACATGAATAAATTTAAATATAAATGTGGGCGCACATATATACATGTAATATATATACACATACATACAGAGAGAAAGACAGAAAGACAGAGAGAGAGAGAGAGAGAGAACAAACCAGAGACCATTGCCAAGCCCCACTCTCAATGGCTTTCTCACCTGGTAGGACTTGTCAATTTTTTAGTTCCACTGGTATGACCTTTAAGAACACAGCATAAACTCCACAACAGGATGAGGTATTAGGGTAGATCTTTGGTGGAAGAAAGTGATGTGTAATTACTATTACACTTCCCCAAAATTATTATACACTTCTCCAAATCCCCTGGCCCTTAAGCATTTGACCTCAAGTGCTTTTGCTATTTCTAATAATTCATAAGATCATAAAAGGATCATAGATCCTTTATGGGGCCATCTAATCCAACCTCTTCATTTTACAATTGAAGAAAATAAACTTCCCTGAGCCTTAAGTACAAGGTCACATAGGTTACAAGTGTCAGAGACCAGTGATTTTCCCACCACACCACACACTAAGGTACATTGTCCATACATCACTACTATTGCCGTCCGTAGACTGTGTCTAATCCAGCAACATCTAAGAACAGCACTAAAGTTAGAAGGAGTGAATAGAATAGTTTCTGGAGGAGACAGGAGCTTATGCATATAACTGAATTCACTAAACTGGATGGCTTCTGTGAGCTAGGGATGCAAAATGGAGATGTTTTGCTACATGTAATCAAAAGGTCAATAAGGTCATCTATCCCACCTATACCTGTGGAATATGCCTCTTTGAGGCATTCAGAGAAGGGATGAGGAGATAATTGAGGCTGGGGACTTACATGCCCTTCTAAGAATTAGGAATGGTCTAAAGTGACACCAGGATACAGGTTTGGGAGCCACACTCTTATGTTAGCTTATCTTTTGTTGTATACTCTATAATAATCTATCTAGGGTGTGTGGTGAGGAGAGTGCTAACTTTAGAGATAGGAAACATGTACTTATTGTGACTAAAGCCCAAGTCATTTTAGCCTCTCTGAGATTCATTTTCCTTATCTATAAAATAGAGGTAATACTTGACCTCCCAGGGTTGGAAGCAGAGTGCTTTTTAAACTTTGGAGCACTATGGAAATGTGCGTTATTACTGCCTGTCAACATATTTACTCGGTACCTGCTATGTGCCCAACACTGTGTGGCTAGACTCTGAATGGGTGAAAGAATACAATTGCACAAATCTGATCATGGTGACCAAGATGGTAAGAATACTGGAAAACCTGCCACATGACAATCAACTGAAGGAAGTGGGACCATTTAGCTTGGAGGACAGAAGACTGGAGAGGATATGAGAGCTGTCTTTAAGTATCGGAAGGACTGTTATATGGAGAGATTGGACTTGTCCTGCTTAGCTACAGTAGGTCAAAAAGAGGAACGATGGGTGGAAGTCACACAGAGGCAGATTTAAGGAAAAAATTCTCAAAGTCTGACTTCCCCCTAGCTACTCACTCCTTTGAGGTCTTGAAACAGAGGTTGGATGACCATGTATTGGGGATGATGCTGAGGGAAATTCTGTTCAGGTCTAGCTCTGGACTTCAGGTCTTCTACAGCTCTTCAGATTCTGTGATATCCTGATATACAGGTCATTTCCTTGTTTAAAGCTCCCATTCCCCTTCCTACCAAATAAAATTCATTCTTTATTCTGCCATTCTAAGGCCTCAACATATCAACTCTTAAGCCCCAACTCATACCATTTGCCTCCTTCCCCTATTTCATTTATGATCTGGGTAAACAGGACTATTTGTCCGCTACTCACCTTCTCCCAGGCTTTTCTGTTTACAGCAGTCCCTAAGCTTGGAATGCCCTCCCATATGATTATACCTGATGAATTCCTATCTGCTCTTTAAAAAGTCCAGTTCAAATGCTACCTTCTTCAAGACTTCCCCCTGACTTTTCCCTTTTTTTCTGTATTCTCAAGGGCTTAGCACAATACCTGGCACACAGTAGGCACTTAATAAATGTTTACCGGATTGAATTGTACCCAATCAGTATAGATCCTTCCCCTACCTGAACACTGCAAACTTGGTTTGCACCTCTTGTATGCACGTCATTTAGTAGGACAATTCATTTGTGTATGGGTCCTACAGAAAGCAGGCCTCGAAGCCTCAAATATGTAGATTCAAGTCCCTCCTGGCTGTGTGATCCTGGGCAAATCACTTAACCTCTCAGTACTCAAGATTACAGACTTCAGCCTAAGTGCTGGCCAGCATTGTTAGAGAGCATGTTCTTCACCTGGGGTTTCCTACAGCAACGGAATCTTAGGTCTAGTGACTAGACTTTAGTTCCTTCCTATCTCCTTACTTGACTGTGAGATCTAGAATGGCAGTGGCCACACATTACATAGTTTCTCTATGTCTCTCAGGACCTAAAATGTCTATTATGCAATAATTCAAGGATACAGGGCTTTATCCCATCCACTAAAATATACTATGATCACTCTAAACTTAAAATATATATAGGTGAATGTGTATATGTGTGTATATATGTATAAATATGTGTGTGTGTGTGTGTGTGTACTGTGACCACTCTACAACTTGAAAAAGAATACATAAAGACTGTTGTGGCCAAAACACTGACCAATCTATATCCAACTGGTAATGAACTTCTTGGAACTTAAAGAGACTAGTCCTCAGGGGACAGACACAATCTATGTCTAGACCTATACTCGAAGCCTTTTTGGTTAGTACAAATTGGCCAAGCCTTTCTTATATTGGGTCACCCATATGTCATTAGGAGACATTGGACAAGCACTCAAGTAGAGAAGCCAGACTAAATAGCCGGTGCCTAAGAATGTTGAAGTTGGATATGGCCACTGTCCTCAACAAACTTATAACTTAACCAAGGGAGAAGCGGGTGAAATACAATAGAAACAGAGTTGCCTAAAGGTGAAATGGGCTACCCTGGCAATGGTGGTTTCTCTGTCTTAGGACAGAAGCCACTTATGGGAGATGTTGTAGATGGGATCTATGACTTGAGCAGGAAATAGCTGAATCCTTGGGCTCCTTTCCAACTCAGTCCATAATTCCGTACTAATTATCAAACAATTAAGCTCTATACTATGCAGTAACGAATTAAACACACATAAATGTACACTTCCAAAAATGAAGGGCTGTTGCATTTACAGAAGACTTTAAGGAGAAAAAACATCCTGAAAAGTTGGACAGAAAAGGAATATAGGCAAAAGGAATACATCTCTGATGGGACCAACAAAACCGCTCTCTGTTGATTATTCTGTGTGTATTTTATTAGTACTTGTTTGCATGTTGTCTCTCCTACTAGATCATGAGCTTGAGAACTGGGACTGTTTTGCCTTTCTTTTTATTTCCAGTGCTTTGCACAGTGCCCTGGCATTTAGCAGGAACTTCCTAAATGTTCACTGACTGACCTAAACAAAAACGGACATAAACAAAAGCACAAATGTTGATAAATATGAATTTATTTAACAGATAGTAAGGAAATGAGCTTAGGGGAAAGGAAGCGCCAGGTGGGTATGATCATACACCTTTATCCAACAATCAATCCAGAAAGGGGGGTGTGATTATTAGAACTGTTAATGGAAGACTGAAATCCTGGGTGCCGGAGAGGGATGACTGAGGAGCAAATGGCGGATCCTCAGAACTGGAAGGGGTGTCAGGGGCCATCTAGCCTAAACTATCTCTAAACACGAATCTTCTCTATAACATGACAAATAAGTACTTGTGATCCAGCTTGTGCCTGGAGCCCATTTCCCACCCGGAAGCCATCAAAACTCTTACCTTGTCAGTAACACCTCCCAAATTTTGACTGGAGAGGGTGGACGGGGGAGAGCTTCTCCCAAATCTTCCATTGAAGGAGGGCACCCAAGGTAGCCATCTCATAATTTCTTTCCTGTCTATTTTTCTGGACTTCATCATGCCCCTGGCCCTGTCCCTCCCCAGGCAGATCATTCTATTTTTGGATAGATCTCATTTTAAAGAATCTTCTCCCCCTTACATTAAACTTAAATATGCTATGCAACTTTCATCCATTACTAATTCTGTCCTTTGGGATGAAGGTGAACAAAATATTATCCTGCTTACACGTTGTGAAGACAGTCATGACATCACTCCTAGTCTTTTCTACTAGAAAGTAAGTATCTCCTGTCCCTTAGACTGGTTCTCATATGGCATGATATCAAGGTCCTTCACTGATCTGGTTGTCCAGCTCCTGAGATACTACACAGTTTACCAAGATTCTTCCTAAATGTGGTAACTACTGCTTAGCCAGGAAGGGGGTAGGGAGTCAACAGACTAGGTGGTGAAGTTGGAGAACATGAGGCAGAGAAAAGGTTTGGTAAGGATTATAGGATAAAACCATAGGCTTTTAGGCCACCTAGGATCTTAGAGTTCATTAGTCCATCCAGCCTCTACAAATGGAGGATGCCAATTCCAAAAATTTCACAAGCCATTTATAAATGTTAGATAATGTGTGGGGGAAGATGAGACAGATACAGACTGGTAGATACATGTGCCAAGGAATGTGATAAATGCTGTAGAGCTTACAAAGATTAATAGGACAAAGGCACTGCCCTCAAAAAGTTTACAATCTAAGAGAGAAGGCACAAAGAGCTAATACAATGCAGGCTATAACAAGGGCCACAGAGGAGCTACATAATGCGATGGAAATTCCCAGGAAGGCAAGGTCACTTCCAGCTTAGGCGTGGCAAGAGGCAGAATGGAAAAGGGACATTTTATGAAAAAGGTGGCACAGCTGGGCTATGAGTTGCAGGATGGCTAAGATTTTAAAAGGCAGACTTGAGGAAAGGGGTAAACTAGATTCTAGGCATGGGAGACAGTCAAAGTAAGCTCAGAGATGAAACCATGCTTTGTAATGATAAATTCTAGGAATGGCCATTCAGTGTATGGCCATTCTAGAGATAAGAGATTTGTGATGTCAAGGAGGGTGTGAAAACAATTAGGTCAAGGCCCATCCAACATGGCTCAGGAGTCAAAAGACCTAGGTTCAAGTCTCAATGATACTACATGGTTGACCTTGGACATCAGCTTCCTCACCCAGTCTAAAGGTACTGGGACTAGAGGGCTTCTGAGATCCTTTCCAACTCTGGATATATGACTATGTATTGACTATCACCATGGATAATCACATAGAATGTGTACCAGGCGCTGAAGTTACCTAGAAAAGTAGAAAGAGGTCACATGGGAACAATTTGGAGCGGGTCATATTAAGAGTTCTCTCTCTCTATATTATATATATGTATGTTATTTTATATATATAAATTTATATAAAATATAAAAATAAATTTATATATATTATTTTATATGTATATATGTATATATTTATATATACATATATGTATAAAGAACTCTTAATATGACCCTCTCCAAATTGCAGTGTAAATACATACATACTACACACACACACACACACACACACACACACAAATAGACCCCTTTGGCAGTCTGGTAAAGTCTATGGAATTCTCAGAATAATATTTCTAAATGCACAAAATACATAGGATTTTAAAGGAAGCCAATTACATTGAAATAGTTTTCAAAATATTTTTCAAAAAAATAAGTTCATGGACATCAAATTAAAAGCTCCTGATGTAGACTGATGACACGCACCTTCAACACTCATCACACAGTAATTAAGTTAGGGTAAGTTCAGGGGAAAAAGAGGTAAGTTCCCTATGGGAAGAGGAACACTATTGAGGTCTTTGCTCTCCAAAGTCAGCCAAGTTAAGACAAAGAGATGGAAGAAAAAAGTGAGAAGTAACTTCAGAGACAGAGCAAAACAGGGTGTTCCACAGGGCACAGGGTGGAAAGAAAATAGCAGGTCAACATGTTGAAGCTTCAGCTACCCTAATGCCACAAGGTCCACATAGCCACTCCTTCAAGATCAATGGTTAGAAAGTCCACACATCTACATTCTCCCAATCAACCACTAAGGAGGATATATTCTATAATTGTAAATAAACAGTATGATGCTGCTCTAGTAGATAAGTTGTTTAAGAAGGCCAAGACTTAACAACTAAGCAGATTAAACAGATCAAGATACTAGAGGTTACTGAGTTTGTTACAACAAGTACTCCAGACAGGAGGAAATGGCCTTGTTACTAAAAATTCTTTTATTTTACTGGAATTCCATGATATCAAATACTGTTTAAAAGTAAGTGGGACATTGCAAAGGTTTAGAGATCTTTTTCTCATTGTAAGATATTACATCAATAATGGTATTTATTGCAATAGGATCTGATCTGTAATACTTTAATAATGAATTTTTTTTTGCCCTAAAAGTAAAAGAAACCTAAAATTAGTTATCACGAGGCTGTCATTATGATTCTCAAAAGGATAAAATGAAATCCCAGGGATAAAAGCTACAAATACATTTCATATTTTACTCTGGCATATCAAAATGTCACCAGCAAAACTGTACTGGGACTCTTTAAGATTCAGTTAGCACAGCTATGGTGTCTGCTACAGGACAAAGTTACTCAGCGGGCCCTATTGGATGACTGAATCAGAGATTCAGACCTGGAAGGGCCAGAGGTCATCTAATCCAGTGGTGTCAAACTCACATCTGTGGGCCCCATATGGACTTAGAAAACCACAAATAACAGTTACCTTGTACTGTATTTTTAATTCTTTTGTTAAACATTTCCCAATTATTTTTTAATCTGGTTCCTGTGCACTGGGAATGAGCTACAAATTTGACACCACTGATCCAATCAAACCTCCTCATTTTACAGAAGAGGAAATCAAGCCCAAGAGGATAAGAACTTACCCAAGGGCACACAGGTATAGTAGATGAATTGGGGTTTGAACCCAGGTCCTTAGACTCTAAATCCAGTGCTTTCCACTGCACTACACTGCCTCCTATTAACCCCTTCTAGCTCGATATCTAGTTCACTATAGTTGTAGACATGTTTTTTTTATGTGAAACAGACACACAGCATGCTGCTTTTAAGACACATAAAAGTCTTTCCCATAGTGGTTAGTTCTTTAATACTTCTAATTGCTCCATAAGAATAGTTGTAATTCTAATTCTTTTCATCAGGACATGTCTAAAACTCTACCCAGAAGTCTCCAATCTCTGTCCCAACCCACCTAAACTTGTCTTTCCTAACCTCCCCGCAACTGTTTGTAGCAGCACCACCACCTTTCTAGTCACTGAGGCACAAATCCTGGGAATCTTCTTTGACCCTTCCCTCTCATTCCCCTCCTCCAATACATCCACTCAGTGACCATATGCCATCAATTCTGACAACTCATATCTGTCCCTTCCTGGTTCAGGCCTTATACTATTATAATAGTTTCTAAAATGGTCTCCCTGCTTCCATTCTTTATTTTCTGCCATTCATTATTCATACCTCTTCCAAAATAAACTCTCTTGTGTACAGGTCTCAAAACCCTTCCATGGTTTCCTAAAGCTTATAGAATAAATTACAAACTCCTTAGTGTGGTCATCAAGGACTAAATTATCTGGCTCCAACATAGCTTTCAAACGATTTCCTGCCATGCACCCTGTAAGAGGGTCTATATATTGAAACCAGCATTTATTAAGGAAGTAAAAATTGGAGATTGACTGAGGTTGTGAACATGGGTAAAAGACTGGAAATATTCTGGTATTCCAATCAACAGAAAAAAGAAAATTTAGAAGAGGTTTTGGGGAAAAGATTTCTGGGACCTTTTGGACACTCTACCCTTCTGAGAAGAAAAATATAAGAAACCAACACTAACCCCTAGAAAAAGGTTAAAAGGGAAGAACAAGATGAGGTCAGGGAGGCCTAAAGTGAAATTGGGGGCCAACTACACAGTCCATCCAGTTGAGTCCTGAAAAACAATTGGATTAACCAATCTCTACCCAAAGACATGTTCACTTGTGATCTGAAGTTATAGCTACCCTTCTCCAAAACTGCAGAGATATACAAGCACATACATACATGTCCAACTCCACATATTGACTTGGGTCTTCACATAAGTACAAACAGTTAAATACACAAAGACTTACTTTAAGCCCTTTTCCCTCTTCTCAGTGCAAGA
Source organism: Vombatus ursinus (assembly GCF_900497805.2). Classification (NCBI taxonomy): domain Eukaryota; kingdom Metazoa; phylum Chordata; class Mammalia; order Diprotodontia; family Vombatidae; genus Vombatus; species Vombatus ursinus. The sequence continues at coordinate 4,587,008 of NW_020940355.1, forward strand.
ATGAGCTGGGCTACAAGGTCTACCATATGCCTGATACACTAGGAATTATTGCCACAAAGAGAGCAAGAAATAACCATTCAGTATTATGTATGTATATATGTGTATACCTGATATCATGTTTGTTATGCTTTATCTCCATTTAAACATTAAACTAAATGTTTCTTCATTGCTTCAAAGCCATCTGAGTCAGTAACTCAATAGGGCTTCACAAGTGACATATAGTCACTAAAAGGTCCCAATGGATTATACAGCAACTAAAATCATTAGGTATTAATATCTCATATCTGACAGTTGTCCAGAGAAGGCAAAACTGAATTAAATCACAACAGCAGTAACACAACTTCCCACTGAAGTAGTGAGAAGGAAGGTAAAACATGATTTATTAAGCAAAATGGAGTGAAAATATAAAAGAATGTGAGAGAATGAGAAAGTCCTTTTAGGTAAGCAGCATAAAATGTTTTTCTCTTGACACCTTAAGGGTATTCTAATTATAGGTAGGTGGAATTATACCCTGCTCTTCTTCTATAAATTCTTGTCAGAAATGAATGAGGACTGACTGCTTTAATTACGGTTTTGTCCAAAAGAGTGCTATTTCCTTTCCACAGGGCTGGACAAACCTTGTTTTAACCAGCTGCCTTTAAGTAGCTGGTATTCAATCAATAGTATTTATAATATTCTCAAATCTTATGAATACTACTTCCTACAGACATATGAAAATGCTTTGTTCTATAGTAAGAGGAAGGGAACAGAAAGTTGAAGTTAAAAGCCCAGAGTCTAAAAGATCCAAATGGTGGTTAATATAAGACATCCTTTTACATAGCCTCAAGCCACAGGATCAAAGATCCAAGGCTAAAAGGATCTCCAGATGCCATTGAGTCAAACTGAGTTCCAGGGAGATTTAGCAACTAGCCCAAAGTCATTCAGAAGGAAGATCTGAATCCATGTCCTTTGACCTTGGAGACAGTGCTTCTTTCCATTTTTACTGCAAGGACATGTATGTCTTCTGGCTAGCAATAGCAATCTACTCAAGTTTGGAAATCTCTTCCAGGCCCACTGTCTTAGTCTAGGTTCTCACAACCTTTTACCTAGGTTACTAAAATGACCTCCTTAATTCCAGGCTCTTTCTGTGTACTGTTACCAAATTAATCCTCTTTAAATGTTTTCTTTACTTTTAACCAGATGAATTTGATAACTATTCTTCAAGGTCAATCCAAAGTTCTACCTCTTTCAAGGAAACCAGACTTCTCTAACTTTAAGTAAGTGCTCTCTTCTGAATGCTTCATCTTTATAGCCGTAGATAGATCATAGAATGTTAGCACTAGAAGGTATGCTAAGGATCATCCAAATACATTCTTCTTATAAATGAGGAAAACTAATGTTAGCACTAGAAGGTATGCTAAGGATCATCCAAATACATTCTTCTTATAAATGAGGAAAACTAATGCTCATAAGAAGTTAAATGACTTCATACAGTCACACACTGTCTTCACCACACAATTTAGGACTTAATTATAAATGCAATATGTTTCTATGAAACATAAGCATATCTTGCATGAAACATATATGTTTTCTTGTCTCTTCAATTAGATTATAAGCTTATTGAGGGCAGAGGGCACATTCTGTGTGTCATGTTCCTCTTCTAAAAATGCAGATCATTGAGGTTTTTTATGGGCAGGTTGGTAGTATATGGGATAGAGCGCTGGGCCTGAAGTCAGGAAGACTCACCTTCCTGAGTTCAAATTCAGCCTCAGACACTTACTAAGCTGTGTGACTCTGGGCAAGTCACTTAACCCTGTTTGCCTTAGTTTCTTCATCTGTAAAATGAGTTGGAGAAGGAAATGGCAAACCACTCTAGCATCTTTGCCAAGAAAATGGCAAATGGACTCAAGAAGAGTCAGACACTTGACTGAACTGAAATGATTGAACCACAAGATGGTTTTTTTATCTTTATATCAATCATTTTCCAATTCTATCTCTAGAATGAACCCTCCCTTGTGACAAAGACAAATAATCAGAACCATCCAATACCAAGACTATCTAATGGTGTATTCAATATTCTATCCTAATAAACCTTCATATCATGACAAAGGTTGTCTTTTTTCTGGTACTTTCATTGTTTTTTCCATCACTTAAGAGTTCAACTTCCTTTAAGAGGCTTATTTACACTGCTGCACCCATTAGCTGTATTATTCTCTTGATTCTGCCTATTCTGCAGTTCACACATCAGTTCATACAAACTGTTCCATATTTTTTGGTATTCTTTATATTCAACATTTCTTACTGTCCAATGATATTCCCTTATATTTGTAAACCATAGTTGAGGTTTTTTTTTTAAGCCTTTCCCTAAGTGATTTACACCCACTTTGTTTCTAGCTCTTTGCTACAAACACTGCTATGAAAATCTTGGTATATATCGGATCTTTGATTTTGTCTTCGACTTCCTAGGAGCATATGCCTAATAGTAGGATTGTTAAATCAAGGTAGGGACCATTTAGTCATTTTTCTTACATGATTCCAAGCTGAAATCCAAAATGTTTGGATCACTTCACACCCCTACCAACAGGGCTCATCAGCATTCTCTCTTCCCTCATTTAGCCCTTCCAATATTGGCTCTTCTCATATTCTGTTGTCTTTGCCAATCTGAATGGTATGAGGTGAAAACCTCATGGTTGTTCTAATTTGCATTTCTTAAATGCAAATTAGTAATCCGAGGCATTTTTTATGTAGTCATATATAGTTTCCAATTCATCTAAAAAATGTTCATCACCTTTGATCACTTTAACTATAGGGGAATGGCTCTTGCTTTTTTTAACTGAAGCAAATATTCTTTCTCATTTTACTACTTCTCTTCTAATCTATCTTCACTAATTTTATTCGTGTAAAAGCAGGAGACTGGAGCTGACTGGACTGGATGGTACTCTTTCTCCAACTCTTGGCTTCTGCCCAGATACCATTAGGCTTTCTCCATCTATGGCCACTCACACCACTTTCCTAAACAGGGAAAGGAGTCACCACCTCCAATTTTCTCATCAATATGGAAGACCTTTGGGTCTTTACATTGGCCCTGAATCTTAATTTTCCTATATATGCTGTTTATTTCAATTAAAAAGTGAGCGCCTTGAGAGCAGGGGCTGCATTGCATTTCCAATGCTTGGCACATAGTACATACTTAAGTTTTCATTTATTCATTTTATGTAGTCATTTTTCAGGATCTCTTCCATCCCATATGCTTCTTCTATATCCCCATAAGTACCAAGGAGAAGTTGATTAAATAAATGTTGAGAGGCAGCACTGTTAAGTACAAAGAGTGAACCTGAAATATGGATACATCACCATGTCATCATGAGCTAGCCACTTGTCCCAGTTTCCTCATCTGTTTCTTTTTGTCCCTTAATGAAGACAATCATGCTTGCAATGAGGTACAAAGGAAAAGAGTGATGAATCTGGAGTTATAGGATCAGAGCTGAATCCTAAATCTGCCACTTAAACTCCCTTGTGTAATATGTGGGCAAATCACTTAACCTCACTGGGTTGTCCTCATCTGCTAAATGAGAGGAGCTGGCCAAAAGGCCTTCTAGAGCTCTAGGATCTATGCTTCTATGACTTCCTCAGGTTGTTATAAGGAAAGTGCTAAGTTTTGGAGAAATATATGAATGTAAGTTCCTGTTATGATTAACTGATCTCAGTTTATTTACCTGAGGCAAAGTATGAGTTATTAATTTCTAGACAAAATGAAATTTGGTGAAAAGGCTAGGAGCCCAAGTCAAAAAACAATGTTAAGCAGAAGAGTTTTCAAGTTTCTTTTTTCACAAAGATCAAGAAAGATGACCACTATTGTTGCCCACTCCACAGCTATAATAGCCCTGGTAAGAGGTTCACTTTTTGATGAGATCAGTATGGTAAGATATCAGTATAATAAGACTTTGCACGCAACAGTCCAGTTTGAGGCTAGAAAGGTATATAAAATTGGTACCTCAATGCTGCAGGCACCTTGCTCTCACTAAGTACTAATGGTACCTCAAGCCCAGTACAGAGGAAAGGTGGCATGCACTACTTTTCTTTGGGTACTTGCACTTTCACCAGGCTGTTATAAATTATCCTTAAAAAAAAAATAAGACCCAAGTCATTTCTATCTCTATAAAACATGTTCAAGAGATTAATTTCATAACAGAGCCCCTTTCTCAATCTGATTTATACCTCTAATATTGAAGCATTACTTAGTCCAGATGTGGCATTGCAAAATGACATCTAAAATAAGCTACGAGACCTGGTTGGAAATAAAGCCACTCAATTAAGGTGAATTAATGTAGTTGCAGAGACAAACTTTCTCAGTTCCTTCCAAAAACTACCGCCTGCTGGATGGTAAACAAAATCAGACAGGAGGAGGCTTCCATATTTTAAAAAGTATGGCATCTGGAGATAAAATGCTATATTTAGATGACAGGCATGGGTGGTGTTCCCTGGTATATTCAAATCGCCTAAAGCCCTATCTCACCATTGCAGAATGAAAATTTAGCAATTTTCTAATTTAAAAATGAATATGTTCACCATGAAAGCTAAAACCCTCCACTGTTAATTTTGATAAAAAGCAAACATCATCCAAAAGCAGACAGGATTCATTTTAGAACCAAAGGGGTCAATTCTAAACACTGGAAGGCAGATCAGATCGATTTCATTAGGATTTAAAGAGACTTAAAAAAAAAAAGAGTATTCCCTCTCCCCAAATCCTCCTTAACAAATCAATGCTAAGAACACTTTTTAAAAAGGAATAAACTATCAGGTGAATAGTCCTAACATTGATTTGCAAGAGAAAGCAATCAACAATCCCAGAAAATGCTTGAATTTGCTTTGTACTGCTCCTGCATTGAGGCCAAAAGAAGGCAAAACTACCCTCTATGGCATTTTAATGTGACCTGAACACCACCAATGGAAATACTGCTCTGTTGGGTAATCACATGTTGATGAAAGTTCAGAAGGTAGCTGAAGGTTAAAGAAAACAAACACTATTTCTATGGCATGCCACTTAGAAAATGAATTCACACTGCTGGAGTTGACTCATCAGAGAAAGCGGACTCCTCACCACGAGACAATTTGCCCAGAAAAATGAATTCCTGAGCTCTCTAGGAATTTTCAAAGATCTTTGGAAGTTGGCTTAGGAAGCCAAAACAACTTTAGCAAAATCTGTTCTCATCAAACTCGACCCAACACAATTTAAAATGTTCTAATGTGATCTTTTCATAACCTATGTGTACCTGCAGATTTGGTGGCTAGATTGCAACTGGGGAATCAGGAAGACTTGGGTTCATGTTCCCTACTCCTTCTGATACATACTAGCTGTGTGACAATGAGCGAAAGTCAAAAAACCTCTCAGTACCCCTGGCAACTCTGAGACTGGAAAGTCAACTCAGTAGAAGTAATTCCTTTCCTGGGAGTTACTAAGACCAAAGAAATTATAGGTATAGACCTATATTTACACATACATCACCCTGACCACCATTTCTCCTCCAGTCTAGAGGGAGACAATCTAGGACTCTGAACCAAAGGGCCCCAGGAATAACAGCACCCTTTTCCCTCTCCCCATTGACCCTTCTTCCAAGCCATGCTCCCAGTCATCCATCATTCAGGGAATCAACCCTTATAGAAATGATGCCTGACAACTGCCACATGCTTTTAAAAACCCCTTCTACCTCTGAAGCTATAGTTACTTAAGACAAAGATAAGAAAGGTCAATGAAAAAGTCTTTGGTACTGTCAAATGGACACAGTTTTATCAGTGGAAATAACACTAAAGAAGATGCATTACTATCTACTCTGCTACTATGTTTTAAGGACCATAGAGTCTTTCCCTTTGATTTACAGTTGAAACCTCCTACGTGTTACCACCTCCCCTAATGTGAATGTGTGTTCCTTGAGAGAAAGGACCATTTTGCTTATCTATTTGTATCCTCAATGCTTACCAGAGTGTTTGCATATAGTTAGTGCTTAATAAATGCTTATTTATTCATTTGTTCATTCCATCTTTACATAACCAGATGGGCCAAGTTCATATTCAAAAAAAGCTATTCAGAGTTCAAGGCCTTTTGAAAGGCAGGTTAATTAACAGTAATGTACATGCCAAAAGAAAAAAAAATGAACTCATTAGAAAAAATTTATAAAACTCAGTGGCAAAAAACTGAGAACTAGTTCTCATTTGGACAGCATAGCAATAGTCAAAAGCTCTGACCACCCAGTATTGTGCACCCTTCGCCTGGCACTTAGCACAGAGCCTGGCAGACAGCAGGCACTTAATAAATGCTTATTGTCTGACTATACTATGCTCAGAAGACTTTAAACTATACAAAAGTATTTGATGATAGGTAGATTTTTGCCATGTCTGTAACATATCAAGTCAACATGCATGTACCAAGCATTTAAAATGCCAGGCTTTGTGCTAAGTTATGAGAATATAAAAAACTAAGTAAAAAGCAGTCTCTGCCTTGGAGGAGCTTGAAGTTAGACCTGTGCCAGACACTGAGCCACAGCTTGGTCACCTGTAGTTTAGAAGGGGAACCCCTAGCACTGATTGACTACATACCTCCTGTTTCCCAAACCACCAATCATTTTTACTGTACGATCCTAAAGCAGTTGCTTCTCAATTTAACCAGCCCTCGGTTATAAAATAACTTGTACTTACTTTGTCGAAATTTTGAGAGCATACTTATTAATCACAAAACAACTTAAATTCCTTAAGGGAAAAGTGCTAAGTAGAATAGAAAATTGTTTGAATAACTCAAATCAGTAAGATCATCAGGTTTCTAATGGCTGGCATTTGAAATGGTTTTGGATAAGTAATATTTCACCATAAGCACAAACCCCCAATTCCTATTATTTGATAAGAAACTGAAATTAGATTCCAGTCTGTTCTTCCCATTGCATGTTGAAAGGTGGTGCTTATGGTTATAGCATTTAAATATCTATACGAGATATATGGGGGAAATGGTTAAAATAACAAGTCTTTTATTGCATGTTAAACTTTAAAATCACTTTCCATATTATCATGTTTTTACTCCATATTCTAGCAAAACAGGTAAAGGTATTTTAGATGCCAATATAATACAAATTACTAGAGGAAAGGAAAAAATGTCTTGCACATAGTTTCATGAAGCTACATTTAGATTCTAGGTCCAATTTCAACAGATATCAGCACTACTGAGCTACAGTTACAGGGTACAGATCATTTGTCAAGAATGGAAAAAGCCAGTACTCAGGAGCAATGCTACAGAAGGGGAAAGAGTAAATTTCATATGATAGGTAAAGAAAACTAATCAATAGTGACATTTTTATGTTATTTAACAGCCATTAGCCTCCCAGACAAAACATCGACATAAGAACTACCATGCACATGAGACGATCAGAAGGGTAACACTAAGATAAACCAGTACTCGGTCCTTAAAGCTAAGTAAGATACAGTATTACTAACAGTGACAGTCTCTGTAGGTACTTACTGCTGCCACATTCCCCAAAAGCAACTACTGCTGTACTTAACATGATAGGTGGATAATGGACCTAAAATTTTAGACATAATCAAAAATATAACAAAACAATGTCAGTGGTGGCATTTTTTTAAAAGCAGATGAACAAATAACTTGTACCAATAACCCTATACAAGAGGATTTTTTGATTTTTGTAACTAGCTAAAATTTGTGTAGTATTTTCAGGTTTGCAAAGGGCTTTACATATTATCCTATTTGATCCTCACAACAAACTTATAGAGGCAGGTGCTTTTATTAAATGCATGAGGAAACTGAGGCTGTGAGAAGTCATACAACTAGTAAATATTTCACTTTGGATTCAAACTCAGATCTCCATGATTCCAAGCCTCTGCCACTAAAAGACCAAATAGTTTTTTAATATAAAATTGTTCCTAGTGTCCTTGATCTCATTCCTTTTATTTTCTAATAGACTTACTCCTTAATCATCCTCTTTTTCTCCCTAATTTTCAACTTGTCCATTTTTACTGCTTCTTTCTTTGATGCCTATAAACATGGCAGTCTCCCCATCCTTAAAAAACTTTCACTAAATTCTACCATCCCTCCAAGGTGTTATATCTCTCCTTCCTTTCTCAGTGAAACTACTAGAAAAGAAGCTTTCTATACTTATTGCCAACACCTTGTCTAACCTCATTCACTTCTTAACTAACCTCTGCAACCTGACTTCCTACCTCTTCACTCATTTGAAACTGTTTCCCCCCCTCAAAGTTACCAATAACCTCTTAATCACCAAATCAACATTTCATTTATTTCATAGTTCTTTTCCACATTTTTGTTTCATAACACTTATTTCTCCTAGTTCTACTCCTACTCTCTTAGTCTCCTTTGCTGGATCATCATCCATATCATAATACCTGGTTGTGAGTCTCTTTCCTAAGACTATTTTTACAGTCTCTCTTATCAACCTCAACTCCCATAGATTTTTCATCTCTATGTAGATGACTCCCAAATAACTGTCTCTCTCTACATACATACATACACAAGTGTATATGTACACATATATACAAATATACATGTGTGTATATACACATGTATATATGCAAATCTATCTATCTCCCCTGATCTTGTCTCTCTTCTGAGCTTCAGTCCACATCATTAACTGTTCACTGGATATTTCAAAGTAATGTCCCAGAGACATCTCGAAATTAACATGTCTAAAACAGAACTCAATACTTATGTAAATACACACATAATGATTATTAGAGAATTAATACAAAGTAGTTAAATACAGAGTAGGAAAGAAGGGCATTAGAGGCTGGAAGGAAACAGATAAGGATTCATGTAGAATACAGGGCACATTTCAGATTATGTATGGGGAATGGCCATTGCAAAGATCCATATTACTATGACAGCTGCGTACAGGATGGACTAAGGTGAGCAGAGATGTGAGGCAGAGACCAATTAAGAGATTCTTGCAAACATCTAGACAAGAAAGGACTCAAGACAGGGCTTGAACTAAGGTAGTAGCTACATGAGTAGATATGAGTGGCAAGATTCAAAGAAGGGGTCAAATTCAAAAGACGTAGTAGAGGTAGATATGGGAGGCTTTAACAATTGATTGGATTTATACTGTAAAGGAGTGTGGGGCATTCAAGATAATTTGAGATTACGAACTTGGGAGACTAGAAGAATGATGGTACCTTAAAGAAAAATAGGGAAATGTGGAAGAGATGGGGCTTTGGAGGAAAAGACAATGAGTTCCAGATATATTGAGTTTGAGATGTCCAGTGGACTCTCAGTTTGAAATGTTTTAATAGGTAACTGGTGATGTGGAATTGTCTCACCAAAGAGTCTGGGGAGATATACACACACACACAGAGATGTACACACACATATATATAGATGTACTTATATATGTACGTGCATATATACACATCATAGATCTCTATATAGGTATGTATACACGTGTGTGTGTGAATATACACACACATACATGGATACACATCTCTCTCTAGAAGTCATCTGCATGGAGATAATAGCCAAATCCATGGGAGCTGGTGAGGTCACCAAAATAGAAGTGAAGAGTACCTTGGAAAACATCTGGTTAACTGGTAAATGGATGATAAAAAAGAAAAAAAAAACCGAAGGAACAGTAGTAAGACATCCAGAGGTAGAACCAGGTGTGGGTACTGCCATGAATACCCAGGAGAGCATCCAAGAGAAGAGGGTAGGCAACAGCGTCAGTCAGATGAAGCAGGGAGGTGGAGAAGGATGAGGACTGAGAAAAGACCATCAGAAATGGCAACTGAGAGAACAGTTTCAAATGAGTGAAGTATGAAGTTGGATTTTAAAAGGTAGTGATAGGAAAGGCAAGGTGTGTGGACAGCTTTTGCTGGGACTTTTGCTGAACACGGGAGGGACAGAACAGGAAGAAAGGGTTAGGATGACAGCTTGTGGAGATTGCTGTTCAGTCATTTCACTCTTGTGACCCCATTTGGAGTTTTCTTGGCAAAGATGCTGGAATGGTTTGCCATTTCTTTCTCCGGGTCATTTTACAGGTCAAGAAACATAACAGGGTTATGTGACTTGTCCAGGGTCACACAACTAGTAAGGATCTGAGGTCAGTTTTGAACTCAGGTCTTCCTGACTCCAGGCCCAGCACCGTACCCTCTAAGCTACCTGACTGTCCTTTTATTGGGAGGAGGGGGAGAGAGAATGTAATATTTTTAAGAATGGGGGAGACAGAAACGTTTGAAGGCAGTGGCAAAGGAACCAATGGATAAAAGTTGATGATTAGAGAAGAGGGGATGACTGTGTGGTCTCGATTTGGTGGAAAAGGATATTGGATCAAAGGCGTGTGTGTGTGTGTGTGTGTGTGTGTGTGTGTGTGTGTGTGTGTATTAGAGTAGGCTTTGGTAAGAAGGGTCACCTTATTGTTAAACACTAGGGGAAAGGGACAGTGAGTGATGAGGAGAAGGGGGTTTTCAAATGAACAGATAGGGAGAACAATTCTCAGTACAGTAAGAGGCATGGTCCTCAGCTGAAAAAATGAAAGAAGAAGGAGGTAGAAGAGGCTTGAGAAGAGTAGAGAAAATTTGGAAAAGTACCTTTTGAGATAGGGAATCAAACAAAAAGGAATAAAAGTACAGCCAATGCTCATCATTACCTGTAGTTATGTTCTATAAACTTGCCGCAAACACTGAATTAGCAAATGTTGAACCATTGTTTCTTGGGGAAAATACAGGGCTTAAGTTGCTGCGAGCCTCTGGTCACAACGTTTACTTAAGCACTTTCTGGAGCAGCCTCACATACATTTCAGCTAATTTCCTCTTTCTTTTTCTGGATGTACTGTGTTGTTGATTCATTAACACTAAACTCACCAGCAACAGAACTCTCCCATACCTGAATGAAGTCGAATATCGCCATTTCTTGCTCCACTTTTCCTCCATCTGACCTCTCTAGACTCACATGTTAGCCACTTTAATTCTGAGCTATACTGTTACAACAGTTTCAAAATTGGTGTCCCTTCCTCAAGTCTCTCCTCTTTCCAGTTTATCCTCCACACAGTTGCCAAAGTGATTTCCCTTAAGCATATTTCACCACATCAGTCCCTTACTCAATGAATACCAGTGGCTCCCTATTGCCCTTAGAATTAAAATAAACTCCTCTATTTGGTTATTAAGCCCTGTCACAATGTGGCACCAACACACTCTCCTTACACTCCACATCAGGTGTCATGAACCCGCTTTGGTAGTAGGGAGAAGCCTATGGACCTCTTCTCAGAATGTTTTTAAATGCATGAAATAAAACCCATAGAAAAAATTATGTTGAAAGAGTTATCAAAATTAAAAACAAACAAAACAAAAACAAAAATACAAAAACACCAAGTTCCCAGACTCCAGGTTAAGAACTCTAGCCAAAAGACTTTCTCTTTGTATCTTTCACATGGCACTCCACCTCCACCCTTGTGCCTTTACAGTGGCCATCACAATGCCTAGAAGGTACTTTCTCCTCATCTCTAATTCACAGAATCCCTTATTTCTGGGATTCTTAATTTTTTTTGTGTCATAGACACCTTTGGCAATCTGACAAAAGTCTACAGACCCCTTACCTCTTCTCAAAAATTTAAATATATACAATATCTAGGCTCCTGTATGTTGAAACAATTATTAAACCACAATTAAAAAAAAATCTCCCCCTGAAATTGGCCCCAAAACCTGAGGTTAAGAATCCCAGCCTTACTTCCTTCAAGACTCAACTTGATCGCTTTCTACTTTTTGAAGCTTTCCCTGATCCCAATTTCGAGTGCCTTCCATCTCTATACTGCCATGTATTGAATTTGTACTTATTCCACCTGTACCTATGTATTTACAGACTCCCCTGACAGAATTGAGCAGACTTTAATTTTTGTCTCTGTGTCCCCCCACACTCGACAGTATTTGGCACACAGTAGGTACTATAATACATGTCTGTTGATTATTGAGGGGTGGGAGCAGCAAAGAAGAGTTGGACCGATAATTCAAGTAAGATAATGCCAAAGTTCAGTCAGAAAGAACCATTCCGCTAGGGTAGCTGCTCCATGAACTCCCCATGCACTTTCCCTTTAACTACTGAAGAGAAAACAAAAGATTTTACTTCTTGGGAACTTCTTCTCAAATTTACCAATTTAATTGCACAAGATATTAATTTAACATCTAATCATTTATGCTGAGTTATTTTTGCAAATAAATTCTGTTAAATACTTTAAACTATGGTTAAAATGTATTCTTTGTATGCTTCAGGCCTCTGGGCACATTTGCATACAGAATTAATACATACTTATTAATAAATGAAATTAATTTTCTAAGACTTGTGGCAGTAGTTTTGTTAGTCACAATGCAAAGAAAGTCTAAATTTATCTTCCCCTACTCAAAAAAACCAAAACAAAACAAAACCTACCCTGCCCTCAGACTCCAAACATTCAACTATAAAAAGCCGAAGTTGTTCTATAACACAGTGGAGATGAGAGGAACAAGTACATAAATACAGATATAATTTATAGATTTAAAAAACTGGAATTGCTTAAAAAGGTATACTTAGTACATCTTTTGCTGGATGCCCCTTTTCACTGCCTATCAGCCTCAAAAAAAAAAAAAACCCAAAAAACAAAAAACCAAGGAGTACCCCTATGAAACACTGAGCCAGGAAAGCATAAGCAATACCATGTGTACATTTAAATTTGGCAGAGTTCTCCTTTAATGTTGATTCACAGCCTTAATTCTACAAATATTTACTAAAATAAAAGTTTAAAAAAATATACTACAGGAAATTGTAAGGTGAGCAGCTAGGATAAGGTGCAGGGCCTGGAGTCAGGAAGACTCATCTTCAAGAGTTCAGAGTTGGCCTCAGGCACTTACTAGCTGTGGGATCCCTGGGCAAGTCACTTAACCCAGTTTGCCTCAGTTTCTTCATCTGTAAAATGAGCTAGAGAAGGAAGGATGACATTTTAGGGGGGTTTGGGGGAGTCCAGACCAAAGTACAGGGAACTCCCTACATTAGTATATTAGAACCTTAGTGTAGAGTGTAGGGAACAACTCCCTCTACCAAAGCAGGTCAGTAACTATTCCTATCTGTCTAGTTTTATACCTTACTCTGCCCCCCTCCACACACTATTTGATCTAGTGACATACTTTCTTGGTGGTTCTCAAACATGACACTGTACTCCTGACTCCAAGCATTTTCTCTGGCTGTCCCCCATGCCAAAAATGCTCTTCCTCTTCATCTCTGCCTCCTGGCTTCCTTCAAATATGTCCTGAAGCCCCACCTTCTGCAGGAAGAGGCCTTTCCCAGGCCTCTTTAATTTTAGCACCTTTCCATTAAGACTAAACCCAATTTATATTGTACATATCTTACATAGTTGTCTGCATGTTGTCTCCCCCATGAGATCGTGATCTCCCTGAGCATTAACTTTCACTGAAAGGTCAAGTAATTTGTGCAGGGTCATACAACCTGCATATGTAAGAAGCAAAGCTTGAATCAATTCTAAGACTGGCTCTCTATCCACTACACCATGCTGCCTCTCATATACTGTACTGAATTATCATTCTCAGGGTATGACTGTTTCTTCACTACTGTCCTTCTATCAGCAATAATACTAATATCCCTTTGAAGCATTTATTTTGCTCTTTGCTTAGTACATGGTTACAGAACCCAGTAGGGTACAAATCACTTACTTCAGAACTAACTAAAGTCAACCTAAAATGGATGAGATCATCCAGCCATCTATGGAAACCTGCGCAACAAGTAATGCACTACAAATTATGGTTCCCAATTGTGTTGCTGAGGAGACTAGATTGTCCCCTAAAATGCCATCCATGTCAACCTAAACATAATTAATAAGATAAGCTATAATCTTAGAAATTATAAGTCAACAGGACAAATGTGAATAGGGAAATAGCTGGTGTGCTGAATCTAGAAAGCAGAGCTAAAGTAAAAGCTACCTTCAGAGGACTTCTAGCAAGTGAAAGGATGCTCTGGAGGGAAGCCGGTGGCCTTGAGGCCACAGGTCCTCTAGGTCCACATGTGGCCCCAAAGCCTTAGATTCCCCACCCCTACACTAGACAGTTATATCTCTACAGTGGAAATGGGTGCCTCAGACTATCTGAGCCTAACTACTCTTTCCTTAAGACAGTCCCTACGCCCTTTGTTCTCATTCTCTACCAGCAGTTCCTTTTTTGTTAACCTGGTTTCCCCAAACTTTCCTAATGAGGTGAGAATAGACTGACCAGTCAAGAAGTATTCCAGTCTGTTGGCAGTGATATTTCTCAGTGTAAATTAAGAGCCTGGCTTGTCTGGTTTATTAAGCAATCCTTTGTGAATTAGGTCACCATCAATCCATCTCCCGCCTCAACCCCTAAACATGCAAAACTGAAAACCAAATCTAAGATATATGGTGATTTCAACAAGGTAAAGATGCTACACGAGGCCCTAGCCGGCTCTATATTAACCACATTAACTCTATATTATTAAAAAATAAGACCTAGATATGTCAAATAATTGTCAAAAATAATCAGGTGATAGGAGAGCCAAGAACTGAACCAATACTTGATCTCAACACTGACAACTTTCCTAACATATCATCTTCTGCCCCATCACTCAAATCTAGGGAACAGAATCTCAGCTACCATGTTTCAGATCCAATATGGTTAAACATAAACGTTGGTTTTACTTACTTCTAGAACTCAAACATGGCTGTAGAGCTAAGGACAGGAGGGTGACTGCTGAGTCACCTTAGAACTTCTGCAGAGGTGGCCATAGTTCAAAAGCCACGCCTCAGCTACCCCTGTTATTCAGAGAAGCAGAAAATTTTGAAATTTACAGAAAGAGAAAAGCTGATCCTTGAACACTAAGGCAAAGACAGGAAGGAAGAAATGAGCAGTGGTTTGCCTCACTTTCCCAACCTCTACAATACAATCAACCACAAATGGTATATTTAAAACTGTCACCACCATCACCACCAGATGTTGCCACAGTTAAAGGTGACTGGAAATAGAAAGAAGAGATTCTCTCTGGGAACTCTGAGACCATTTCAGGAAAACACCAAGGGAAAAGTGGGCAGTGTTGGATCTCTCCCACGTGCATCTTACAAGTAACGCAGCTTCTCGTCAAAAATAACTGGAGACTTACTACATTTGTTTTTATATTATCCATCAAAAGTTTTCCTCCCAATGCAATTAACTTGGTAATCAAAATAATCAAATACTTAAGTATTAGTAATGTTTCCAAAATCAGCGAAATTGGTTTGCTTGGCTGACAATCTGGTTATTTATATAAAGAATCTGGCAAAGAAAATACTATTTCTAAGGTGACAGAGTAATAGTAGAAAAAGTCAGACTAAAATTTATAAAAAAATTATTGTCAAATAAACATGTCCTCTGAGAGAAAAGTAAAGAAAATTCACATGTGTTTCTAGAGGTTAGACTGAAAAGGCTGATGAATATCCAAGACATGGATTTGTTACCAGGTCCACTTTGTTACCAGTCCACTGCTGTGGCATCAGGGATTCTTTCAAATAATAATAATAACAACAACAACAACAACTACAGTGATTACTATGTGCCAGGCACTCCACTAAACACTTTATAATTATTATCTCAAACCCACTTTAATATTCCCATTTAAAAGATGAGGATGGCTAGGAACAAATCTACCTACCAGTTAGCTCAGGCAACCAAAGACAACTTTATAGGCTGGGGAAATGCTAGATCTGAACACCAAGCAAATCATTATCCCTAGCATGACAGCACTTTCAGTTTAACCAAACAATCACTGATATAAAAATTAAGAATATAAACCTCTTTGTTAAAGAAAGTACATTTTAAAAATACTTTTTTAAAAAGGTATCTTTCGATGTGGACCTATTTCTTATAGGAGGAATTAAGACAGCGTAGAATAATGGAAAGAGCATTGACTCTGAAGTAAATGTCCTGAGTTTCAAATACTGTCCACTGTACATGGCCTGTGTGACCCTGGGAAAAATCACTTAACCTCAGCTGGACTAGGTGGACTGAGGTCCCTTAGAGCTCTGATCTTGGGAATGGAGGCATAAAGTATTGGATATAGGAAGTTTTTTTGATAAGACATGCAGAAGTTCGATGTGATGGAAGCTTCCCTATGCTCAATGTATTTCCTTGTTGCTCCTGTAGACATCGAATGAAATAAAGAACATACCTGGGAACTCTGGGCTGTGGTTATGAATAGGTGAGCTTGACATAGGACTATATGAAGAATGGAGCAGAAAAAGAATCTCACTTCCCAAAGTTGCTATGGACCCCTCTACTGAGCAAAGAACTTCTTCTGCATTTATCCATTTATCTAATTAGTCAATAATATATGTCCAGCTTCCTGGGTCTTTTGAGGATTACAGATAAACTGCTAGAAGACATCATCAAGTCTAGCTTCCTTGTATTACAGATGAGAAAACAAGACAAAAGTAAATATGTCCAAGACCCAAGTGTCCTTCCATTGGACCAAATAGAAAGGAATCATTAGTTACTTGACTGTAGGTAAGTCATGGGATCATAGACTGTGGAGGCCATCTAACCCAATGCTCTCATTTTACTGATAAGGAAACTGAGGCTGAGAGATGGTAAATGATTTGCTCAGGGTTACATAGCCAATAAGTGTCAGAGGCAAGGTTCTTACTCTGATCTTCTTGATTCCAAGCATAGGTAAAATGAGGATACCAGTACCTGCACTATTTACTTTTACTTTACCTCTGTGAGGAAAGTGATTTGTAATCATGAAGCATAGAAGTGAGCAGTTTGATTGTTAGAAATAACTGGAGTTCCACCAGAGATGACAAAGCAAAAGCATTCTTAAGAGTTTACTGAACATTTAGTATGACAGTATACCATGTGGGTAAGTACTGTAAGGTAGGGTGCATGGCTTCCACAAAGCCAAAGAAAATTGGAAAAGTTCCACTAAGGAAAAAAAAAGAAAAAAAAAAAAAAGACTAGGTCTCCCATCTTGCCTAGGTTGGAAGTTTGATCCCAATCTGGTAGGTATGGAAATTTTGACCTGTCTCATTTCCAAACTGGACCAGTTTGCCCCTCCTAAGACAACCTGGTGGCTCCCACCATATTAATTACGAAATTATTGTGGACACCCCATCAGCATAGCTCACTGCAGGGTAGAACTCCTGAGCACAAAAGATTCACCAGTCTGGGATTACAGGCCTGCACCACCATGCCTAGCTGTGGTTCTTAAATGACTAAAAACCCTGTAGGCCGTTTCCCAGTGTCAAGATGACTGGAATACAACCACAGAAGAGGAAAACAAGGGATCGTGTGAAAATATGAAAGGTAGCAAACTCTACATAGCGTAAGTATGATCAGCAGCAGAAATTCTAAAACCTATCCTGCTACCTAATTATAGCAACAAAATCAGTCACTTCAAGGAATGCTACAAATAGGCAAACACCAGTTATACATTCAAAACCAATTATAATAGATGCTTAGAATTCATAAGGCTTCTTCTTTCAGATGAGCTTGATGCTTTCATTTTTAAACTTGAATACACCAGAACTAACTGAATATAAATGCAACTTCATGGTTTTAAAATCAGTAAAATTAGACACAAAAGGAAAAGTAAAATAAATAGGTGTCATACTTTAGAACATAATTATGTAGCCTCTAAAAAACAAAAGCAAACAACAAACAAAAAAAAACCCCAAACCTATGATTTCATCAGGGTAAAGAGATCCTGGTGAGGAACTTCCTCAACCAGTGTTGATTCGGTACCAGATTTCCTGTCATGTGTAGTTTTTATTGTACTATATAGTCCATAAAAGAGTCTTCATTGTCATTAAGAACATATTTAAGAGATAAGGAAATGGGATAAGCAGCTTTAAAAATAAGATCCTTGACTTCATTGGTAAGAGAACCTTCAATGAAGAAATATTCCACTAATAGAGATGAGTACTTCACAACTACAACTTATACGCTTAGAGAGTTATCTGGGGGAAGTAATACCACTTGTCTAACGTCATCCAAGGAGGATGTATCAAAGGTGGGACTTGAAACCAGATCTTCCCGACTCAGAGGTTCACTTTAATCCCTACGCCACGAAGTCTCTCCTTAGCTTGGGAACTGATAGACAGTAAGACTTCTTTAATTCACCACGCTCAAGGCATGTCCACCAAATGTGAAAACAAAAACAAAAACAACCAACTCATAACATAGACACGTTCACTGTGTGTATTTGTTAAGATCAGAATAGAAACATTAAAACAAAAAACTCATGACATTCCAACATTGTAGGTTCCTCCCAACAAACCTGAGGATGAAGAAATAAATTATGAAAGGCACTTACTATACCATATCAATTTTTTAAAAACCCAGCTCTTCACCCTCTATTATATAATGATTCCAAACATCATGTTTATTGGGCTTAGCACTAACTTCCCCTCACTTTCAACAGCCCAATGGATATTTCCATACCTACTCTCCCCTCAAATTTGACATGTTCAAACTAAATTAATTCTTTTCTCCTCCAAAGTGGCATCCCTTTCACATATGAATCTATCTGGACTAGGTCTCCCCATCTCTCCCAGGCTGGAAGTACAGTGGCCACTCATCAGCCCAATCCTACTATTGATCAGCAGGGAGCTGCTGTTTCCAACCTGGGCCAGTTGACCCCTCCCTTGGGCTGCCTAGTGGCTCTCTGCTCTGGGGGCTGACCACAATAGTGGCTGACTTGGTGCAGACACCCGACTGGCTTAGCCCACTGCAACCCAGAACTCCAAAATTCAAGAGATTCTTGCTATCCTCAGGCTTCTTGGTACCAATAAAAATGTTTTTGATCCTTCTAAGTCCTACATAATGCCACTATGTTCATTTTCCTAAACACTGCTTTCAACATGTTCTTCTTCTATTCAAAAATCTTTCAGTAAAGGCCCAATATTGCCTATCAGAACAATTAAACAACTATTCTTAAGCACTATGCTAGGCACTGTTGGGGGTTGAAGGTAGGAGTGAGGAGTCATGTTAATTTAGAACTACATAGTCTAATTGGGCAGCTAGGTGGTACAGTGGATACAGCACCAAGTCTGGAGTCAGGAAGACTTGAGTTCAAATCAGGACTCAAACACTGTCCAGCTGTGTGACCCTGAGCAAGTAACTTAGTCCTATTTGCCTCAGTTTCCTCATCTGTAAAATGAGCTGGAGAAGGAAATGGCAAACTAGTATCTTTGCCAAGAAAATCCCAAATGGGTTCATGAAGAGTCTGAAACTGAACAACAACAGCATATAGTCTAATTATCTGATAGATTCGTTAGTATATAATAAGTCTTACTTGTAAAATTCTTGGGAACAGAAGGGTTATATTTTATATAACCTATATTTTATAAACAGAAGGTTTATATTTCATATTCCCACAACAAAAGCATGTAGAAAATACTCAATGGCACTTGGTGCCATTGATGGTGATGTGCCCAGTTACAAAAAGGTACGTCTTCTCATAAGAACTACTATCAATACAAAGGCTATTTTGACATTGAGGGTAGCACACTAAACAGCATACTTAATTTCTACATAGTTACGTCAGCTTTGGCTTGTGAAAAGATCACTGGATCAATCTGGAGTTCAGAAGAACAGTTCAAGTAAGTGGGTGATTTGTGTGACCTTGGTCAAGTCACTTCAGTGCTTGAAACCTCAGTTTCCTCATCTGTAAAATGGCAATAACTTTCAATACCTACCTTATGATGAAATAAACATCCAAGTTACTTTAGAAACTATAAAGTCCACAAAAATATATCATTACTACCAGAACAGCAAGAAATCAACTATTTCATCTGTTCTTTGCCAGGCACTGTATTTGCTGCTTAATAAATGCTTGTTGATTGATTGGATGTTGGATGGCCTATATGGTGGGTGATATGGAGGCCCTAGGGTTTACAATGAGATTAAATTACTGTGTGCCACAACCCCTCCTCCAATATTTTTAGGTGAAATTAGGCTTAATAATTCACAAAAGAGAAGAATGAAAATTGTTTGTAAAGGAAGGAATGCAGTCTCCCTCTTTTAATACTTGCTCTCCTGAAAAGGAGGCAATTAAAGTATGTGAAACACTGTTTTTAGTTCTATCTACACAGATAATTAAAATGGAAATTTGAGGCTGTCTTTCAGGACAAGTACTACCCTTTGCCTTGGTGGTGAAATCCTGGGTTAATCTGTATGAATGAGTTCCCAAGTTTGTTTAACACCATTGGCTGAGCCAGGTTTTCCTTGTCCAGTGATTATTCCTTTAAGTTGCTGCTCAGTTGCCAACAACACATATGCAAGGGAAAATGCTGGGGACACAGAAAGGAAGAAGAGAAACCTGCCATCCATCCACATTAGTAGAATGGCTTTGTGTGTGGCTGCTCTGGTCATGTACTCCTGGTACTCCACAGAAACCAAAGCAGGAAAAAGTAGGAAAAGGAAAAGAACCTAGAACACTCTACACCAGACAGTGGTTCTACAACAAGCTTTCTCCTACATTTCTTTATACTGAAAATCAGTGTATAGGAGGTATTTTTCCTACTCAGTCAAGAGAATGTTTCAAAGGTATAGGACACAGGCTCTGAAACTTACCAAGGGTGTAACCTTAGGCAAGTCCATCCTGGGCCTCAGCTTTCTCATCTGTAAAATGAGGAGGTTAAAGCAAACGGCCTTTAAGGTCCTTCCTAAGAAATCCAAGGGTAGGGGGTTTTAACCTTATTTTGCATCATTGATCCCTGTGGAAGTCTAGTGAAACCTATGGATCCTTTCTTCAGGATGTTTCTAAATGCATAAAATAAAATACATAAGATTACAAAGAACATCAATTACGTTAAAATACGGTTATTAAAATATTAAAAAATACAAGGTCATGGACCCTGGGTAAGAATCGTTACTCTAAAGGTCACCAGGCATAAACTGTACCTGAGAAAAGGGCGGAATGAATACTGCCCACTCCACACCCAGGAGGGACAGCTGATCACCCTCTAGAAAACTTAAAAGGGTAGAAATCAGGCTTAAAGAGAATGGTATGCTCACCACCATCAAACTGCTATTTGAGGCCCACAGGACCCTACAATAAAAGTGTTACCTTATACAAAGTCATTCTCCCAATCTGTGGGTGGATGGCAATTTTCCCTTCTTTCTTTCTAAATCTCCAGCACCCTCACTTGCAATCGTAGCTGGCAGCTAAGTAATGACTTAGGGAAGTAGCTGCTGGAAGAAAACCTGGCTCAGGCGGTGGTGCTAAAAAAGACTTAAGAATCAGACTCACTATCAATCAACCCCCAATTTCATCACTTTCCTTTACGAATGAAATCACAGAAACAGTTCGTATAAGTTCTTGGTTCCTTCCTAAAAGGTACTAAATAAATCAGAGTTACTTTAGATTATATTTTACTTTCAAGTAAACACTGGTATAAAATCTTACTTGATCATAGATCTAGAACTGGAAGGAGCCTGGGGTCATCTAATTCAAACTCTCATTTTATACATGAGCAAAATGAGAAACAAGGTTAAGTAACTGTAATTAAATGGAAAAGCCAGGATTTGAATTCAAGTTATGTGACTCCTTTTCAATGAAGCAATGATGCTTATTCTATTTTTAAGGTCTCTCAGTTCTACAAATACAGCTATTTTAAGGAAATTAATTAGCTTTAGTTTTCAAGAATTAAACACTAACACTTTGACAGCCTCAAAGATATTCCCTGAGCTGGTGGTGCTACCCAATGCTACTGAGAAGCCCTACAAAAGAGTTGAAAGTGGTACCATCAGTCACTGACGAGGAGGACAGCTCAGGTCAAAGCCTTCAACCTTGAATTGCAAAGTGTCACTCTTGTGAACCAAGTTTTTAATAAAAACAACACCATCCTGATTCTATTTTTCATAACATATATTCTTTGTTTTTCCAGGATTTGAACTGTCAAGTTCACAGAAAACATTAGTACAAAATTTGCAAATTACTCACTATGAACAACTTACTCAAAGTTAGTCATCCTTTCCATTTTTTATTCCCTTTCACCTAGCATCTAAGTACTAAGGAAATACAATAATGCCTCAGTGAGTTAGTACCTTTGGGAAACATGATGTTTTCACAACAGTGAATTTTTTGGGGGAAAACTTATTCCCTTATGACAACTTCTTAAAAAAATTTAATCATTTTTTGTTGGAAAACCTAAAATATCACATACTTCCTTACATTTAAGGGACATAACAGCTGATATTTATAGCACTTTAGGGTTTGCAAAATGATGTACATACATTATCTATCTCATTGGAAAAGCTCTGGATAACACTGTACTGAGCCCTGAACTAGGAGTCCAAGCCTTGGCTTCCAGGTCTGCCTTTATTACTAGCTCTGGCCTTTTTTCTCATCTATAAAATGAGAAATTGGATTGACCAGAAAGTCACTAAGGTCCCTTCCACTTCTAAAACTGAATTTTTAAAATGTTCTATGAATATCAATCTTTGTACTGTACTAACAGATAGAATGATTGCCTATCAGACCACTCCCCTAGGTATTTGAGTCCTCATCATGTACTCGGTATATATGAGCATTTTGATGGCATTAGGCATGGCTGGGAGCCAAAAAGCTCTCTACCAACTAAATTCTTATATTGAGCATCAAATATTTCTAGGAGCTGACTCTCCTTAGCCATCTCATCAATGATTCTCCTACATGAGCTCCACTGAGATGTTTTCTATTACTGCCATACATACAAGTGCATGTTTTGATAGCTAAAATTCTGTTCTTCCATTAGTATTAAACTATCTAGTTTAACTCTATCATTTTACAGATGAGGAAACTTGAGGGCTAGAAAAGTTAAATGATTTTCCTAGGTAAGAAAGTGAATAAGCAGACAGATATACCAATTTCAGTGTTGAATACAAACCCAGTACTCTTTACACTACACCTACATGCTCCTTACAATAATTTCAGAGACTCTTGTGTTAGTTCAGTTTCCCTTAATCTAGATTTCTCCTACAATTCTGCGATGGCCATACCTAATGCTAGCTTGCATTTACATAATAAAGGTTTGCAAAGCACTTCGCAAATATTATCCTATTTGAGTCTCACAGAAACGCTGGAAGGTAGGTACTATTATCATCCTCATTTTATAGATGGGGAAACTGATGCAGAGGTTAAATGACTTGTCTAGGACCACAAAGTTACTAAGTGCTGGGGCCAGGATTGAACTCAGATGTTCCTGACTCCAAGTCCACCCTGATCTATCATGGTGTCACCATCACTACCTTATTTTATATAAACAGGCAATTATTAAGCATTTATAGGTTAGTGACTGAGCTAATCATTGATACAAAAAGCAAAGTGAAAATCTCTGCCCTCAAGGAACTTAAATTTTAATGACCAAGACAAGTATTAACATAAGTATATACATGATGTATATAAAATGTATAGTTATTTATGTTCATATTTATCTTTGGATTAAAATGTAAACACTGTGAGTAAACAGCTTTTTCAGGGAGTGAACTAGCAGCTAGATTGAGCAGGACAGGCTTCATAGAGAAGAGAGTGCCTGAGGTGATTTACCTTTCTTCAGTCACTTACCACTATGTCCATTAGACTGTAAGCTCTTTGAGGGCAAGGCCTGTTTTTTGCCTCTTTGAATTCCAAGTGCTTAGACAAGTGGCAGGTAATAAACATTAATAAATATTTATTGATTTACTACTATTAATGTCTTGCTTTTAAATCTGGTGTTATATAAATACGTACCTATATTTCATTAAAGATTTGACTATCATTGGTGTGGTAAACTCATGGTGACCTTCTATCAATTCAAATCAACAACTCTTCTTGCAATTTATATTTATCTCCAAAATTTTAAAATCAAATACCCTTATCAGTAAAAGAAGAATTCTGATTGTATACTACCAAAGTATATATTTAGTTATGAATAAATTATATCATGTATTATATACATTGCAAATGTACATAATTTTTAAGATGAGACGATGAAATATTTGATTCTAGAGTCAATTAAGTCATTGGAGATAGTAAGTGAGGGGAGTGACATCGTCAGGCCTACCCTTTAGGAAAATCACTTCCACAGCCCTATGCACAGACTGGTAAGGGGAGAGGCCAAAGGCAAGGGGACCAATTAGGAGGCTATTGCAATAATCCAGGTTAAGAGTTGATGAGGGCCCGAACTAGGATGGTAGCAGTATGAGTAGAGAGAAAGGCACAGTAGAGGCAAAATAATAAGATGTAGCAACTGCCTGGATATGTGGGGTAAGAAAAAGTAAGTTAAGGATACTAATGTTAGGGATCTGAGTGTCTTGGATAGCAATATGGAAATTTGAAAGATGAGGGGGTAGGGTGGGGTGAAGGGAAAGATAATGAAACCACATGACTTGCTTCGTCTCACCCAGAAAAGGGTTAGAAGTGGGGCTCTTACTGGTCATTGCCTGGAGGCCCACACTGAGGGCACCTGTCAGCTATAAGGTGATCTAGCTATAGACAAAGGGGGGGAGGAATTTTCCCAGTGGCACTTGTGGAGTTGGTAGAGGTTAGTTACAGCTGTCTAGAAGGGCAGATGCCTGACTTAGAAGGAGGACATTGAGGACTTGCAAGGTTGAGCGAAGGGGCAGAGTAGGGAAATGTTGGGAGCATGAATGGGAAGATATCATTGTTTTGGAGAGAAGAGTCAGGATTCTTTACTGTAGCTGGATATGTTGACCCAGCTTCTCATGCTCTGAAAGGGCCCCTGGAATCAGGCCAGAGCCACCCCACAAGCCACCCCTTATCCAGACAAGGAAGACAGTGAATGAGCTTTCTAACATTTACTTGGTCATAAGCTCTTTCCCCTTGATAAGATCACAGACTACAGTCTCAAAGGCTAAGGAGTCCAACCCTCCCATTTTACAGATGAAAAGACTAAGACCCAAGGAGACAGATTAAGTGACTTGCCCACGGTCACATGGTTTAGTATGCACTCTGGAGTAACAGCTGCACTCTCAGTGGCTTCTGAGAGTACAGAGTCCTTACTAAAATCATTAATTTCTTAAGTTCTAATTCTCAATGCACATTTTGCTTTTCCAAGAAGCTGAATTTAAAAGACTCCTCCAGAGAAGATTTGTGGTATTCCCTTCCTTTTAAAGGAGTGAAATTTGTTTATATTCTCCATCTACACCATTTCCTCAACTAACCAAAAAGGCAATGATTCCATTTTTTTTCTCATTTTGCACTATTGGCTTATGCAATTTTCCCCATAATTGTCTTCTTTGTTGAATAGGCATTCTTCAAGTCATTCCTTGGTGCTTCACTGAGGATCTAAAGTAGTGAGGAAGTAGATAGTATTAGTGGTTTCCTACATGTACTGTACTCCCTCTTATTTTCCCTTTTTGGTCTCATGAATAATGACAATGTAAATTCCCTGTTCATGCTTCTTGGAATTTGAAAACACTTTTTATGCCAACAGCCCTAGATATAAGCATTAACCTTCATGACTAGTGCCTAAAAAGAAACAAGGGCAGATATAAGAAGAATAAGACAGAAGCTTAAAAAGGCCTAATAATTTATTTACTATGCTGTTTGGAACACAGCCTGCCTCCCAAATATGTCAAACCACTACAATGTTATCTCTTTGAAAGGAAAAAAGCTCACCAATTGGGTGAAAAGAAGAGCATCCTACAAATATATAGGTCAATATAGTCAGATATAGGTCAATAGAGTACTTCTTTGTTTTTTTTTGATTTAGTTTTCATGAAAATCTGAGGGGTACCCTACTTCCTGTTACAGCTGAATGCTCATGTTCTTCACTTCTTGGGGTAATGGGTGTTAAAGACAGGAGAGATGATTAGGGGAGGAAAATGGGAAACAAGGAGAACATGGAAGTGGCATATGAAGCCAAATATAGGGTATGTGTTTATCTACTGTGAAAGCTATATAATAATGCCACTAAATTCCTATGAAGATGCTTCTCAAGGGCACTCAGCTTTAACGTATAAATGGTGCACTTTTTGGCCTCGCTCTAAAAACGCCTCCAATTAAAATCTCTTGACAGGGTGACTAAAGTAAAAATTTCTAGCTATTCCTTCTCCAGGTCCTATTACTTACAAAGCTCTACCTCAGGACAATTTCTTCCCCAGGTTAGCTTTACACAGCACATATTAGCGTGAGCATCCACTCATGACCAACTACCACTCAGGGTGATGATTTAGAGAAAAACAAAACCAAACCAAACAATGGTTTCCTGCACACAAGCTGAGCCTCTTTTGCCCACACTAAAGCATTTAAAAGTGTGCTTTGTTTTAGAAGATGATTACAGGGGTGCCATTTGTAATGATTACAGTGGTGCTGCTAGAGCCTGGGCACTGCATTATATTCCATTTTGGGGAGTGTAGTGACTAAAATTTCTCTCCAATCTTAAATTTGGCATCACATACATATCTCAGCAGAAACAAGATTATTGAGTATAGAACCACAGGAGCCCAATATTTTTCTTTTATTTTCTAGCAGGGGGGAAAACCCACTGAAATAGCACCTATGGTTCTTCGGCTCTAACACAGAAACTTTAAGAAAGGTCCCCCCCCCTCCCCCCGGCAGAATATAATCAGTAGGTTGCTTTGCCTAGATTAAACCACATCAGGATTGACAGATCTTTGTCTATGGTGTGTGAAATTCTCAAAACTTCTAGAAACAATGCAAAACCATCTCACTTTCTCCTTAGCAATAAAAACAAGTTGCTTTGATTTTTTTGGGAGATGAACAGAGTTTCTTGATTATTCAAAATGGATGTTGTGATTTTTCTTCAGAATTTTTCCACATCAATCTATTCACTAACCAAACCCAGAAAATCCACATTGTCTGTAGCTAGAATAGCTTATTTGATTATAGCATGATCCTGACATGACCAAAATGGGGGGGAGGGAGACGAATTCTCAAGAAGGCAAGGCAGCACAGGTTTCTCTATAGTATTCACCAGGAAATCAGGGAATTAAGTGTGAATGTCTCTATCCAAATCTTTCAACATTTCTGGCAAAAATGATGCAGAGCAAGAGCCTGAAGTGAACCTACCGTCTCTGTCGACAAAGCTTCCTACAATACGTTTTTCTCCCATCACTGAGATGGCAGTTTAAAAACAAAAACAAACAAAAAAAAGGCTAATTAGATATAATTATTAATCTCTTTACAATGCTATCACGTTTTGACACAAATATTTTTAAAAAGATCTTTTGCATAAAAAGCTTATAAAGCTCCTTCAAGTTGATAGTTTCACGGATTTAGGGCAGGAAAGGATTTTGGAGGCCACCTAGATTGACCCTCTTATTTTACAGATGAAGACACTGAGGCACAGAGGTCATATAACTAGTGTCTGAGGTTGATGTTGAACCTAAGTCTTCCGGACCCCAACTCTAGTGCCATATGCACTTCTACATGCCAGTTGAAAGAAGCAAATATTTCCTTAAAGATTCCAAGTCTTCAGAACTACTAGGAATCAGAATTAGGAGCAGAAACAAATACTTTCACTGCTTTGGCTACCTGAAAAATTGTTTTCCAAATTTCTTCTTTTGTACACTGATAATATCACTTAGCTCTCCACTCACCTCATATTGGTGATTCTTCTCTTCCTATTCTGGGGAGGAATGAGAGGGCCATCAACAAGATTTTTAGCGAATTATACAGCCAGCTAAAGACAAACTTGGTTGGTCCTGATTTCTAGCCCAAAGCTTCTTCCACTGTACCATGCTGTCTCTCATGAATTAAACCAGACAGTTGCAGAGATCTGGATTTTATCTTAACTAGTTACCAGGAGAGAAACATTTTATTGCTCTCACATTTTCCCACTATCATACAAATCTTAACCAAGACCTAAAAGAAGCGTTTATGTGCTTAGGTGTTACAGGTCAGATTTGTAATGTAATACAGTGGCAGAATTATACATGGGCAAATATACTTAAAACATGTACAAGCATGTTTTGGTCAAGTCAGTGATACAATGCTGCTCACAAAAGCATAGGATACTCAGGAGTGTAGGAGAAAATCAAGACAAACTAGGGATGTATCACAATTACCCCCTGCTAGAAGGCTCCCACTATAGATGGTTAGCCTCTTTTTTGACTATTAACTCCATTAAACATTTACTGCCTGTATCTTCAGGCAGCACACAGGCTAAAACCCACAATGTGGGTTAACAGAGCTTTATTTATTCCTAAATAGCTCATATTCCAAAAAAACTGAGCACTCTCTTCTTCCACTGGACCTTACCTATCTTTTCCCCTTTTCTCTTCCCTCCAATCATGGCTATCCAAATGTTAACCCAACCTCCAACTTCTAATAGCTATATGCTCACAAACAGTAGTCAACAACCCCCTCCAATTGTTGAGATGTGGAGTGTGAAGCCAACCCCCACCCATTACTTTTTATACATATACATACATATACACATACACACACACATATAGTATTTATTTCTGCACCTTTGTTCTCCACTTCCCCCCAAGCTCCTTGAAGGCAGGGACTGTTTTAATTTTTCTTTGTTATCTTCAGCTTTATTTATTCCTAAGTAGCCCTTATTCCAAGCCCCAAACAGAGGAAGAACTATAAGGGTATACAGTACCTTACTTCTTCCTAAATAGCTCATATTCCCAAGAACTCAATTCTATACTTCTTTCATCAGACCGCACATCTCTCTCCCCTCTTTTCCGTCCTCCAACCACAGCAATCCAAAAATTTACTCCACTTTCTACTTATAATAGCTTAACAAATTGTACTTGTTAACAATCCCCTCCAATTGCTAAGGGTGAGCACAGCAGCTAGCACAATGCCTGGCACACAGTAGGAACTTAATAAATTATCGTTAGATTGAATTCAACATATTTATTGATTATCTCCCCAGAAAGGGCAGCTAAAGATTTAGGTTTCCTGGGAAACCTTGGGATGCTTGGGAAGTGTGTGACCTTTGTAAAGTCACTTTTACTTCCCTGAGACCGAGCTTTCTCATCTGTAAAATGGAGATAATAATCCAGTGCACTACCCACTTCAGCCAGTTGTGAGGAATGCCCTATATAAAGTGGCCTACACAGTGTCTCACCCGATGGGGGAGGGGAGGTGTGAAGGAAGGGATTGAGGGTAGAGGTAAGGCTCTCTAAAAGTATCCAGATGAAATTACTACCCCCAAAGCATCATTCCAAGAGACCCTTTATAGAGGGCAAAGACTGGGGGAGGGTAGACCACGGGGCACCTCACACATACACACACTCCTAGCTCGATAAGACTAAAGAGCTAAACACGGGTGGGAAGCCCCCTCCCCTTTTTTCAACTGGGTACCCACCCTCCCTTTAAAAAAAAAGATGCCCACACCATGCTCCCATCCACCCCCTTCCTACGGGTGAATACTCCACGGGAGGCCGGGGCATCGAGTTAGTTAGATTTTTCTTGCTTACTCATTTCCCTCCCGCACCCAACGCGCCTTCCCTCCCCCCGCCCCAGCCCGGCTCACCCTCCTCCCCTGGAGCTCCGGCCCAGCCCCGAAGGCGCGCTGCCCCGGCCTCGCCCGCCACTGACCTGCTGCTGGAGGGGCATTTCCGAACCAGCCCCGGCCGCGCTGACGGCTGCGGGGGCTGCGGGGCACGGAGCGCTGCCCGGGCTGGGGGGCCCGGAGAGCCGAGCAGGGCGCGCAGGGCACGGGGCGCCGGGGGCGGCGTCCTGGGCAGGCGGGAGGGGATCCCTGACTGTCCCAGGCCGGGGAGCAGGAGCAGCAGGAGGAAGTGGGTGCCCCCTCTCCCCCGCCAGCGCCCCCTCCCGCCGCCGCCGCCGCCTCCTCCTCCTCCCCAGTCACAGGCGCGTCCTCGGCGCACGTGTGCGAAACGTCACCGGCGGGTCCCGGGGAGAGGGACAGACCGCGGCCGGCGGGACGGGAACCTCGGCTGCCCCCGCCCCCTCGGCAGCCAGGGACGCGGGGGGGGGAGCAGGGCGGGGAAGGAGGGGGCAAGGAGAAGGGGGGGCAGGGTCAAGGGCAGGCCCAGGGCGCAACCAAGAAGGCCGGGGCGGCTGAGCCACGCGGGTGCTGCCACGATGTGCCCTAGCCGGCTGCACCAGCACCCCTCCTCCCCGCCCCCCAATCGCACACACCCCACCCCCATACGGCGCTATCCTTCCTTCGCCGCCTCCCCCAATCCCCGACTCTCCTCCTCCTCCTCCAGTTTCTTTGTTGCAGGGAGTTACTGATCCCAAAATGTCTAAAGCGCAACACAGCCAAGCCCGCAAGTGCCTGGCATTCAGCCCCCGCCACCTTCCACCAGGACCCCCACACCCACTCCAGGCCGCTCCGAGAGCCATTGGTCAAAAATGGGGCTACAGGCCCGAAGGCCCGGCAGGGGTGGCGTGAGCTGGGCAAGTGTCTTATCAATGTCCCAAACCTCCCTTAGTTTTCCCTCTTGCAACAGCCCCCTCCAGCCCCCCCACTTCTCTTCCCTTCCCCCCAACTTCTTCTTCATCCGGGGCGTGACCCCTTCCGACGCCCTGAGAAAGAGGAAGCTTCGGGTTTTGGGGGGTGGGGTAGGGGTTAGGGAAAGAAGTGAAGACAGAAAAGATCTGGGGAGGAGGGGGCGCGCAAAGTTTTCCCGTGTTTCACGTCGTTGGCGCAAAGGCGATCCACGATGCTCCACGGGCAGTAGGAGCCAAGAGTGGGGTAGAGGGTGCAGGGGGACCGAGCCCTTAACAATAAATCCTGCTCCTCTGGGGCAAGAGTCGAAGCCCAACAATGAAGCCCCTCCCAAGTCACAGTACTTTAGGGTCTCGGGGGGAGCAGAGATGCCCCCGCACTCCACCCCAAGTCTTGCACATGCCCATATGCCTATCCCATCTCGGCCTGGGAAGATTGGTGGGGGTGGAGGATGGATGGGGGTGGGGAGGGGGGGTATTACCGGAGGGCCGCCACCGCCGCCTCGTCCTAAGGCTGGTTGCTGTTGTAGCAGCCCGGCTCGGCTGGAGGGTCCGTGCGGGGTGGAGTAGAGGAGGCTGCCGGCGGTCTGCTCCACGCCGGGGATGTTAGTGTGCTGGGGGCCGGCGGCAGCACCCCCACTTTGAAGGGAGGAGGAACAGGAGGAGGTGGTGGTAGTGTTCGTGGTGAGGATCTGGATGTAAGTGCCGGGGGCGGCGGTGCCGGGGAAGCCGGGGCCGGCCAGCAATGCCCTTTTGTCCATGGAGGCTGCAGCAGCGGCGGAGGCGACGGCGGCCGCCCCCTCCCCACCCCCGGCGGTCACCAGGAACTGCTCCAGGGCGGGTTGGATCCCCTTTCTCATCTCCTGCGCGTGCTCTTTTTTATTGCTCTAATTATTTATAATGTTTTTTTTTTCAATTTCTTTATTATTTTCAGTCGGAGTTTCCCGGTCTCTCCTCCGCCTTCTCTCCTCCCCGCCGGGGCGCTTCCAAGCCCCCTTTCTCTCTCTTTTTTTCTTTTTATTTCTCCGCAATGCACGGGCCCCGGGGGCCAAAAATAATCAGGGCTCCGGAGAGAGGAGGGTCTTGGCAGCACAGATATCGGACCGTGAGGGGGGATAGAGGCGGCGGGGGCGGCCGATGCAACGGATTGCGAGGAGGCGGCGGCAGCCCCGGTGCTGCGGCCGGCAGCTGAAAAATGGCTCCAGGAAGCTGCTGCTGACAATGAATGAAGGGATACGGTTTACGCGCCAAGGTCCTCCCGCGAAACTCGGATTTCCCGCCGGCTTTTCAAACCACATCTGCATACCCCCGCCCAGTAGCCAGCCCCTGGCAGTTTCCACAGCCCATTGGTCTCCTCATCCCCCTCCCCATCCCCAATCATGGAGCCCAGCTAGGGCCTTCTCAGCTCTCATTGGCCAAGGTGCATCACGGTTACCGAGGCGACAGGGGTTTGATTTGCATACGTAGCTTCTATTGGCTGCGAACTAAGTAGGCTTTTTTTCCTTTGCCTTTCCTGGCTTCAGTTCACCCCGCCCAGAAGACCCCTCCCGGTCCAAGCCCCACCCCTTTCCCGCCCCGCCCCTCCAGCGCTGGTAACCTAGGATGAGATGCCGGGTTCGGTGGATTGAGTGAGTGGCTAGAGAACAAGTTTCATTTTTGGAGATTTCCAAGGTGACCGTGAGGACAGCTCGGTTACTCTCTTTCTTTTCACTGGAGACCGTAATAGCTGAGCAACAGCGGGAGATTCATCCAACACAACACACGTGCTATTTGCAAGTTAGACCATGTGGACGATGCATGACAGGTGGGAGTGAGAGCCCTTTAAACCCTGGGTCGCCTTTCTCCTTCCTGAAACCCAATCAATGCAGCAGCAGGAGTTGATCATGAGGCAAAAGCTGACAGACAGAAGCATGTGGGCATATAGAATCGTGGGGGCAGAAGGCTCTGCTGACATTATGCCGGCACCATTTACTTAATATTCAAGATGCTTCCCGATATCTTCATTATTAACGCGAATTGTGTTTTAAATTAGAACTAAGCCTGAATATTTTGGCAAATAAAATTTAATTTGAATATTTCTTTCAGGATGGCAGACATCTTCTTTTGACACATGAGCACATGTTTCAGTTAATCGGTACTGACCTAAGACGACTGATACTCAAGCGTCTAACCTAACCAGTCTGTAATCTAAGGAAGTACTGTGCACACACCATTATGACGTTGTATTCCCAGGGAACACTGCACTCTGGAACGCCAACGTTTTGTAATTGTTTTACCTCCTAGGTGCTATGGGGAAGTTCTCACTTTGAAAAGAGAGCCCTTGGACAGATATAAATTCCAAAGAGCCCTTAGAGGGATTAAAAAAAGAAAAAGAAGAAAACTGGAAATGTCATCTATAAATATCGCTATTTTGCAATCAAAATAATTTCTGCATAAATGAAAATATTTATAGGTACCAAAATTGAAGAGTGCTTTATGGTGAAATGGTGCACCAAATGCTTGTCAGGTCAGCAAATGGGAGATCAAAGCTATATTAGGTATATTTCTGTAGCTATCATTTTCTATTTCAAGTGTTCACAATGGTTCAAAAACCTGATAGCACTTAATAGCACTAAATGCTAATTGATTATGAGAGAGATGATGATGCTCTTTTTTTTTTTTTTGACTGAACTTGTGATTTCATAGATATACAGAACTCCCAGGGAAGAAACTCCCTTTACCAATTCAGATTAACACCTGCACTGCAATTTATAGCCTTAGAAAATTGCCTGGGGGTAATTAGAGGATAAATGACATGCCCAGGGCCACAGAGACTGAAAACCAGGTGGGTTCTCTATCTACATCATGGCTGCCTTTCAGATCATTATAATAAGACTTTTTAAAAAATGCTCCAGAACAGGTGGAACACATGAAAACTAAATACTTCCAGCTCCTAAACTGTGATTCTAGGATCCTATGAACATAGATCCCTGCAGGTCCAAGTGTTGCTAACCTCAGTGTTGTGATGTTGCCATCTGCTCAGTCAGGTAATGGAGTTAAGGGATGGCTTAGTTCTGTCCCAGGCTAGAGTTCTTCGTGCTCAGTCCTACCTTCATTTTAGTCAAGAAGACACTGGATAGTGCTTAGGCATTTCAACTTTAAAATGTCTAATACAGCCATCATTGCACCTTGGACAGTTGCGTAGGGCAGAAGTAATAAAAATGGGTCATTCCTTTGCTTCCATGTTGTCCCCAACACTACTGTGGCACCTTGTTGGAAAACTGATCACCCAAATAGTGCAATCAATGGAACAAATCCCTCCAGTCCAGCACAAGTGAGAAGTGAAAGACCCTTGCCACAACTCCTAAAAGTTAAAATATCCCTGTAGTGACAGTCACAAAAAGAGCAAAGCATTTACTTTTTCCTATCTGCTTCTTCCTATTGGTTAACCATAGAGTTACGATGCAAAGTAAGACAACTTATTGACAATGTAGGGTAGGGAATAGAATCAGCCTTAGAGTTAGGAAGAATAGCGTTCAAGTCCTGCCTCTGACATATAATGCTGGTCTGACCTTGGGAAGGTAAGTTAACCTCTTCATGTTCTAGGCAACCCTCTAAGACAATAAGTAGCTGCCGTATTGGGGAGCCTTTCTTCCACAGCAAGTTCCCTGTATAGGTCTACTGCCAATCCTAAGACATCCAGGATCCAAGTTATCATTTATAGAGGGTGACTAGAGGATGGATAGGGAAAGGTGAATGATGCTAAAAATATGTGATGTACTGTTAATGTTTTATCTACCTATTTTTGAGTTTGTATTATAGCTTGCTCTCCTGAACCATGAAAACTCATAGCCTCCAGTCTCCTTCACCTAAAATGGAAGAACAAATGTTAAGGCAAAGAATTACGGTTTTGGCTTCAGTGTGAGAGGGAGACAAGCACAGCATTACACTACTACATATGCATTTATGTGAATAAAAACAAAGTAAATTTTTATTTTTCATGTACAGGTAGGTGACAGAATGCTAGAGTTATAGTGAGGAAGGCCTGAATTTGACCACTACCTCAGACACTTGCTGGTGTGTGAATCTGGTCAAGAAACTTATCTCTCAGCTTCAATGTCCTCATCTGTAAAGTGGAGATAACGGTAACACTTACTTCTCAGGCTTGTTGTAAGGAGGAAATGAGGCAATAGATGTAAAGTGTTTTGCAAACCTTAAAGCACTGTAGAAATGTTATCTATTATTATTATTATTATTATCTACCTATAGAATAAGCATTACCAAAACATATAATTAGTATGTTAGACTATGAAATATTCAGAATATCAATAATGTAATGTTGGTAACATATTGTTCACGTTCCTGAATACATGCTTAAGTCCACCATAGATATTTATTCTTCCTCATGTCTATGTGAGCATGTGTACACTTGATTTTATGCTATCCCTTAATATAGGCCATACTCCTAAAATGGATTTTCATCTATAAAACCAGTATGATAATAGCATCTACCTCACAGGATTACTGTTAATGTCAAGTGCTTTGCGAACCTTGAAGTACTATATAAAGGTCAGCTTTTGTTACTAATGCTACTTGAAAAAAAATTGTACACCCTGAAAAAAGTTCCAATTATAGAAAATACTCAGGTTTCATACAATTTAGCTTTGGGGCACAGGGGGAGGAAGGGAGCAAAGTAGCTTATATTAAGTTATATATTATAATTTGTTACTTTTCCACTTTTTCTAGTTTAGTTGCTTTGCTAAGAAGGGTTTTATATAGTTTTCCTCAACATTTGTCTGTTTAAATTACAAAAATATCACTTTGCTAGGACTCATTAGTGATATACAAATGACTCTCAAGTAACAAAGCACAACATTCCTGTGGGGTATGCTAAATATTCATTTTTTCAGATGGGTAGGATTAGGGTTCTAGGAAATAGATTTACCTATGATTTGATGACAGTAGGAAATCTGAAGGTAAAATTGAGTCCATACTAAGTATTGAATCAGGCCTTTTTTCATTGGATAAAGTTTCTTCACTTTGTTAGAATAAATCATCTAGGATGATATATATATAAAAAAAGACCAACAGACTGTCAGCATTTTAATGTACTTTTTATCTATTTTGAATTTATATAAAATACAGAGAAAAGAAATATCTCAAATTTGACTATTTCGAAATTGCCATTTTGGGATTCCATTGATTTTTGTATCAATTCAATTTCTAATTATCCCATCACTTACATTTATAATATAAACAAAACAGTGAAGCAAATTATGGGGACTGCCACTGACAAAGTATGTAACATTCTGCACTCATGGTCTGCCACCTCTCTACTAAGACAGTGGTTATGGATTCCATTATCAGTCATCTGGAACCAATATTGATCATTTACTCTAAATTCTACTGTTTTTTAGTGTTGTCTTCATTTATGTTATTGTAGAGCTCTCCTGGTTCTGCTTTCTTCATTCTATATCAGTTCTTACAGGTTTTCCAAGGTTTCTCTGAATTCCTAGTGGTATGGTAGAGAGCTGGCCTAGAAGCCAGAAGATCTGGCTTCAAGTCATACATCTGACCCATACTGGATGTGTGACCCTGGGTGAGTTATTTAACTTCTCAGGGCCCTCGGGCAACTATCTAAAGCTAAATTGCAGAGAAGGTGCTGTGAAACAAAGGCCCATATTGTTAACCTCAATATTCTCATGGTGATATAGCAGAGTCAGGAAATATCACTATTTCTAAAAGAATTGAAGTGGAAGCTCACCATGAGGGCAATGCACAGTTACTTGGTAGACAATAGGTGTGTGTAACACATGCAAATGAGAAAACAAGCAAGAGAAGTTACATAAAGGATACTATCAAAGAAATATCCAGCCAGGAAAAAAAGATGGATTGATCACATAGGGAAAACAAGGGATAACCAATTGAGAATCTTTTTGCTCCATTTGTATCCATGAAATGTCAGAAGACATAGAGATAGTAGATTTATAGAAGAACTTGGACAAGAGATACATAGCATGGGAAGGTAGGGATGATTTGTGAGCTGTTTCATGGGAGGGCATAGCTACATCAATGAGATAATAATAGATTGATTACAATTATTGAATTGCCAAATGTATGAATTTGTCTTTGAGGTTTTGTCAGACCTTGTAAAGTCATTTGGAGCAGGTGCTTTTTTTATTTGTTAACTAATTTATGACATTTTATTTCTCTTTCTGAGACTGAATTGAAGAAGGCCTCTACTTCTAGTTTTGTTAATTTGGACATTTTATATTTTTTGTAGAAGGTTATCTATATCCTTTAAATCAGAAGTTCTTAATCTGGTTCTGTGAACTTGTTTAAAAAAATTTTTATGATTGCATTTCAGCATAATTGGGTTGCCTTGTAATTCCTATGTCTTTTATTTTATGGATTTAAAAAACATTAATCTGAGAAGAGGTCCATAGACTTTACCAAATTGACAAGGGATCCACAACACACACACACACACACACACACACACACACAAAAGACCTTCTGATTTTGATTATACTTAATTGTGTATTTTGGTTTCTGAGAATATTCTTTATTTTCTCTCCATTATATGTTTATATACCTTATTTATTTAAAATTTTTTTTACCAGTTTGATTCTCTCTCTCTCTTTCTCTCTCAGACACACACATATACTAGCAAATGATTTATTGATTTTTTTGTTCTTAAAAATAGTACTTTCTTTTTTTAATTTTTTTTTACTATTTATTTATTTTTTTACTATTTATTTTTTATTTTATCTCTTCTCTTTTTTAAAAAAAATTTCTCCTTTTATGTTTGGATTATATTTCAGAAATTATAAAGCTCTTTTAAGATCCTCAAGCTTCTACCAGAAACAAAGGACTATATATATGTATATTTACACATATACACATATATTTTTATTACTAACTTTCTAGTATTGTTGCATGCCTGAAAGATATAGAAC
The DNA here is from genome assembly GCF_900497805.2 of Vombatus ursinus. Taxonomy (NCBI): domain Eukaryota; kingdom Metazoa; phylum Chordata; class Mammalia; order Diprotodontia; family Vombatidae; genus Vombatus; species Vombatus ursinus. Next base: position 4,624,337 of record NW_020940355.1, read on the forward strand.
ACAAGAATCTTTGAAGAACTGAAAATGAATATCACATAGAGGGTAATGGAGAGATGAATAGTGGGCATGAGAAGGTTGTAACATACGAAGAATAAAGAACTTCAAAGAAGAAAAGGAAAAAAAGATGTCATCAAGGAAGTGTATGATTGGAAAAGAAGATGGGCTAGTCATTTGATCTTATGAGCCTATGTGGCAGGGGCAAAGGATGACTGATGCAGAGCCCAAGTTCTCTACTGATATCTTACTTATTTACTGATACTTAAAAAAATCAAGGGAGGCCTCCAGCACTAAAGAGAAACCCTTGTGACACTTTTACAGGAGGACATTGACAAGAGTCACCCAGGATGGGCTGGCATGAATGGTTTGTGAGATCACAGATTGATTCGAGCATTTTGAGAGAATGTTTCTTTTATTTGACAAGTTTGCATGTGAAATGCTCTGTTACACTTTTTGAAAGACATGAGTCAAATTCCTACCATTTATTGAAAGTCCGTCTTTTTTTTTTTCCATTGATTAAGCTCAGCTTTGAAGGATTTGGTATTTTAACATGCAAATAGATATCCTTTGCTTCCTACAATATTATAATTTAATCTTATCATTGAGTTCTCATAATCCAGGAGGAGTCCTAAGGGATTTACTGATTTTCCTTGGTATGTGAAGGGCTTTTTTCTTGGCTGTTTGCAATATTATTGCTTGACAATGTAGTTCTGAATGCTGACTGCAGCATATCCTTGGAAGTCTCTCTTTATAAGTGTCCTTTGGATTACAGCAATTTGAATTTTGCCTTATTTCCAATATTTTTGGGCAGTTTTCCCATATGATTTCCCAAAGTATGGTAATTAGGCTTTTTATTTCATAATATTTTCCTAAAAGATCTATAGTTCTTAAATTATATTGTAATAGCCTATCTTCAAGCTCTTCAAACTTTTTCACATGTTTCTTCAAAACTTCTTGTCTTTTGCTTTTATTAAATTATCATTCTTATTTTTTTTTTGCCTTGCTACTCTTTCCTTTTTGAATTTGCTCTCCCTCCTTTTTTTCTTCAGAGAATTTACTGGCTTATTGAGTGCTGTTCACTGCTTTACTCTAAGTTCTTCACTCACTTATCTGTCTTATTAACTACTTCTTTGAGAACCCTAATTTCTATCCTAATTTCTACCTTTGTTTCTTTCATTTTCTGTTTTAATTCTTTCAGTGCATACCTGAACCATTCTAAGGTTTTTGTGATTGTTCTGGTATCATTTATGGAGACTCAAATTTTTTTTCAGTTGTTTCTAGCTCTTCGTAACCCCATTTGGGGTTTTCTTGGTAAAGATAATAGAGTCATTTGCCATTTCCTTCTCCAGCTCATTTTACAAATGAGGAACTGAAGCAAAAAGGGTTAAGTGACTCATGAAAATGAGTCTTTCTGATTCCAAGCCCAATACTCTATTCACTGTACCACCTAGCTCTTCCCAGTATTTAGTAGGGTAGTTTTTAGTCTACTTCCTTCAATCCACAGTATTTATTCATTGTATTAGCTCCTTTTCCATGCTAACTTTTTCTTTCAGCAATCTCTCTGGTAGCTTTTCTCTCATGTTCTTTCATGTTCTCTCATGTTCTTCCTATAAGCAATCTTCCCTCTGAAAGTCTCTTCCTTTCTCTACTAGATAACACCACTATCAACTATGCATCTTCTGTCCATCACTGGGGCTTTTGTTGAAGGTTACTTCAGGTGCTTAGTCCTTGTATTTCAATATAGTTGTGTAGCTATGCAGAAATAATGCTCTTTCTTCAGAGCAACATCTTTTAAGTGACTCTCACATCAAATGCTTTCAGAGACCTCTATCCACTGAGTGTGGCATGCTCCTCACCAGACCACTACTGAATTGAGATTTCAGTATAAAAACAGACACTGCCATAGATACATGTATCTCAGAGTTCATGCTCTGCTGTGGCCAGTGCAGCAGGCAGATGGTACAGTAGGAATTAGGTACAGCTCAGAGATTTAGTAATTCAGCTTTTTGTTCTTTTTGCTGTAGAAATTACCTTGAGAAGAATTGTTTCTCTTCTGCCCTTCTGATTGTTACCATTTTTGTTATTTTATTTGGTGCATTTCTTACTATTCTGAGGCAGTGAGAGGGAGAGAATCTTAAAAGCAACCTCCTACTCTCCCATCCTAGAGTCCCAATTGGTATGTAGTTTTTCAAACTTATGGTCTGGGGAAAATTGCTTGGGAAATTTTGTCCTTAGGTTACAATCTAGGATTGTAACAATAGAGAAATCTTTTTCACTGGTTAGAAGAGCACGTCTTTTATCTGCTCTCCCATCAAACAAGTGAATCAATCTGATTGTACTCACTACAAATTTATGGTGCATAACCTCAGCTGGCCTCACACAACTATTGAGCCTTTGCCTTCTCTGCTTTTATAGATGACCTATAGGCATTATTTCAAGCCTTTTCCTCTCCTGACTCATTTCTACCATTCACCCCTACACTTTCTGCAGATGATTTAACTTCTTACTTTACCATCTGATTTGAGATCCCTCAAACTCCTCTCCTCCACTCCCCAAAACTTCTTGGCATCATTCTGTGTTTTCTTCTACTCCTCAGAAGAAGAAATAGGGGAAGAGAATGGAAGAAGCATTAATATAGTACCTACTACATGCCAGGCACCATGCTTTGTGTTTTACAAATATTATTCCATTTAATCCTCACAACAATCCTGTGAAGTAGGTGCTGTTATTGTCCCTACTTTATAGTTAAGGAAACTGAGGTAATCAGAGGTTTAAGTGACTTGCCCTGGGTCACACAGCTAATAAGTGCCTGAGAACAGATTTGAACTCAGGTCTACTTAGCACTCTATCCACTGTGCCACCTTCCTCTACTCTTTACTAAGATTAAACTTGTTCAGCATCCTTGATCCCTTTTCCAAAACCTCACTCCAGCAATCATTCTCTCTCTTTCTTGTTCTATTGACTACTTTCCATCTTCTTATAAAATGCCAATCCTAAAGAAAGTTTTCCCTTGACCTTCCTACCCTATTCAGCTGCTATCCAATTTCTCTCCTCTTTACAAGCAGCGTGCTTCTTGAAAAAGTTGTCTATAATCAGTGTTTCTAGTTTCTCACCTCCCAACATTTTCCTTAATCCTTTATAGTCTGACATATGCCCTCCACCAATTTACTGTAAACATGATCTTGTTCAGATCGTTCAATCATGCCTGACTCTTCGTGACTCTGTAAACCATAGCATGCCAAGCCCTTCTGTTTTCCACTAAATATGTTGGGCACTTTCTGACCTGAGGGGCTCATTTGCTGAAGTAATATCTTTTAACATTTTCATACTGTTAAATAAATATTTAACATTTTAAAACTGGGGTTTTCTTGGCAAAGATACTGCGGTGGTTTGCCATTTTCTTCTCGAATGGATCACCTTTTGTTAGAACTCTCCACTATGACCAGTCTGTCTTGGGGAACCCTGCACAGCATAACTCATAGTTTTGTTGAGTTATGCAAGCCCGTCTACCATGAGAAGAGAGTTATCTTTTTTTTGTTGTTGTTAAGGCAATTAGGGTTAAGTGACTTGCCCAGGGTCACACAGCTAGTAAGTGTCAAGTGTTTGGTCTGAGGCCGGATTTGAATTCAGGTCCTCCTGCCTTCAGGGCCGGTGCTCTATCCACTGCACCACATAGCTACCCCGAGAGTTATCCAGGAGGGGGAAAATAACTTACTCATAACCAAGTAAATAATCTTTTTTTTTTTCAGTTTTCATCTACTTTGGGTCCTGTATAAAATTTGATGCTCTTGACCACTTCTTCTGGATTCTCTTTTCTTGACTTCAGAGACAACACACTCTTTTTTGTTTTTCTCCTCCAATAGCTTATTTTCTGTCTCTTTTTTTAGCTCTTCATCCCTTTCCTGATCCATTAAAATGAGTGCTCCCCAATGGTCTGTCCTTGGTCTTCTTTGTGTATACTTTCTCCCTTGGCAACCCCATTTATTTTCAGGGAAAGTACTTTTACTTTAATTTATGCCTTCACACAGCTCACTCCCAAATCTCTCACCAACTCTGATTTCTTCCCCAAGCTCCAGACTCACTTCTCTAATTGCCTGCAAAACATCTCTACCAAATACCCCACTAGTGTCTCAAATTCAGCATGTCTCCAACCATGTTTGTTCTGTTTCCCCCTCAGCCTACTTCTACTCATTATTTTACTATTTCTTTCAGTAGCACCATCATTCTCTCAGTGTTCTGTCTACAAAACTTTAGTGTTATCTTTCATTTTTTCCTCTTTGTAATTTTTATATGTAATCAGTAATGAAGTCTTATCTATTCTACCTTCATAATATCTTTTCCTTCCATCCCATCCTCTCTATTCTCACTGCCACTGCTCTGGTACGGGATCTTATTACTGCTTACTTAGGTGGTTCCAAAGGCCTTCTTAATGTATTTTCCTTACTCTATTTTCTTTCTCCTTGAACCCATTCTTCACATAACTGCACATCTCATCTTTCTCACATATGGATCTAGTCATGTGCCACCTTTGCTCAAAACTCTTTGATGGCTCCCAATTGCTTACTGAGTAAAGTTCGAACTCCTCTGCATAGTCCTTAAGGATATCTGCAATCTAAACCACTCTATCTTTTCAGCCTTAATGCATACTGCTGCTTCCCATGTACTCTATGATCCAGCCAAAATGAACTAATTACCGTCTTCTGTGTACTTATCCTGCTGTCCCATCCCTTTTCCTTTGTTTATACTGTTCCTTTTGTCTGTAATTTCCTCTCTCCTCTTCCCGCCACCGCCTCCCCCATACTTGTTGAATTCCTATCCATCCTTCAAAGCCCAGTTCAAATGCCACTTGTTTGATTGCATGGTTCTTAACCTTTTTTGTGTCATACATCTCTTTGGTGGTTTGCTGAAGCCCATGAGCCCTTCCGCAGAATAATATTCTTAAATTTACAAAATAAAATACATAGGATTGCAAAGTAAACCAATTATATTGAAATATATGTATCAAAAAATTTTTAAAAAGTTAAGAGCTTCTGCCCTATAGGCCCTTTCCTGATCCCTGATGTAGATCTCACATAGAAATTATTTTTCTTTCAAAGAATACAATGTTGTTAGTTACAACATCATTACAATTCACACTGAAATTTTTTTTTCACTGCGCAGTGTCCCAGAATGCAGTCTTAAGCTATCAAAGCTTATTTAAGCTATTAAAGTTTAATAGTACAGTAAGAATTTGGATATATCCTATTTTGTTTCAAGAAATCCACAAGAAGTCTGAAGTTATGCAATAGTAATTCATTATATAAGCATTTCAAGGTTTTCAGTGTTGTTTCCTGACAACATCCTTGTAAGGACAGTAGTACATATGTTATTATCCCAAATTGCAGGTGAGGACACTGAACCTCAGAGAAGTTAAGTGATTAGTTCAGGGTCACACAAGTAATAAATACTGGTGTTCCAATGCATTCCTCACATCAGATTTTACTTGTACTTCTCAAATGCACTTATGTATTATTTTTATTATAGAGATTTATATGATATGCCCCCTTATTCTATATGCCCTATGAGTATAGAGACCAGGTTTTATCTAAACCTTTTATCTCCTCCAACAGCCAGTCAACAAACATTTCTTGGCATCATCAATTCTTAATAAATGGCTGTTGGATTAAATTAATGGACGTCTTATCTATAATACAGAGCATCATAGTTATTACAGATAGACAGTTTATGAGCACTTAGTAAGGGAAATAGTTTTCAGTAAGAGTGACCATTCATTTACTTACAACAAATCATGGCAAAATAATCTCATTTCTTTTTTCTGAAAGTATTTTCAGACCAGATAAAGTATACCTGGATTTCAGCAAGGCATTTGGAAAAGGCCTCAGGTAATATTCTTACGGATGAGATGGAGCAGTGCGAGCTAGCTGGTTAGGTGCTTTCATAGTTATTGAAACAACCATACCCAAAGAGAATTGAATAATGGATCAATGACATAGTAGAGGTAATTCTTTGTGTATGCCCCAAGGTTTTGTCCTTAGAAATGCCTTGTTCAACCTTTATATTAACTACTCAGATGATGACCTAATAATCAAATTTGAATTGTTTAAAAACTGTACATATGTTGTAGGTGAAAACTCTCTCCTGCCCTGTAATGGCCATCCATTGGCAGAGGTATGGTTGCTATGACATTTTGATATTTGTTTAAAATGAGTGAAATATGTGATGAAATTTACAGTGATATGTTGTCCCATGTAAACATTCTAGCTTTACCCAAAGCTGCCTGCGGCAAATGATATGTAGTACTGTACTCCTCCCCACCCCCCGATACAATATAAATATTTATACTTTCCCAAAGTCAATTGCTAGCTCCTAACCCAATAACCCAAAGCAATGCATTTTAGCATTGAGGGACTCTTAAGTTAGACTCTCTACTCTTGAGGGTAAACCCACAGTGAAACTCAGCTTCTGGTACCCTCCCTCCTCTGTTTAATGCCTTGGATGTGTTATCTATATACTAATGTATAAAAGTAAAGCAAGCTTTTTGAGGTCAGGGACTATGTCCTTTTTGTCTTCATATCCCCAATGTCCAGTACAGTATCTAAATTTATTAAGCACTTAATAAATGTTTGTTGGTTGATTAATAAGTATTCTTGAATAGAATGTACAATGTTACTTTCAGTCTAATCGTTTTTGGTGTTTGTTTTAATGACCCTCTAGCTTCTTGCTAACAATTTTCTAGGGTACAGAAGGGGTGGAGTTCATTAGATATTCCCGTATGGAGGAATTCTCCTTCCACCTGCAACATAATATGTTGAAAGACAGAATGAAGATTCAGAAAAATTTCAAAGCTAGAAAAATGGGCTGAAATTAAGGTGAAATTTAATTAGATCAAATGTATAGCCATGCATTTAAAGTAAAAAAAAACATATAAGTAAAAAAGAGAAGAGAACTTATTTAGTAGTAGTTCAAGTCATAAAGACTTAGAGACTTGAGGTGACTATAATGAAAATGTTAGTTAATTGTGTGATGTGCCTTCCCCAAAATCTGATTTGATCTCATGCTACTTTAATAGAAGTTTAGTAACCAGAAAATGAGATATTATGGGTGTAGGGTATCACTGCTTCTTCTCTCCCTCCATCTTCCCCAAGTTTTATATATCAGGCAGTATTGATGTACTGTGAGTTTTGACAGTAATTTGTAATGCAAATGCTTTGAAAACCAACCTACACTCATTTAATACTCCCTCAAACATTCTGACCTCTCAGTTCTTCAACATACCCATTTCCTATGACCTACCCATCTAAGCTACCACAGCTACACATAGAGATGGTCATACCCTTGATCTTGTCGGTCCCTACAAGTATTTCACTTCTGACTTCATGAACTCTGAAATTCCTTTCATAATAAAAAGTCATAATAAAAGATCATAATCTTTTGTCATTTCACCTTTCCCTCTGCCTTACAACCTGTAGCCATGTTCTTGATTTTTACCATGGATGGCCTCCAATACCTCTACCCTTCAGTTCTTTCCCAGGCTGTCACCCTTGTACTAGTTATGCTCTCCTCCTTTCTTTATCTTGACCCCTTGATGAACCAGTTCAACTTTACACTGTCTTCTCTTGAGTCCTTATCCTATCACTATTCTTGTCCTGCCAAGCCTCAGCCTTGGATTACTCGCACTATACACTGCCTTTGCTGCTAGTCAAGTGCTGAGGACAGGAGTTTGGAGAAACCCAGGAAATTGTGCTGACTGGGTCCACTACAAATTTATGTCCCATAATCTGACAGATGGGAGCCTTGACATCACAGAAAGAAAAGCGGGTTACAAGGAAGCCATGCTCTCCTGCACAGTCAGTTAGCACTGTGAGTTACCATCAAATCTCCCCCACCATTAAAAGAATAAGGTTTATGGGCCATAGAGTCTTAATCAAGAAGATGTGTAGCATGTCATTGAGCAAATGTGAAAGTTTCTGATAACCTTGCCTAGAACCTAGGGTTAAGATCCCTAACTCAGAAAGGAACATATGAACTCACACATCAGGGAGGTGCAAGATGGGGGCACCAGGCACTGAAAAGAAGACATCAAGAGGAATTCCACAGTAGAACCATATGCCAAAGAAGGTTCAACCCTCAGTTCATGAGCCACCAACAATTCTGGGGGATGTGGTGTGGTGTCTGAATTTCTGAGAGATAGATGAGCACCTCTGTCACTGTCCTGTCTCTTGATTATTTATAGTCTTATGGCTATAGTGAAGAGCAAGATGGTCTAGTGGTTAGAGAGCTGACCTCTGAGTCAGCAAGACCTGGACAAGTAACGCCTCTGACACATACTCTCTGTGTAACCCCAAATCAGTCATTTAACCTTTCAGTTGTTCACTCATTTCAGTCATGTCCAACTTTTCATGACCCCATTTGGGGTTTTCTTGGCAAAGATACTGGAATGACTTGCTATTTCTTTCTCCAGTCTCTCAGTACCCCAGGCAAACATCTAAGGCTATAACTCGCAGAGCAGGTGCTATTCTACATTGATTGGGGCAGTTTCCTCATGGGGAGTTCTCCTCACCAATGAAATCATAGGTGCCCAGGTCTGAACCCTCTACCCCTTCCTTGCCCTCCTCATGGTTGTAGGATGCTTATTCTGTGACTTTCCACTTCTGGGCACTTCTGGGGCATCATCTCAGATGTCGATAGGTGGCAATAATCTCACAGTCCTCTGCAACAACCAAATGATACCTGGAGACTACATTTCATAGAGGAGCAGGTGTGGTATGGTGAAAAGAACCATAAAGTGAGAAGGCCTGGGTTCACATCCTGGCTATGACGAGTCCCATGCTAGCTCCATGACGATGAGCAAGTTTAGTTTTCTCATGAAATAAATTTTTAATAGCTAATGGCAATAACAATAACAGCTGGTATTTATATGATACCTTAAAGTTTGCAAAGCACTTTACAAATATCTCATTTGAGCCTCACAGCAACCCAGGAGGTAGATGCTATTATTATCTTCATTTTCAGAGAAGGAAACTGAAACAAACAGAGGTTAGGTGATTTTCCCACTAACATAGCTAGTTAGTGTCTAAGGCCATGTTTGAACTCAGATCTTCCAGACTCCAGGTCCAGAATGCTAGCCACTGATTGCTACCTAGTTGCTTTGACTATCTACCTCACTGTATCATTAAAAGTAAAGTGTTTTGTACCCCTAGAAGTGCTATATAAATGTGAGCTGTTATTACTGAGTTCAGTTGGTTGCACTGCATTTTGGGAGGGGCTTTGACAGGATCCTCTACTGAACTTATACCTACCCATAACTTGGAGGTGAGCTTGCATTCTTGGCAGCTATGTCAACAGAGCACAAGTTCTAACAATTTCTCCCGAGTGATAGACTGTATTTGCTATCTGAGGACTAGACAAGGAAAATTTGGAGAGGCTTATCCCTAGGAAGTTGGCCACTTGGAGATGATTTTTTTTTTATTACAGCAGCCCACAAAATAGACAAAAACACAAAATGGTTTTTGTTCCTGACTATTTCCTTTCTGTAGAAATGGTGGAAGAATGTCAGAAAGGAATCAGAGCATGCCAAGAATTATATAATTCTTAGACTACCTACTATCAGTAATTTAAATATTGGGTTCTGCCATCTTTTTCTAATAACAAATAATTTGATATGCTACTGGTGAAGTTGAACCACATCTATCTTGATGTTCTCCCCAAAAATGCAAATGTAAGATGAAAAGAGGTTGTGTTGAATGGAAGAAGAGCCCATAATTTCTGCTCAGAGAGGAAAATAAATGAATAGAAGTATTGCTTTCATTGTGCAACAAAGGGAAACAAAAATTATTTCATGGACCATATAGTCATCTCTGCTTGAAGTGCTTATGATAAGTATAAGCAAACAGAATACCATGAAGATAATAGCAGCTTATATTGCAAGCATTTTGTATCATAGTATGAAGAGCTGTAGAAATTATTTAGAGAACTGGGCAAGCTCCTCCACAGCAATCCAACACATCCTTGGTGCTCAATGACTTTGTGTGTAAATGAACACAAGGAAGAAGAGGAAAATTTTTGTTGGGAAATACGGTTCAGGATCAAGAAATGAAAAAGCCCAAAGATTTGTGTAAACTATTTAGAACCTTCAAAACTGTACATTGGGAAAACTTTCCCTAATAAGAGAGACACAATGTGCTATATTGTTGAACACTGAACAACATCATAAAAACAATAATTTACTAAATTTGAACAGACAGGATATAACTCAGGTTACAGTTATTTTTTGAACCAGCTGTCTATATGCAGTCAGATATCAATTATGAGAGCAAAAGTAAAAGCAAACACCAAATAAGAAGAGAGGGTAAACATGAAAAGAAGACATTGCATGCAATTATTGTAGCTTAATCTTGACTTGTTAAAACAAACTGGGCACTCCAAAAAATGGGAAATGAACAGAAGAAAACACTGGCCATGACAATCTGACAATCAACATTTCTTACAGAATTTTAAACACTACAAAATAGTTACTCTGAATAGAAGCCAGAAACATCAAGTTCCAAAAATGTAATCTCTTTGCCAAGTGGAGATATATGGAAGCCAAGGTCAACACTAGTTTAAGGTACAAGCTCATTTGCAAAACATTAAGTAAGAGAATAAAGGAGTATTATGAGGAAATCAACTCACTTATACTCTGATGGATCTGT
>NW_020940355.1:4635034-4684723 GCF_900497805.2 Vombatus ursinus
AGGAGTATTATGAGGAAATCAACTCACTTATACTCTGATGGATCTGTGATCTTATCAGTATGGTTATTCTTACAACACAGATCAAAACCCATCTATGCCTGCCCTCCTATGCAACTCTTTCATTTTTTTTTTGTCTAGGTAATGGGGTAAAGTGACTTGCCTAGGGTCACACAACTAGTAAGTGTCAAGTGTCTGAGGTCAGATTTGAACTCAGGTCCTTCTGACTCCAGGGCCAGTGCTCTATCCCCTGTGCCACCTAGCTGCCCCCTTTTATGCAACTCTTATCCATACCCTTCTACATATTTATTACAACGGAGTGTTGTGGTTGGAAGTGCTGCCCACCTAATGAATAGGGGGATTTCCTCTGTATCTCTTGATATTTCGGGTTTAACAATAAGCAGAGCAACTCTCTGTCAGTTATTCCTAGGTGACTGGCCCATCTGTTGTTCTACTCACACCTCTCTGATGACATCCTTTATGCTGCTTTTCCAGTGCAATTCACTGTAATGTGTTACAATGTGTTCAGACCCACTATAAGCTTCTCCATTGGTATTTGGTTGATCCTCAACTTATATTCTTCTGTGATAATATTGTGGTATTATATGACTTGCAGTAATATAACACAAATGGAAGAATGTTAATGTTAAAAAAATGGGCCTTTGTTTTAGGGTCATCACTATGTGATTACCTAAAAAAAAATCCCTCCTACTTTCCTCCTTATGTTTGACTCTGGGCTCAACTTATTGTCAGTTTTCAATGTTTGTCCAAGATATTTGTACTGATGGAACAAGTCTGTGAGATTTTCCATTCAATAACGTTCTATATTCTGGATAGTAGGCATTCTTTGTCCATTTAGTTTCTTATATGAGGTCGAACTCTGAGTTATTATGGGCCTTATCTAGGAGACAATGTTCTGAGACTTAATGCAATCATCACAATGTCATCTACAAACAGGAACATCACTCTTCCTTACCATTAGGCAAGACTTTCCCATATAAACTCTCCACTAAACATCTTCTTAATAGTGGCAAACATGTCTCCCTGCTTTATGCCTCATGTGATATATACATAATCCTAAAATCATAGATTTAGAACCAAAAGGCAGCCATCTAGTCTATCCCCTCCCCCATTTTACAAATGAAGAAACTGAATCCCAGGGAGGCTAGTGAGTTAGTTGTCCCACAAGTAGTAAGCATTAGAGGTAAGTTTTTACCCATGTCCTTTGAATTCAGAGCCACTATCCTTTCCACTTTACTATATAGTTGATTGTTGATTTTACAAAGTTACTTTCATTATCTCTTTCAAGAAATGTATGTGTATGATTTTGACATATGTGTGGAAGATACATCTTGGAAGGAGAATCTTTAAGGAAGGGTTTTGATCCACTGAATCAAATGCCTTTAAAAATAATCAATAACCATTAAACACAGTGAGATTTTATAGAATCTATATATTTTAGTCAATAATGTGGCAATAAAGATGTGGTATGTTATATAACAGTGGTCCAGGGATCTCTGGGGAGTCCCTGAAACCCTTTCAGAGGCTCCATGAGATCAAAACTTTTCAAAATAATACTAAGCTGTTTTAATTTCTATGTGGTAAATAATGATAGATATAATCCACATAAACAAAAACTCTTTTGGGGGAGGGTGTCCTCAATAATTTTTAAGATTGTAAAGGGTTCTTAAGACCAAAACCCAGGGAATTGTGCTGAATGGATCAATAACACATTTATGTTACATAATCTCAACTGAGTCCTCATTACAGCAAGGCAATCCTTTTTCACTTCCATAACAACATTCTACACTACTGTAGAATATTATTTAGGAATGCCTGCCCACAATCTTCTTAAATGTTTTGTTAAAAATATCTTCAATGAGTATATGGATTATTCTGAAAAATTTTTAGGAGAGATGGAAAATTTAACGTACGAGTCGACAATTATTATGTGTATTGTTGTTTTTTCTGATTATGTTGTTGTTTTCTTGGTGACCTCTTTGGGTGATGATAAAATTTAAAATTTTTTTTCAAGGTTTTGGCATTATGTTCCCTTTGCCCTACCTAACACTGTTGAGCCTCACCATTGTTTGCAATACCCAACCATCCAGGTCTTTCCTAGGCCATCACTCTTGCAGTAACTATAGTCAGCTCCCCTGACTCCTTGATTAACCAGTTCAACTCTGCCCTCTGTTGAGTCCCTTGCCTTCTTATCCTATTACTCTTCTTGTCATAACAAGCCCCTGCCTTTATTTCCCCCCATCCACTGCCTTTGCTCCCATTCAGGTGCTGCCTAATGGATTTTGAAAAACCCGGGGAATTGTGCTGAATGGATCAATAACACATTTGTGTTACATAATCTCAACTGAGTCCTCACTGCAGCAAGGCAACCCTTTTTCACTTCCATAATTATTTCATTATGCCTCTCACCATAGTGGCTTTTCTAAACGTTTTCATCCCCCTTCAAATATCCCACAGTTTCTCGATCCACCTACTCTCTCTCTCTCTCTCTCTCTCTCTCTCTCTCTCTCTCTCTCTCGGCTAGGCAACGGGATTAAGTGATTTGCCCCAGGTCACACAGCTAGTAAGTGTCATGTGTCTGAGGTCAGCATTTGAATTCAGGTCCTCCTGACTCCAGGGTCGGTGCTCTATCCACTGCACCACCTAGCTGCCCCTCTACTCTCTCTTCTGAGAACTTTGCCTCATATTTCATTGAAAAAAACTGAGGCCATTATCCAGACCTCCCTCTACTCTGTTCCTCATATCACATCATACAGATGCCTTTCCCCACTATGCACTCCTTCATCCCTTCTCAAAATGAAGAGATGGCCCTTCTCCTTGTTAAAGCAAACCCCTCTATGTAAATAAGTGTTCCTATTCCATCCTATCTTCTCCAGCAATATCCCCCCTCTATCATACCCATTCTCTTACTTATTTTCAGTTTCTCCCTGTCTGCTGGCTGCTTCTCTGTAGCCTACAAACATACTTAAGTCTAACACATCTCAAAATGCTCATTTGATCCTTCCAGCCCCATTAGCTATCATCCGCTATTTCTCCTCCCATGTGTGGCCAAACTCCTTAAGAAAGTGGACTACAAAGACTTCATTTACTTTCCTCTCCCTTTCTTCCTAACTCTCTATGGTCTAGCTGCCAACTTCATCATTATGTCACAGTTTTGTGATGTTTTGTGGCAGAACTATCTCGAAGAATTTAGAGCCAGACCACCTCTGATCCAAATATAGGCGCCTCTCACGACACGAGCTAAGTTCCAACTTAGTGGAACAGCAACTTTAGTGAAAGCAAGATGGATTTGTATAGGGTAAAGATGCAATTACAAAACAGAAATTATGAATATTAAAAGGGCAGGAGGGGTTTGTTAAGGGATGAGGTAATAAGGGAGGGGTCCCAGCCTCAGTGGACTGTGCATGCAATTTCCCACAATACATATAGAAAAATCCATGGGGGGGGGGTATGTATGTGTGATAATGATATTATAATAAGCCTCTCTGTGTCATAAGTTCACCTAAAGGATAGCATAGGTGCCTACTTAGGGAAAATCCCTTCTATTGTTTTGGGGTTCACATCCTGCTTGGGCTTCCTAGTGGTGCTACTTTCTGATTGGCTGAGTATTGTGGTCCTGTCTAAGACTAGATGGATGTGGTTGTGGTTGAGTGCTGGACACACCTGCTGTTTCCGTGGGAAATATGAGGAATGGGTCTGGGGGCAGTGGCTAGCTAGAGGCAGTGGCTGGGATGCCACCACATGGACATGCCTGCTATTTCTGTAAGAAATATGAGTTCATGGACACACTTGTTGCTCTAGTGAGCAGTGAGGCGTAAATGAAGAAGTTAGGATATTCAGTTCGGGGAGGGGGCAGTGGCTAGGTAGAGGCAGTGGGCCTGCTGTTCAGTGGGGCCTATAGAAGTTAGAATAGTGGGGCTGGGGGCAGGATTTAGTAGGATACCATAAATTAAACTGAAACCACTCTTTCCAAAGTTAGCAATGATCTCTTTAAAAAAAAGTTTTATTGATATATTTGGTTTCTTTTACATTACTATGGTTTTCCCATGTCCTTCCCTCTATTCTTCCCAGGAAACCAACCTATATAACCAATTGAATTTTTTTAAGGCAAAAAAATGAAAGAGGGGGAAAAATCAGCAAAACTGATTGCAAATTTTCAAACTTTTTCTATGTATCAATGTGTAATGCTTGTAGACCTCTCACCTCTGCAGAGAGATGGGATAGAGTTTCTTCTCATATCTTCTCTTTCAAGCCAAGCTTATTCTTTATAATTTTGAAGCATTCACTTTTGATTCTTTCTTTGTATGTTGTTCTTTCTGATTACATCAATGTAGTCATTGTGTTTATTGTTTTCTTAGCTCTACTTCTTCCACTCTGCACCAGTTCTTATATATCTTTCCATGCTTGTCTGTATTCATCATGAGTTATTTCTTATAGCACGGTAATATTCCATTACATTCATACCACAATTTGTTTCACCATTCCCCAATCAATGGGCATCCACTTTATTTCCAATTTTTTGCTATCACAAAAAATTCTGCTGAATAAATATTTTGGTGTATATAGAAACATTCTTCTTATCTTTCGCCTGCTTGGGGTATAGGTTCAGTAGTGCAATCTCTAGGTCAAAGAACATGAGCATTTTAGCCACTTTGTTTGCATAATGTGGAGTTATTTTCCAGAATGGTTGTACTTTACACAGTTTCACCAGCAATGCGCCAGTGTGACTGTCTTCCCGCAATACCTCCACATTGACTATTCCCATCTTTTGTCATCTTTGCCAATTTTCTAGCTGAAGTGTAAAACCTTATGGTCACTTTGATTTGCACTTCTCTTATTATTAATGATTTGAACATTCTTTCATGTGATTGCTATTTGCAATTTTTCTTTTGAGAACTATTTGTTTCCCTCTTTTAATTACTTTTAATTACTTCTGTCTGCTGGAGAATAGCTTTTGGTATGTTGATTTTTTTTTATTATCTTGGATAGAAAACCTTTATCAGAGAAATTTGAAACAAAGATTCTATCCCATTCTACCACTTTGAGAATATATAAAAGTATACAATACATTTTAATATATTGTAAGGTGTTGGTCTAAACTGAATTTCTTCTGCACTGTGTTCCAGTTTTCCCAGAAACTTTTATCAAATAATTATTGGGTTACTTCGTTACTTAAACCATTCTGAGTCAAAATTCTGAGCTAGGTTCATATTTTCCTCCATAACTATTTTATTTTTTGCAAATTAGATTTTTTCCTTCTTTCTCTAGAAATGCAATACTATATTTCTTCAATTATTTTTAATTTAATCTATTTTATTTCTGCTTGTTTCTTTGCCTACCATCTCATTCTCACCTTAAGATTCACCCACCCACCCCTTGTTTATTGTGCTTTTCCCTAGTTTTGGAGTTTTGCTGGTTAGTTCCTTTTTCTTTCTTTCTTTTATCTAGTTATTTTCTTTCCTCTTTTCTCCCCTTTTAGTGAAGTGGGAAAACAAAATCCTCCTTTTTATATTCCCCTTCAACCTGTTTTGTTTGTTAGTTTTAAAATTTTTATTTTCTGTACCACTTTCTGGAAAGCATTTCATTCCCCCATTCTCTTCATTATTAATCTTCCCTTCTGTCTGTTCTAAACTTTTATTCTTTGATTCATGGCTTTTATACTTATTTGGTTCTTTAGTCTCTGTTTTTCTCATGGAATGAAAGGTACTGTCATCCTGGGGTCTTTGGTAATTTTGCACCCCCCACCATTACTGCCTATTGCTCATATTTTGACTCCTTCCACTTTGATAGAAGTTTCCCTGAGGGTTGGATCTCAAAGTGTCTTAGCCTCCTCTCCTACTGGGCAATTCATGGTTCTCTCGACTCAATCTTTGCCTCAGGTGACTTCTGAAAGGATGTTCTTTCTCTCAGGTACAGTGGAATGCCATATAACTGTGCACACATGTCTGGCTTCCTTTTCCCTGTGATCCTCTATCCTCTGGCCAAGCTCTGCTTTAGCACAGAGTGCTGCCTCACTGCTATCACAGCTTGAGCAAATTTGTGCAGTTTGGATCTCTGCAGCACTGGGAAGAGGGTGTAGGTTGGAGTGTGGAATTGAGTCTGTTGCAAGCAGTGTAAATAGGTTTGTGTAGCCCTGCTGCCTGGAATGTGGTGGGTGGTGAAGGAAGAGGTGCTGAGTGAGAGTGCAGTAGGGGCCAGAGATTAACTATCTCTGCTATTAGTTCATTAGTTTTTACCTTGTTTTGATTCTTGGTATCCTAGCTGTGGAGACAGTTAAAGTTGCTTTCTCTCTGGTGCAGTGGTGTCAAACTCAAAGAGAAAGGAGCCCTCTGTACCATATATTCACTTTCATTGTTGTTGTTCAGTTGTTTTTAGTTATGTCCAACTCTTCATGATCCCATTTGGGATTTTCTTTACAAAGATACTAGAGTGGTTTGTCATTTGCTTTTCCAGTTCATTTTACTGAGACAAACAGGGTTAAGTGACTTGCCCAGTGTCACACAGCTAGTAAGTATCTGAGGCTGAATTTGAACTCAGGGAAATGAGTCTTCCTGACTCTAGGCCTGGCACTCTATCCACTCTGCCACCTATATTCACTTAGAAAGTAAAAAATTCACATTATCTATATTGTATTATATTTTTATTTATTTTATTAAACATTTCCTATTAATATTTAACAAATTAACATTTGTTAATTTTTTTCTATTTTATTTGATCTTATCAGTTTTCCATGGATTTAATTATCATCTTTATTGATTCTCAGATCCATTTCCTCTCTCCTAACCTCTAGTCTTGCATCCTCAAATACCTATTAGAAACCTTGACCTGGATATCTCATAAACATGTTAAACTCAACATATCCAGAATTGAGCTCATTATCTTTCCTCTCAAACCATTTCTTCTATCTAATTTCTCTGTTACTGCCAAGAGTACCACCATCCTCTCAGTTACCCTGGCTGTCCTCCTCAACTCTTCAGTCTCACCCCTGCTTCATATCCAATATACTGCCAAATCCTGTCAATTCTACCATTGAAACAACTCTCAAACACATCTCTCCTCTGTTATTACCACCACTTTGACAGAGATCCTCATTACTTCAATCACAGACCATTATAATAGCTTCCTGGTTGGTTTTCCCGTCTCAAGTCTCTATCTATTCAAGTTCATCCACCAATGAACTATGAAAATTATATTACTGAAGTGCAGGTCTGATCATGTCATATATACCCTGCCCACCTTTCTCCCAGCACCCCCTACTTCCCAGTCAATAAGCCCCAATACTTCTTTGTTGCCTCTAGGATAAAATATAAAACCATCTGTTTGACCTTTAAAGTCCTTAATAATCTGAGCTCTTCCTAACTTTCCAATTTTCTTATACCTTATTACCCTCAATTCACTCTACAATCCAGTGACTGGTCATCTTGCTGTTTCTTTCTTTTTTTAAATTTTTTTTAAAATTTTTAGTTTTCAACGTTCACTTCCACAAGATTTGGAGTTCCAAATTTTCTCCCCATCTCATCCCTCCCTCAACCCCAAGATGGCATGCATTCTGTATACCCCTTCCCCTAATCTGCTCTCCCTTCTATCTCACCTCCCTTCTCTTATCCCCTCCCCCTTCTATTTTCCTGTAGGGCATTACCCCATTTCCTGTATTTCTTATTTCCCAGTTGCATGTGAAAACAATTTTTTTAACATGTGTTTTTAAAACTTTAGGTTCCAAATCTTCTCCCTTCCTTCCTCCCCACCCACCCTCATTGAAAAGGCAAGCAACTCAATACAGGTTATACATGTGTAGTCATGCAAAACACCTCCACAGTAGTCATGTTGTGAAAAACTAAATATATTTCCCTTCATACTATCCCACTCCTCATTTATTGTATTCTCTCTTTTGACCCTGTCCCTCCTCAGAAGTGTTTGCTTCTGATTACCCCCTCCCCCAATCTGCCCTCCCCTCTATCATCCCCCTGTTCTCTTCTCCCCTTCCCCCCTTATTTTCCTATAGGGTAAGATAGATTTCCATACCCATTGTGTATGTTATTCTCTCCTTAAGCCAAATCCGATGAGAATAAGATTCACTCATTCCCTCTCACCTTCCCCCACTTCCCGTTCACTGTAAAAGCCTTTTTTGTCTGTTTTATGTGAGATAATTTACCCCATTCTACTTCTCCCTTTCTCCTTCTCCCAGTATAATCCTCTCTCACCCCTTAATTTTATTCTCCAGATATCACCCCTTTCATCTTCAACTCTCCCTGTGCCCTCTATCTATCTATCTATCTATCTATCTATCTATCTATCTATCTATCTATCTATCTATATACATACATATAATTTTTACCCTCCAACTACCCTAATACTGACACAGGTCTCATGAATTACAAATATCATCTTTCCATACAGGAATATAAACAGTTCAACCTTAATAAGTCTCTTATGATTTCTCTTTCTTATTTACCTCTTAATGTTTCACTTGAGTCTTGCATTTGAAAGTCAAATTTTCTATTCAGCTCTGGCCTTTCATCAAAAATGCTTGAAAGTCCCCTATTTTACTGAATGACCATTTTTTTCCCCTGAAGAATTATACTCAGTTTTGCTGGGTAGGTGATTCATGGTTGTGGTCCTATCTCCTTTGCCCTTGGGAATATTATATTCCATGCCCTGCGGTCCCTTAATGTAGAAGCTGCTAAATCTTGTGTTATCCTGATTGTGTTTCCACAATACTTAAATTGTTTCTTTCTGGCTGCTTGCAATATTTTTCTCCTTGACCTGGGAACTCTGGAATTTGGCTACGATATTCCTAGGAGTTTTCCTTTGGGGATCTCTTTCAGGAGGAGAAGGGTGGATTCTTTAAATTTCTATTTTGCCCTCTGGTTCTAAAATATCAGGGCAGTTTTCCTTGATAATTTCTTGAAAGATGATGTCTAGGCTCTTTTTTTGATCATGGCTTTCAGATAGTTCAATAATTTTTAAATTCTCTCTCCTGGATCTATTTTCCAGGTCAGCTGTTTTTCCAATGAGATATTTCACATTGTTTTCTATTTTTTCATTCTTTTGGGTTTGTTTTACAGTGTCTTGATTTCTCATAAAGTTGCTCCATTCTAATTTTTAAGGAAGTATTTTTTTCAGTAAGCTTTTGGACTTCCTTTTCCATTTGGCCAATTTTGCTTTTTAGGGCATTCTTCTCCTCATCGGCTTTTTGGGTTAGGCTATTTTTTAATAGCCTAATTAACCTTGGTTTAGGCTATCTCCTCTTTTGCCATTTGGGTTAGGCTATTTTTTAAGGTGTAATTTTCTTCAGTATTTTTTTGGGTCTCCTTTACCAAGCTGTTGACTTGTTTTTCATTATTTTCTTGCATCACTCTCAGTTTTTCCTCTACTTCTCTTACTTGCTTCTCAAAATCCTTTTTGAGCTCTTCCATGGCCTGGGACCAATTCGTATTTTTCTTGGAGGCTTTGAACGTAGGAGCTTTGACTTTATTGTCTTCTTCTGGTTGTATGTTTTGATCTTCTTTGTCACCAAAGTAAGATTCTATGGTCTGACTCTTTTTGTGCTGCTTGCTCATGATGTCAGCCAATTAGTTGTTATAAAGTCTTTGTTAAGGTAAGAGTCTGCTTCCAGTGTGGAGAATATACCGTCCCAAGTTTGGGGGGTTTGTACAGCTGTTTTCAGAGATACATCTAGGGACCTGTAAATTTTCAGTTCTTCCAAGGTGCTGTGATCAAGGGTGAGGTATTTACTCCTTTCCTGGCCTGTGCTCTGGTCTATGAGTGACCACGAGCACTTTTTTTTGTCTTGGAACTGTGAGGAGGATTTCCTCTCCACCACCACTACAAGCTCCACCATGCCAGTGCTCCTTCCTTGCCCTAGGACCACCACCCAGAACTGTGACCCAGATCCAAGCATGGGCAAAGCAAGAGAATCCTGCACCAGCAGGGAGATCCCTGCAATCCCCCTCTGATCAGCCACTGGATTCCCCCTCAGTCTGTGGGCTGGAAACTCTGGAAGCAACTGCCTCCGTGGGGCCGAGCTCAGAGACTCGGTCTGGGACCACCGCTCTTCTCTCTCACCACAGGCACAGAGTTTTCTCACTGACCTTCTAAGTTGTCTTTGGTGTGCATGGGTGGAGAAGTCTGAAACTGCCACAGCTCCTCATGATTCAGTCCTCTGAGGCCTGCTCCAGGTTCACTGAAGCCTGGCTTGCCTGAACACCCACACCGAACTGCGCTCCTCTCCCCACCCCACGTGATATACCTTTCTGATCAACTATCCAGGCTGTCTTGGGCTATAAATTTGTTTCACTCTGTCTTTTTGTGGGTTCTGGTGCTTTAGAATTTGTTTAGAGCCATTTTTTATAGGTATGTGGAGGGGTTTGGGGGAGAGCTCAAGCAAGTCACTGCTTTTACTCTGCCATCTCGGCTCTGCCTTTCTTGTTGTTTTTTGCATAAGACATTCCATCTCATGACTCTGGATGATGAGTCTTTTCACAGGCTATCCACCATTCCTAGAATGTTCTTCCTCATCTCAACCTTCTGGCTTCCATGGCTTCCTTCAAAACTCAGCTAAAATCCCACCTTCTGTAATAACCCGTGCCATGTCTTCCTTAATGCTACAGCCTTTCCTCTGAGATTATCTCCAATGTAACTTGTATACTTTTTGTCTGTACTTAGTTATTTCTATATTGTTTCCCCTATTAGACTGTGAGTCTTTTGAAGGTAAGTACTGTTTTTTGCCTTTCTGTGTATCCCCAGCATTTACACAACACCTGATGCGAAGTAGGGACTTAATAAATGTATGTTGGCTTGATTCAATTAGTCAATGCTTGGTACTGCTTGGATATGGTCTCTGCTTCTTGCTTGCTGCTTAGCTCAAATCCTTGGTTAGGGTACTGCTATGCTCTTACAGAAAGAGTAGGAACCCTCCCTAGGACTTGTGGAAAGAAGGAAAAAACCATATATTAAGCTCTTATAATATGCCAGGTATGAATGCTAACTGCTTAATAAATATTATCTCATTTGATCCTCACAACAAACCTGGGAGGTTATTATCTTTCTCATTTTACAGTTGGGGAAACAGAGGTTGAGTGACTTGCATAGCTTTAAGTGTCTGAGGTCGGAACTGAGCCTTATACAGAGTGCTGTCCTCTCAGTGAGAGATCTCAACTGACTTATGATGACTGTCCAATACACTTTTCACATTTGTATCTCTGTAGGTTTAACCATAAACCAAGTGACAGTCATTTTTCCTATAATCACCAAATTGCTCTAGATCTTGGAGTTCCCTAGTTTTAAAACTATATATCTCTTCTGTTCATCCATGTAAATGAACTGATAAGGAAATGTGTAAAGGTAGTATATGCCCAGAGGGCAAGTGCGTGCTAATTACTTCATTCCTGACCTTTTCACATGTAAATAGGGGCATTCAAAGTTTCACACCTCTTATGGTAATAGCTAGGATTTATATAGCTTTAAGGTTTGCAAAATACTTTACATATGGTATCTCATTTCATCCTCTTATCCTCTCAGTGAGGTATATACTATTATTATCCCCATTTTACAATTGTGGAAACTGAACCTGAGTCAAGTTAAGTGAAAAGGCAAAATCTGAAAGGTGCTTTGCCCAACACTCATATTAGAATACAAATACAGTTTTCACCCTCCTTGATGTTGAAAAGAGCTTGGTATAAAAATCTCTACAGATTTCTTACACATATCTTATTTGTGCTTCTTCTAGTTTAGTCCTCAAATACCCTTTGAATGACTTTGCTTAGTTGAGACTCTAGCCACTTACTACAAAATTATTTTCTGTCCCCAGTTTCTTGCTATTTTATAAGGCAATAATACTCATAATCAGCAAACATAATTTTCTATAAAACTTTAAAACAAATGTATATTTTAAACCAGTGGAACCTTTGGCTATCTTATCTCTCCACTTGGCCAATAGATTAAATGTTTGCTGGTTAAAGTGGTTTCTAGGCTCTTTTGTTCTTCTAATAGCAATTAATTTACATCTGCTCAACTTCTTTAGAAAAAATGTGTTAGTGTGTGTCAGTATATGAGCTTTGATCCACTTCTCAATTTTCAGCACCCAATAAGCATTAAATAGGTTGTCAGTTTGGAATTGCCTCAATTGCATTCCATTGTGTGCCATTTATTTTGATTTTTAATCTTTTTATTTGATATTGGTTTTCATTTTTGTTCCAACAAGTCAGTAGTCTGACTAAAATAGATAGATGATTCAGATTTAAATCCCACATCAGTAATTAATTGATTCCTTTCTATACTTACGTAATATAACAGAACCATATATCCCACAAAATTATATTTATTGTTATCTTTGGATGCAAGATCAAAGAAACCCTTAACTCCTTTATTTACCTCTTCAAGGAAAACCTGTGGTGCATTTTTCCATTTAGTTGAAACTTCACAAAATAGAAAAAATAATTGAAAAAAAAAATGAGCCTGCAGAGACCTTGGCATGAAACCCAGCTAAGTCATATTGTCTTAATATCATCTGCAGATAAAGCCAGATGGAGGACAAATAATAGAGGAGAAGTGGACTAGAACGGTTAATGGTTTTATTTTTCTTTTTAAGGGTAGCTTCTTTCTAAAAGTTTTATTGATGTATTTTTTTTACCACAATGATTTCCCAATATGTCTCCTCCCATTGAATCATCACTTACAACAAAATAAAATATTTAAATCAAACTGATCAACAAAACAATGGAATTTGAGGATATATGTATTCTATGCCCTTAATGCCTCAACTCGCTACTGAAAAGAGAAAAGTGTTTTGTTATTTACTCTCCAGGACTAACTTGGCCATTTCAGTTAATCTTGGTTCAGCTACCTTTTAGTGTTAATATTTACATTATTGTAGTAATTATGTATATTGTTCCCCTGATTCTGTTTTTTTTCCCACCTGACATTAGTTCACAGAATTCTTTCTGTGTCTTTCTGAATTCCCAATATTTATCATTTATTATGGCAAATTACAATTGCATTACATTTGCTAACCATCAATTTTTCTTACATTCCTCAATCCTTGGGCAACTACTTTCTTTCTAGTATTTTGCTATTATAAAAAGTATTAATACGACTATTTTGCTATACATGGCACCTTTTTTTTTTGTCTTTGAATTTCTAGGAGCATATATGGTATGAACAATTTAAGGACTTTCCTCATATAATTCTAAACTGTTTTTGAGAACAATTGGACCAATTCACAGTTCCACCAATAGCGTATTAGTATGTTTGGTTTCCCACAGCTCCTTCAACATTCACTATTTTCATTCTTTATTTTATTTTATTTTTTTGCCAATTTGATGGGTATGAAATGAAGCCTTGGAGATGTTTGAATTGATAGTTCTCTTATTAATGATTGAGAGCATTTAAAAATGTGGTTGTTGGTAATTTGCATTTATTCTTTATTTTTATTTTTTTTTAGGCCTTTGGGGTTAAGTGACTTGCCCAAGGTCACACAGCTAGTAAGTGGCAAGTGTTTGGTCTGAGGCCAGATTTTAACTCAGGTCCACCTGACTTCAGGGCTGGTGCTCTATCCACTGCACCACCTAGCTGCCCCTCATTTATTCTTTTGAAAAATGTTATTATCTTTTGACCACTTAACTATCATGGAATGGTAGTCACATATGTTTCAATTTCCTTTATATTTTGAATTTCAGACTTAGAGATTAGATTTAAAGATTTTTTTGATACAAACATTCTTTTTCCTATTTGACAGTTTCTCTTCTTAGGCTATTTGCATTAATTTTGTTGGTATACAAATTTTAAATTTTATATAATAAAATTATCCTTTATTTATGAGTTTTCCTCAACCATAGATCTGAAAGGTTCCTCATATTCTTCCCAAATTTTTTTATTATGATGTGAACTTTTAAGTTTTGGTTCCTTATCCATTGGAAGCATATTATGGTAAATGTATAAAATGATGGCCTAAACCTATTTTTCTGCCAAACTGCTTTCCAGTTTTCTTGAGTTTTTGACAAATGAACTGCCCTTCTCCAGTAGGTTATATTTTTGAATTTGACTCCCACTAGGCTACTATTTTTCTACATCTTGATTACCTAGTTTAATCTGCTGATTTATTTTTCTATTTTTTTAAATTAGTGCTAAATAGTTCTGATGATTACTGCTTTATTTACAACATAGTTTAAGATCAGGCAGCTGATACAGTGGAGAGTTCTGGACCTGGATTCAAGAAGATCTGAATTCAGATGTGACCTTAGACACTTACTAGCTATGTGACCTTAGGCAAATCACTTGACCTTACATTCATGGTTGAACTATTCTCAGGCCATGGCCCCCCCCATCTATCTTTGTTCCAGGTTAAAAAAAAAAGAAGTTTCTAGCTCTGTCCTTGTTTTTAAAACAGTTATTTAAAATTTTGTTTTTAGGTTAATCTAACTCCCTTTCATCCATTCTACGTTAGCCAAAATGGTTTACTTATTATTCTCTGACTTTGCTATGTCATCTCCCGTGTGTATTCCTTTGCATAGGCTGTCCCCCACATCTGAACTGCATTTGTTCTTCCTCTCTTCCTTTTAGAATATCTGGCTTCATTCATGCCTTAGCTCAAATGCTTCCTCCAAAAGGATCCCTGGAGCCCTTTAGCTGTCAAGGGAAAAGTTCTCACTTTCCCTTTTCCTAAACATTTTTTACAAATTTTTTTAGAAGAGGTTTAGGAAAGGGAAAATTATGGTTTCCATCCCTTCTTCCCTCCCCCATTATACATGGCTTTTCCCCCTTAGTCCTACCACCTTTTCGAAGATGGTGTTGAAAGACAAACATTGAAAGGAAGAAATTAGGGTAGTAATGGTAAATTGTTTTAAGCTAAGTCTGCGAAATGAAATTTGGAATGGGAGAAAACAGAAGGTGAACTTTGTTAGAGAGAGCAATAATTTGACTACATTTCTGTTCTGGAGTTCTAAATAATGAATACTGGTGCCAATTGTCTTGAATAAGTACATAGGCAGAAACTAACATTTCCTTTTTTCACACTCTGAGAGCAATTTGTTTTATCAATTTTGTAGAAACGGTGCCTTAGTATATATGTGTTGTGACAGATCCTTTCAGGTTAATTAGCTATTCACTATTAAGGGTCAGTAATCTTTCTAGCCCTCTATGCCATCAACATCATGAGGCTACAGAGTGAACCATGTATTTGAAGTCAGAAGACTTGGGTTCAAATTCTGCTCCTATCACTTATGACCTGAATGATCTTAGGTGAGTGGATTAAGCTCCCTGGACCTCAGTTTTTTAGATAATCTCAAAGACGCTTTCAGCTCTAAAATTATAACATTGGTCAGTAAATAAACATTTATTAAGTGCTCACTCTATGGCAGCCATTGTGCTAGGCATTGAGATAAAAGGCAAAAATTACCAAAAAAATACAATTTCTGAACTAAAAAAAAACTTAGATCAAGGGAAATACCATGTATACACATATAAGTAAATATAAGGTGATGGGTGCAGTTGTTTTGGACACTCCAGATCAACTGATTTTCTCTCCCAATTTAGATGATAGAAAATAAGGTAGCATATGATAGAGATGAGTTGTTAAGGTTTTAAATGAAGTGTAAGGGCAAGCTTATACTATTTGCAACCCACATTAGAAAGTGTGAAGAAGTCTTTAATTTAAGCCTGATGGATTGAGAAGGAGAGATTACAGTTGGATGACTGAAGATCAGCCAACCCAGGTGACAATTAAAAACTAGCTTATCAGCTCTGGAGACAGTCAGGGCAGCCTCAAGGAACACACTGGAGGAGAGCCAGCTATAGCAGAAGAATGCAACTCTAGAGAAGGAGATTATTCTTTGCCTTTCTCTTTATGCCTGTACCAAAGGTTAGTGATGGTTGGAGTGTAGCACTGGGTGGAGAATTTCTCTCTTCCCCTCCCTCCATCAACCACGCATCTTGCCTTGGAGCTACTCAGCCAGCAGGAAGCCCCGCATCTGGCAGTGATTATCAGTGGAGCCTGAAGACAGAGACTCCTGGAAGCAGAGAAGAGAGGCATCTAGGGATTTAAGGGAGAATTGACCCTGGCAGTCTACATTTGAGCTGCAGAGAAGAACAAATCCCAGGAAAACAGCTAAACACTCTGACCACCAAAGATATTGTGTCCAGGGGGAACTTTGTGAGGAAACTATAAGAAGAAAAAGGAAGTTAGGGACCTTCAGTGTGGTAGGTGTGAGCTGCCTTGGCCACATGTGTTTCTATGTATGAGCCTTATTACCCCTGCATTCTAAGTTTGTGCCAACTTTCCTGCTGAGTGCCCCAGGCCTGTCAGGAAGACTCATCTTTGGGAGTTCAAATCTGACCTCAGGCACTTATTAGCTCTGTGACCCTGGGCAAGTCACTTAACCCTGTTTGACTCCATTCTTATCTGTTAAATGAGCCAAAGAAGAAAATGGCAAACCACTCCAGTATTTTTGCCAAGAAAACCCTAAATGGGGTTACAAAGAATCAGATACAACTGAACAACAAGAAGCTTCATGTTTATGGAGGAAATGTTTTGTTGTTACTCTCCTATGTAACATGCCATTTAGCAAGTGTCTTTGTTTTGAGCTAATTGTGTCCTAGTTGATTTTAAAAGGTAAGTGCACCTGAGCTATAATTCTGTAAGTACAGATCCACAGAGTACCTTTGAACCCAGGGATTCTACCTGGTTATTCAACTTATCCTCTGTAAATACTGAGTTAGGGGATAGCTATAGAGGGGACACTACCACAAAATGTAGACGAAGTAAATACAGAAATATTACGTTGTGTGTTGGAGATGGGGAGGCAGTAGTGACTGGGGAGATCAAGCAGGGCCTCATGTGTGAGGTGGCATTTGTGCTGAGCTTTGAAGGGAGTTAGAGGATCCGAGAAGCTGATGTTGAAGAGAATTATTATGACATTCAAGTATTCCCAAGAGTTATTTGCATGCCATTCTAGGCATGGGGTACAGTCTGTAAGCCTAAGACATAAAAGGAACAAAAGCAAACGAGATTTGGAGAACAAGAGGAAGAGAAGAGGAAAGAGATGAAAAATAATAGGTATCTATGATGATGAAGAAAGGAATGTTTTAAGAAATATCCCCAGGTGCCTACATGGCTATTGATTTCTTTGAGAATAGAAGCAACATCATTAATTCCTTCAGACTGGGTGTCATTTAATATGCGTCAGGATGAATGTTAACTCACTGAACCTTGAGTAGCAAAAGTGTGTAAATGGAAGCTTAATTAACTCTTAGGAATACCTTAATCTTATAACAGGATTTGGTCTAAGAGGGAAGTCATCCTACAATGAAATAGTAGATCCAAGTGCACATACATATTCATGTGTTGGCAAGTTATAAATATTATACATTGCAAAATGAAGTAATAGAACTAGGGGGTCTTTAAGTTGCCTTCCAGCTCTTGTGTCCCCACGGTCCAGTGATTCCCTGATTCACATTTTTTGAAGGCTATAGATTCAGGTCAGGATTAAAGATTTGCAAATGTGGTTTTTGGTTCTTCTAACTTAAAGGCAATATTTCAGGAATTATTGTAGGCATAAAAATTGCATTTTCTATGCTCTTATTACTTAATAGTGGCCAAAGAGCTTATTTTTCATAGTTCAGAGAAAAACAATTTGCCCTTAGGTTAAGACCAATCACTAGACATTTCATCTCTTGGGTTATTTTGTTAGAAAAGCACAAGGGCAATACTTAAGCAGAGAGGTTTATAGGACGACCTTTGGGGCTTCAACTATGGGAGGAAGTTTATGGAGCATGAAAACTACTTCATGGCATACATGAAATCTCATTTTCTCATAGTGAATAGGAAATTTGTAGGAAGTCCTTCGAAGGAATCTTTTAGTTACCAGGACCCTGCTGTGGATAACTTCACCCCTAGACATATAGGGCTGGGATTTCCTAAGGTGTAGGCTTCCCTATTGTTTCCTCTTACCCAGCCTGCCATGATCTTACCTATGCCCTCAATGACCATTTCTATACAGATGACTCCCAAATGTATATATCTAAAATGTTAAAAGGATAAGGGATGATTTTTTAAAACTATACTGTTAGTCACTTGAAAAAATGCTCAATCTAACTATTAATCAAAAAGATGTAAATTAAAAAAAAAACTTTAAGGTATCCCCTCACACAAATCAAATGGCTGAAAAGAAATAAAAACAATGAAACTCATTTATAGCTGGGGAATTGCAAACTTGTAATATTTTGTAGGGCTCAGAAAGTACATAGAAAATCTGTATAAATAATCACCCTCTTTGACCTAATAATTCCTTGGTTAGGCCTTTTCTTTGAAAGTGTTATCAAAACAAACAAAAAAAAGAGTTATCTGTGCTAATAACTAGAGGTACTATCAAAATGAGGCACATTTGACCTCAGGCATGTAAAATCTAGTACTAAGGCCTCATTTGTGTAGTAAAAAAAAATTAAACAAATTAAGAAAAAATTAAGAATTAATGTCAGATCAGTGTCATGGTCTACTTTGAATCAAATATCTAATTTGTCTTCATTAAATAGAAGACTATTGATTTCCAGAGTGATTGTTAGAGGATTTATAGTGATCAAGAGTGAGGTTGTTTTATTGTTTAATCTAATTAAAACAGGTATATTTTTGTTTACCACTAACAAGACTGAAAGAGAAACAGTTATGTTGAAATGCAATTACCAAAATGTTAATTAAAAAAACAAGAAGCTTACAAACCTCAACCCTTGCTACAAAACATGTTGGAAGTTGCTTGGGTCAGGGGCTATCCTGATTAAGTAGAGAGCTTTGCCTATCTGTACCTCTTTCCAAGCATAAATGATTGTATATTATTAAATTACCTCTGACGGATTTTAACTAAAATGCAGACTATAGATTGTTTTCTTCCACAAGTATCAGTGAGATTTGGTGGGATAAAATCAATGTCTGAAATGTAACTCTGGGTGGATATGCCTTATTAAAAAGAAACAGGATAGTTTAAAGGGGAAAGTTGGGGTAACATTGTATAGTAAGAAGTTCTACTTGTAAGGAGAAATTACCAGAGTAAGGAAACGTTACTGAGAATATTTGGGTGAAGATCAGTGGAGGGAGAAAGAAAGATGACTTTGCCATTCTGATATACTGCAGACCACCTAGAAAAAAATGGAAATTAACGAGGAATTTAGGAAACAGATCACGAGCCTCACACAATATAGCAATGATGGGGGATTTCAGTTATTCAGCTATCTGGTTAAACTCATCCTTTGTCAAAAGCCGAGCAGTTAATTCCCCTTCCTTTGTATTTTAAGGGCTTACTCCTGCTTACGTGCAAAATTTGTTGTTTATGAATTGAATTTTTAAATCTAACCATTGTGTATCTTGGCCTTGGTTCCGCCTCTCGCCCCCACACACTCTGCCCCACAACCCCTGGAGACTATCTATGCATTCTTTCAAATGGTATTGCTTTTTCCTATGTTCAGAAGTTCTGCATAGCTATATTGTATGATTGCTTGCATTATGGTGCTCAGGTTTTTTGATTTGTCACATTCTTCTGGGAGATCTAAAATCCTTAGGTTGTCTCTATTAATCCTGTTTTCAAGAGCAATATGTTTTGCTTGAATAGACAGCATGTTTTCTTTTAATGTTATTGCTTTTTTCTTTTTTTCTTCTTCTAGGTTATCCTTCATTTCTGTGTAGTTGCCTTCCTGGTCATCCCTTTGTGTTTATTTCTTTGATGAGACTTGCCATTGAAGACACAAGTTTTTTTTATTTTTTGTTCTGCTAATTATTTCTGTTGTGCAAGCCATAAATTCTGGTCTCATAATTTTAATTTCTCTTTTAAACAGTGTGTTGTTCTTCCATGTTCTCCTCAAATTTCATAAAGTCCTCTGTCTTATCAAGTGCTTAGTCATTTTCCTTTGTTTTGCAGTATTTATTCACAGATGTCTGAACTCATTTGCTATATCTGGAGGTCATATTTCTTTCTGCTGTTAGTATTTTCCTTGTTTACTTATTTGCTTACTTTGGAAGTCTTTGCATTTTCCTTCTTCTGAGATCTTTAGTAATTTTAGTCTTCTTTTTACTTATTTTCCCCTCTTGCTCACTTTCTGACTCCCTCCCGTCCCCTTCTTTCCTCCCAGAGACTGGATCTTGAAGTGTCTCAGTTTCCTCCCACACTAGACAATTCCTGGTTTGCCTTCCAAGATCTCAACCCCAACTGACTTTTTCGGGGACAAAACTGGTCCCTGTTGGATAATGGGTTCTTTACCAGGCTTGGTAGTGTACCACACACCCCTGTACAGCTTCTCCCACACAGTTCCTTCAGTTTCTCAGTTTCCTGGCCTGACAACTCAGAGTGCTACCGTGCTAGTGCTATTGAGACAGAATTGATTTCTGTCATTTTGAGTTTGGGCTTTGGCCACTTTGGGAGAAGGGGGGAGGATTGGGATTGAGCTTTTTTCAAACTCAGACATGTGTCCTCCTTTTCCTCTATTCCTCCACTCTCCTGCAGAGATTTTTTTGTATCACAGCACACTGCCAGGACCTACCTGTCATGGCCTCAGTATAGTCTGAAGCTTGGATCTGCAGGGCACTGAAAAGAGGAGGAGGAAGACAAAGTTGCATTTTGTTGCAACCCAAGATTAGACTGGTGCATTTTTTGGGAGGGGGCAATTGGGGTTAAGTGACTTGCCCAGGGTCACACAGCTAGTAAGTGTCAAGTGTTTGGTCTGAGACTGGATTTGAACTCAGGTCCTCCTGACTTCAAAACCGGTGCTCTATCTGCTGCACCACCTACCTGCCCCTGGCTGGTGCACTCTTGATACTAGGCATGAGGGGAGAGGGAAGAGTACTGAGTGAGCTCAAGGTAGGTGTTGGTTTATTATTATTGTTGCTGACCTTTTTTCAGTGTCCTTTTGTCCTAGATCATGGAGATAGTTGAAATTGCTTTATCTTTGGCACATAATTGTTGTGTTGGAGAGGCTTGGAGAGGTCATGAGCACCAGGGAAAATATCCCATCCTTCATCTTCTTGGTATGTGATCCAGAAGTCAGCTAATAATTTCTTGAATTGCCATAATTTCATAATGTCATACTTCAAAAGGTAGAATAAACAAAGATAAATTCTATTACAAATTCTATTACAGATCACTCACAGAGAGGACTAGGTTGTGGGGGTAAAAATGATGGCAACCTTGGGGGAAAGTGTCCATTCCCTTCTAGAGTTTGTGATGGAGGAGAGAAAGCCAGGCATAGTCTGCATTGCATCTTAGATTTTGGAAGAAATTTCAAATGGTTCAAAGGAAGGAACAGTAGGATTTCATGGACTAATATTCTATTGGAGAATTCAATCCAGTTTAGCTGGGATATGCTCAGGAATGAAATTCTGGAGACACAGAGGTAATCAATTCCAACTAGGAGGGAAAAGTAGGATTTATCTGAAGAGACTGATGTGAAAGCAAGGAAACTCATCAATGACTCAAATTTTAAGAAGAGAGGTACAGAAGATGGAGTAAGTCCAGGTAACAGATGGTGACTCCAAGAGTCACAATTGCACAATTCTATAAAAGGGGTGACAACAGTGTTAAAAGTCATAATGAGCTGAGGCTAATGATAGAAGCTAAAGGCAACAAAAATATCTTTTAAAAAAAAGATATATTGGGAGAAAAGGGAAGATCAAAGAAAAAATAGGAATTCTTTTGAGGATAGATGGGATGATGATAACTGACAACAGAAAAAGGTAGAACATCTCATTTCTTATTGAGTTCAGTTTTCTCTGCCAAGAAGAAGGATTTTTGCGTTGGAAATGAATGAAGTATTTAACAGGGAATAAATATATAAGATAAGTAAGAGCATAGGAAATGGTACCTTATTACTCTTAAATTCAAATCATCTGGCTCATATGAACTACATCCACAGTTATTGAAAGAAATGGTAGATGTTACTTTTACTGTCAGTAAAAGATAGATGTTATGATTACTATCAGTAACATTTGGAAAATTGTGGGAAAGAAAGAGAAAGGTACTAAAGATTAGGAAAAGGTATATGTCCCAATTTTCAAAAAAGAGAAGAAAACATAGTCTGTAAACCGTAGGCCAGTGAGTTTGACTCTGATTCCTGGGAGAATCTAAAAGATCAGACAACAATTAAATGAGTTCAATGATCTTGATAGGCTAGACTTTAGGCTAAATCTTATGTGAGAAAACTCAATAGGGATGAATGTAAACTCTTGCATTTCAGTACAAAAAAATATCAACCTCACTTGTATACAGTGGTGAAGCATGGTTAGATAGCATTTGTTCTGAAAATGAATTGGATTTTTAGTAGACTGCAAGCTCATATGAGTCAGCAGTGTGATGTAGCAGCCAAAAATCTCATGTGATCTTGGGCTGCATTAAGAGGAGTCTGGCTTCCAGGAAGAAAGGGATGATAGTCCCACTATACTCTGCCCTCATCAGACCTTTTCTGGAATATTATGTTTAGTTCTGGAGACCATGGTTTAAGAAGAACACTCATAAGCTGGAGAGTGTCCAGAGGAAGCAGCCAGATAGGTAAAACATTTTGAGCCCAAGGCATGAGAATCAGTTGAAGGAAGTGGCCATGCTTAATTTGGAAGAAAAAAAAAAGACTCATTGGGACAGATAGCTGTCTTCAAGTATTTGAAGGGTCCGTATGAGGACGATAGATTAGATTTGATCTGTTTGACCCTAGAGGATAGAATCAGGAATAACAGGTAGAAATTACAATGAATTCAATTTAGACTTGATGTCAGGAAAAATAAAATTTAACAATTAGAGCTGTCCATAAGAGGAACAGACTGCCTTGAGAAGTGGTATGTTATCCCTCCTTAAAAGTCTTCAAGCAAAGGCTGGATTATCACTTGTGTATATTGTAATAGGGATTCCTGTCAGGTATGGACTGGACAAAATAGCAACTGAGGTCTTTCCAGTTCTCAGATTCTGTGATTCTGATAGTAGTGTTATAACATGTTTTTTTCTATACTTCTCAATCTACATCCCCACATATGGTAGTCCTGTGACTGTGCATGGTGCTAAGTAATACCTCTCAGGTGCTTAGGGATAGACATCAACCCCCTAGTCCTTGGCCTGTCCTCAGGTGCAAAGGCAATTGTGTGGTATATTCTGATATTACCTAATAAATTATCACAAATATAGGTACATTAATTAATGATCTCTGAGTCCCTACCCCAGTATATGAAAACTAGAGAAAATCCTTTTGCCATAATCTTTCTTTCCTCTCTCAGGCTCAAATCCCAGTCTCATAGGCTTAGAGAAATATCACTATTACTGCCTATATGATTTATTAATAGTAACAAATAAAGCTAAAAAATAAATTAATATTTCAATGATGTGTTGGCTGTGAGAAAGGTCAGATCCAGAATTACATCAAACTATCTGCTGCAATCACTAACTCCTCTAAAACAGTGGAACCACAGTTCAACAATTCATTTTCCTCAGGGTGGTTCTTTACATTTTTCAGGAAATTTTGGCAGAGTATTTTCTTCACAAGATAAGAGTTAAACTCATTTCTCTCAGAATATCTCACTATACTCTCTCAAAGATGACAGTTCACTTTTGCTGTTTCTTACAGACTCTTCATTCATGACAATTAAGTATTGGAATATCCTCAGGAAAGAATTTATGTTAATCTCTTTTCATTGCTTCTTTTCTTTCCATCTCTCCAGTGATGATAGTAAACTGCCATTCCCCACAAATCTCATTCTTTTTCCTTTAAAGGTATAGCGACAATATCCAAGGTCTCCATTAGAGGGATTTTAAAGCTAGATTTAAAATTTTAAAGCTACAACCAGCATCATTGTCTGGAACATAGTTTATGTTTGGCAGAAGCTTGCTGATTATATAATATAATGCTATTAAGACTAAGTATGAGCAATGTAAAGAGATTTGGAATGATCTTTGTAAAATTATACAAAGTTAAAAAAAAAAAAGAACCAGGAGGAGGAATTTGCATACTATGACCATAAAAAAATAAAGTAAATTAGAATAAATGGGCAAGGAATTTAGATAAGACACTGAATTATCCTAGCCCTCAGGTTCCTCATCGATAAAATGAAGAGGTTGGACTAGATGACATCTAAGGTTTCTTTTAGCTTTAAATCTTTGATCTTATGACTTGGAGAAATTAAAAATTGTTTTGGTATTTTCTATGTTAAAATATATTAATTTAAATGGAAATTGCCATTAAGCAAGTTTAGTTTGGTGGCATTAATTTAAAAACTTAAAAAAATTCTTTGACTGGTTTTATTGCCCATCTGGTGAGAAACTATTATTTTAAAAAAATATTTATTTATTCAAAATATTTTATTTTTTCCTCAGTTACATGAAAAGATGATTTTTAACATTCTTTTTTTAACAAATTTTGAGTTCCAAATTTTCTTTCTCTCTCCTCCACCTCTCCCCTTCCTGAGATAGTAAGCAATTTGATATAGGTTATACATGTTCAGTCATGCAACACGTATTACCATATTAGTCATGTTGCAAAAGAAGACATAGACTCAAATAAAAAAAAGGAAAAAAATACAGAAAGTGAAAAATAGTATGCTTCAATCTTCATTCAGACTCCATCATTTCTTTTTCTGGGAGTGTATATCATTTTTCATCATGAGTCCTTTGGAATTGTCTTGGATCATCTATTGTTGA
The DNA here is from genome assembly GCF_900497805.2 of Vombatus ursinus. NCBI lineage: Eukaryota > Metazoa > Chordata > Mammalia > Diprotodontia > Vombatidae > Vombatus > Vombatus ursinus. The sequence continues at coordinate 4,659,700 of NW_020940355.1, forward strand.
GAATAGTTAAGTCATTCACAGTTGATCATTGTACAGTATTGTTACTACTATGTACAATGCTCTCCTGGTTCTGCTCATTTCACTTTGCATCAGTCCATGTAAGTCTTTCTAGGTTTTTCTGAAAGCATCCTGCTCATCATTTCTTATAGCACAGTAATATTCCATCACAATCATATACCACAACTTGTTCAGCTATTGTCCAATTGATGGACATCCCCTCATTTTCAAATTCTTTGCCACCACAAAAAGAGCTGCTATAAATATTTTTGTACAATAGGTCCTTTCCCCCTCCCCCCCTTTTTATTCTCTTTGGGATATATACTTAGTAATGGTATTGCTGGATGAAAAGGGATGCACAGTTTGACTTCTCTTTGGACATAGTTCCAAATTGTTCTATAGAATGGTTTGATCTATTCGTAATTCTACCAACAATGCATTAGTGTCCCAATTTCCTCACATCCCCTCCAACACTTATTATTTTCCTTTTCTGTCATATTAGTCAATCTGACAGGTATGAGGTGGTACCTCAGAGTTGTTTTAATTTTCATTTCTCTAATCAATAATGATTTAGAGCATTTTTTCATATGATTATAAATAGCTTTGATTTCTTCCTCTGAAAATTGCCTGTTCATATCCTTTGACCATTTATTGGTTGGGGAATGATTTGTATTCTTATAAAGTTGAATTAGTTCTGTATATACTTGAGAAATGAGGCCTTTATCAGAGACACTTGCTATAAAAATCATTTCCTAGCTTTCTGCTTTCCATCTAATCTTGGTTGCATTGGTTTTGTTTATATAAAACCTTTTTAATTTGATGTCTTCAAAATTATCCAGTTCACATCAAGTAATGCTCTCTGTCTCTTGTTTGGTAATAAATTCTTCCCTCCTCCATAGATCTGACAGGTAAACTATTCCTTGCTCTCTTAATTTGCTTATGGTGTCACCCTTTATATGTAAATCATGTTCCCATTTTGATCTTCTCTTGGTATAAAGTGTAAGATGTTGGTCTATACCTAGTTTATGAATTACTATTTCCTAGTTTTCCAAGCAGTTTTTGTTAAATAGTGAGTTCTTGTCCCAAAACTGGGGTCTTTGTTTTTATCGAGCTCTACATTATTATGGTCATTTGCTAGTGAGTATCATGTACCTAATCTATTCCACTGATCCACCACTCCATTTCTTAACCAGTACCAGATGGTTTTGATGATTACTGCTTTATAATACAGTTTGAGATCTGGTACAGCTAGGCCACCTTCTTCGACATCTATTTTCATTAATTCCTTTGATAGGCTTGACCTTTTGTTCTTCAAGATGAATTTTGTTATAATTTTTTTTCCATCTCTATAAAATAATTTTTGGTAGCTTGATTGATACGGCACCGAATTTAATTTAGGTAGAGCTGTCATTTTTATTATATTGGCTTGGCCTGCCTATGAGCAATTAATATTTTTCCAATTATTTAGATCTGACTTCATTTGTGTGAAAAGTGTTTTGTAATTGTATTCATATAGTTTCTGGGTTTGTCTTGGCAAATAAGCTCCCAAGTGTTTTATGCTGTCTACAAGGATTTTCTCTATCTCTTGCTGATGGACTTTGTTGGTAATATATAGAAATGTTGATGATTTATGTGGATTTATTTTACATCCTACAACTTTACTAAAGTTGTTAATTACTTCAACTAGTTTTTTAGTTGATTTTCTAGGATTTTAGTTGATTCTCTAGGATCATATCATATGCAAAGAGTGATAGTTTTGTTTTCTCATTGCCTATTCTAATTCATTTAACTTCTCTTTCTTGTCTTATTGCTATAGCTAACATTTCTAGTATAATATTGAATAATAGTGGTGATAATGGGATTAATTTTTAAAATAAATCATTGAATTAAAAAAAATCTATATATCCCACCCTAATCTTTCTCCTGAACTCCAGTCCTGTATGTCTGTTTCTGGACAATTCTACCTCCAACCCTCTCAAACTTAGTGTAACCAAATCAAGATTCATTTTCCCCAAATCTACCTCTCTTCAAACTTCCCCATTTCTATTGAAGGCACAACTATCCTCCTAATTATGCAGACTGGTAACCTGTAATCTTTGACTCTTGCCTTTCTCTTACTCCCCATATGCAATCACTAGCCAAATTTCATTGCTGCTCCCTGCAAAACCTCTCTCACATCTGTCCCCATCTGTGCGTCTTTACCCTATTTCAGGCCTTCATTATCTCTTCCCTGGACTATAGCAATAGTATCCTAATTGGTCTCCCGGATTCCAATTTTTCTTTTCCTTTCTAATTCATCTTATAAATAGTTGCCAAATTGATAGTTCCAAAACTCAGATCTGACCACGTCACTACATCCTATTCAAAATTCTTTAATCGCCCTCTACTGATTCTACGATAAAGTACAAACTCTTTAGACTGAAATATAAAGCCCACCATAATCTGGCTTTCACTTATCTTTCTAGACTTACTTTGTATTACTCCTATTCACACATTTTCCATTCCAATCTAAGTATTGAATTGGCATCTTGCCAGCCTTTCTCCATACACATCTTTCTAATCTTTCTATTTCCTATCTCTGTGCCTCTGCATTAGGGGATCAAAAAGTGAGCATTAAATACACACACACGTACATACAAATACAGATATATAATATGTATATATTCACACATATATGTGTGTCTGTTTATACAGACACACAGACAAATTTTTGTAAAGCTGCCATGCATAGCTGAGATTCAGCTATGCATGGCAGCTTTACAAAAATTTGACCATGTGCTAGAGCAAAAGTCCTTAAAGTGTTCTCCAAGGAGTTCAGGAGGTTCCCAGGATTCTGTGAAGTCAAAAATATTTTTATAATAATATTAAGATGCTATTTGCCTATTAAAATACTCCTCTATTTTCCAACTACATATCTATTTGAGGCTAAATTTTCTTCATATGCTTTAAAAATAATTTTTAAGATCATAAAGAAATATTGAGACAAAATTGAGAATCACTGAGCTAGGTCATAAAAACCTTATAAACAAATTCAGAAAGTAAGAAATACTGAACAACTTTTACTGATCAGGAAGTAAGAAAAATACAATCAATAAAGGGCTTTTGAATAAAAATTTAAAATTTAATTGGAGAATAAATTTGTCCTAAAGAATCAGTGAGTCAAAAGACAAATTATAGAAATAGATAAAATCATCAAAGAGAACTACAGCGGTAAAACAACATACCCTTAGGGGAAATTTTGTATCTCCAAACACTTTTATTAATGTAAAAAAGAAAGAATAGATCAATGAGTTAGGCATGTAACTAAAAAAACTAAAGCTAAAAAAGCAACCAGTTGAAAAACTCTAACTAATCACCAAAATAGAAATTGTAAAATTCAAAGAAGAGCATAACAAAATTGAAAGCAACCCCATACCCACTGAATTGACAAATCAACAAGTATTATTTTGGGAAAAAACACTAGTAAAATAGACAAATCACAATTATTTTGATTTTTTTTAAAGGAGAAAAACAAATTGCCAGCACCAAAAATCAAAAACAAGAATTTACAATTGTAGAAGGTATAAAGGAAATTATTTAAAACTATTTACCCAATTATATGCCAAGAAACTGTTAACAAATGAAATAGGTTAATATTCACAGTTATAAAAAACATCTAGATGAACAGAACGAGAAATAGAGAATTTAAATAACCAAAACTCATTAAAAGAAATTGAATGGGGTAGCTAGGTGGCGCAGTGGATAGAGCTCCAGTCTTGGAGTCAGGAGGACCTGAGTTCAAATCTGGCCTCAGACACTTTGACACTTACTACCTGTATGACCCTGGGCTAGTCACTTAACCCCAATAGCCTCACCAAAAAAGCAAAAAAAAATTGAATAAGCTCTAAAGGAACTCATAAAAGAAAACAAACCCCAGGACCAGATAGTCACAATTGAGTTCTCTTAAACATTTAAAGAAAAATTAATTCTGATATTTCATAAACTTTTTGCCAAAATAGAAAAAGAAAGTTTCCTGCTTAATTCCTTCTGTCACAGAATTATGGTCTTAATACCTAAACGAGGGAAAGACAAAGCAGAGAAAGAAAAGGTAAACCAATATCCCTGAAGAATATTGATGTAAAAATTAAATTATTACTAAATTATTAAAGAAATTTCAAATAAAATGTTAACTAAGAGTGTATAGAAATACATGAAACATCATACAGGTTGGATTTATACTAAGAATGTATGATGGTTCAATATCAGCAAAAACTATAGACGCAATAGACCAAATTAATCACAAAACAATAAGAATCACATGATATGTCAATATGTTCAGAAAAGATCCTAGCAAAATATATCAATTATAACATAATTTAAAATACATTTATTTCTGTTAAAACACTAAAAATCATAGAAATAAATGGGACATTCCTTTATATGGTAAACAGTAACTCTTTAAATAGCAAGTCTGCATCATTATTATGTTTACTATTATTGTTGTTGTTATTTTGGTGATAAACCAGACTATTTATTTTATTATTTAACTTATGTTTTGTTTGATCCAATTATCAAGCATTTATATGTTTTCTCTTCAATTTCTCATATCCCCTGGAAAATAAATAGAAAACTTTTGTAGCAAGTAAGCATACTCAAGCAAAATAAACTCCATTTTGACTTATGTCCAAAAATGTATATCTCATTCTGTATATTACTCCATCACCTCTTTGTCAAGGGAGTAACAGTCTTTATTATTGATCCTCTGAAATTATAATTGATCATTATGTTAATCAGAATTCTTGTCTTTCAAAATTGTTCAATTTTACGATGTTGTTATAATATAGGGTTTCCCAAATACTCATGGAGTTTTTAAGCTTTAACAGTTTAAAACAGTCTTAAGACTTTTGGGACACCGTGTCTAAATTGTTTTCCTGGTTCTTCTCAATTCATCATGCATCAGCCCCTGAAAATCTTCCAAGGTTTCTCAGAAACCATCTCCTTCTTAATTTCTTAGAGCATAATAGTATTTTATTACATTCATATACCATAATTTGTTCAGCCGTTCCCCAATCAATGGACAACCCTTTAGTTTCATGTTCTTTGCCTCTATAAAAAAGGTTGCTATAAATATTTTTGCACATATACAATCTTTTTTCCTCTCTTTGATCTCCTTGGGGTATTGACCTAGCAGAGGTATTGCTGGGTCAAAAGGTATATACTCATGATTTATTAACTTTTGGCACATAGTTCCAAATTACTTTCTGGAATGACAGTACGACTTCAAAGCCCCACCAAAGCCCCATCAATGTTCCTATTTTCCTGCAACTCTTTCAATATTTTGTCATTCTCCATTTTTATCAACTTTGCCAGTCTGATGGATGTGACGTGGAACTTCAAAGTTGCTTTAGTTCATATTTCTCTAATTATTAATGATTTAGAGCAGAGGGGTCAAAATCACAGATGTAACCAGGAAATGTTTAAGAAAATTAAAAAAAATGTAATTCAACATAGATTATGTTAATTTGTGTTTTTTAAGTCAACATGCTAACTGCGGATATGCATTTCTATTTGAGTTTGACAATATAGATGTAGAACATTTTTTTCATGCCAATAAAATAAAAATGATAATACTACCTAAATCAATTTGCTTATTCAATACCATACAAATCAAACTAAAGTAATTCTAAAGTATTACTTTATGGAGTTAGAAAAAACAAGAACAAAATTTACCTAGAAGAACAACAGATCAAGATTCTTAAGAGCAGTAATGAAAAAAATTGGGAGGGAAGAGGCCAAATAGTACTCTGTTTGAAACTAGATTATAAAGCAGTAATCATAAAAAAAAAACAACAAACTGTTATTCATTTAAAAAATAGAAAAGCCCATTAGGAGAATATACCAGATGCTTAATATTCAGAAATAACTGAACATAGTAGTTTATTATTTTATAAGAAGAAGGGAATAAGCATTTGTTATGTGCTTACTGTGTGCCAAGAACTGTTAATTGATTTAGAAATATTATTTTATTTGATCCCCCAAAGATCCCAGGAACTGGAGTGAGGACTCACTATTCAACAAAGACTTCCAAAAAACTGGAAAGCAATATGGAAAGTTCCAAAGACTCAACTAAAAAATTAGTCAAAACAATGAATAATTTTAGCAAAGTAGCAGGATATAAAGTAAATTCACATAAATCATCAGTGTGCCTATGTGTCACAAACAAAACTCTGCAAGAAGAGATAGTAAAAAATACCCCATTTAAAATAACTCAAGGCAGTATAAAATACTTGGAAGTACACTTACCAAAACAAACCCAGGAACTATATAAACAAAATTATTAAAAAACCTTTTTATACAAATAGAATCAGATTTAAATAGTTGGAGAAATATTAATTGTTCATGGGTAGGCAGGCCCAATATAATAAAAATGGCAATTTTACCCAAACTAATTCATATATTCAATGCCATCCCAATTAAATTGCCAAATTTTTTTTTACTGAATTAGAAAAAATAATAACAAATTCATTTGAAAAACAAAAAGTGAAGAATATCAAAGGAAATAATGGAAAAAATGTAAAGGAAGGAGGTTTAGCAGTACCAGATCTTAAACTATATTAAAAGGCATTAATTATCAAAACTACCTGGTACTGGCTGAGAAATAGAAAGGTAGATCAATGGAATAGAGTAGACATACAATTTGCAACAGCAAATAAACATAATAACTTTGTATTTGACAAGTGTAAAGACTTAAGATTTTGGGATAAGAATTCATTATTTGGTAAAAATTGTTTGGAAAACTGGAAGGCAGTGTGGCAAAAACTGGGCATAGACTAATATCTTACACCATTTACCAATATAAGGTCAAAATGGATGTATGACCTAGATATAAAAGGAGATTTTACAAGAAAATTAGAACATGAAACATATTACTTACCAGAATTATGGATAGGCAAAGCATTTATGAAAGTTTTTGTACGAATAAAGCAAATATAGCCAACATCAGAAGGAAAGCAAGAAATTGGGGGGAAATTTTATAGGCAGTTTATCTGATAAAGATCTCATATCAAAAACATATAAAGAACTTTGTCAAATCTATAAGAATATGAGTCATTCCCCAATTGATAAATCATCAAAGGATATGAACAGGCAAGAAATCAAAACAATTTATAGTTGAATAAAAAAGTGCTTTAAATTATTATTGATTAGAGAAATGCCAATTAAAACAATCTTGAAATATCATTTTGTACCTACCAGATTGGTTAAAATGATTGAAGGGAAAAGTGACAAATGTTAGAGGAAATATGAAGGCAGCATGGGAGAAATTAAATTTAGACTAAGCACCGACACCATATACTACAAGAAGCTCCAAATGGATATATATGTGTATGTATATACATACATATATGTGTCACATCAAAAACATTAGAAATCAATAAGAAAGATACCTTTTGAAAATATGGATTGAGGGAGAGTTCATGACCAAAAGAGGGACAGTGAAAATCACAGAAGATAAAATGGACTATTTTGATGATTTAAAATTGGAAATGCTTCTTCACAAACAAAATTGATGCAGTTAAAATGAGAAAATGAACAATTACCTTGAAAAGAAATCTTTGCAGTAAGTTACTTTGATAAAATTCTGATATCTAAGATATAGAAGAAATGGATTCAAATGCAAAAAAAGTCGTTCTCCAATAGACAAAAATTTGTAAAAGGATATGAATAAGCAGTTCTTAAAAGATGTTCAAAATATCAACAAATGTTCCAAATCACTAATAATTAGAGAAATGAAAATTAAAACAACCTTGGGGTTCCAACTAAAACTCAAATTACAATTGTTGGTGGCATTGAGAGAAAACAGGCACACAAATGCACTGCTAGCCAAATGGTGAATTAGTAATTTTGGAAAGCAAAGGGAAACTATTTCCCCAAAGTCACTAAATCATGCATACCCTTTGATCCAGCCATAATGCTTCTGGACATATACCTCAAAGAGATCAAAGAAAGAGGGAAAGGACCTATGCATTAAAAAAAATAGCAATACTTCTTATTGTAGCAAAAATCTGGAAACTGAGGAAGTGTCTATTAACCAGGAAATAGATGAACGTATAATTATATATGAATGAGATAGAATATTGTTGCCCTTTAAGAGAAGACAAAAGTGATAGATTCAGGGAAAACTGAGGAGACTCATGAATTGATGCGGAGTTAAGAGAACAGAACCAGAAATATAACTTATATACTAATGTCTTTTTAAACACCTTTGAAAGATTGAAGAACTCTGACCAATTCAGTGACCAACTACTGTTCCAGAGAGCTGATGAGGAATCAGATTGCTCCGCACCTGATGGAAAGGTGGACAACTTGAGTGGCACATTAAGTTATGTACTTTCAGATATAGACAATGTGTGGATTTTTTGCTGTTATTGTTGCATGACTATGTTTTTTTTGTTATGAGGAAGGGTTGCTTTTTTTAATTGGGGGAAGAAATTGGGAAGGGATGTCAAAAAAAAAGAAAGAAAGAAAGAAAAGAGGGTCACTATGGCATTTCTTTTAATACAAAGAGAAAATAAGAGGTTCAGAAGGAGACAGACAAACAGGACTACTCTGAAATTAACATATTGAATGTATTATATTCTCTTGAAAAGGCAAATTGTATGAAACAGATTCATGGTTCCAGATATAATCCTTTTTTCTGTTCTTTTGTGTATATGGAAATGCTAACATTTTGATGATGTTTGTAAAGTACAGAATAACAAAAAAATAATATTATTTGAAAATGAAGGCTATCTCTCACAGAGAGACAGTTTGGTATGGTAGGAAAAAACACTACATTAGGTGATTGAAATTCTGAGCTCTGAGCTTTTATCCATTACTTCTAAGCCATGTGGCATTGGCAAAACTTCTTTTGGGCCTTAGTTTCCCCATCTGTAAAATGAGCATTTTATGTGCCCCCTCCCATAAATTATATTGATCTCTTTGCCTCTCCCTTCTCTCTTTATCCTTTTCTCTTTGAGGAGCCCCCATAAAGGGTTGATATGAATAGTTAAGAGTTCAATTACAATGCTCAATATATTAAAAAAAAACCCTCAATAAATGTTTACTGATTACTTGATCAATTGGTTTCAGAGAAGAAAGGACAGCAATTTCCTCCTGTAGTTTTTGCAACATAAGAGCGATCAAACAGGTCAGTGTACTGCCAGGGAGAATATAGGTTTAAAGATAAGTCTTCAGTTTCCAGGACACACTATTTTCATCATCTCAAAAGACCATATTTGTCTCTGCTGCCTGCAGACAATGTAGGCCTGGTGAGGGGGGTGGGGATGAAGCTCAGGGTAGGAGCAGCTAGGTTGCAGTAGGAGGGGAGGGAACACAGAAATTGGGAACAGAAGTGGGCACGCGAATGGTTCATCTCAGCTGTGTGTTCATTCAGATGCACACAGATTAAAATGTCCTTCCTTACATTTGTGCGTACATGTGAGAAAGCAAGGATATAAAGTGGTGCCCATTTCATACTTAATAAAATATCTATCAAAATATCAAAATAAAATATCTATCAAAATAACAATATCAATTTTTAAACATTTATTATGTGTAAATGAGTCATAAAATGGTCCTTCCCAAACCCTTAAAAAGCTAAACCAGTCACCAACATTTACTTAAAATGAAATTTCTTGAATTGGTCATCTTTGAAGTGGTGGCAAACATAGGGGTGGCCAGGGTTTCCAGCATTCCTGTACTTTAACTGAATATAAAGGCAGTGTGGCACAGTGGACAGAGCTGGATTTGTAGTCACAGGATACAGGTTCAGTTTTTAATGCTGTTGTTCACCACCGGTGTGACATTGGACAAGTCACTTAACCTCTCTACGTCTCAGTTTTCTCATCTACAAAATATTTCCATTTCAGTTCTCAGTCTATGATCCTAGTCTTCCAAAGACATCTGAATTTTTAGACAATGATCTGACTTTTTTCTCTTGTTTTGTGTGGAGAGGTCAGAGAAAGGGAAGGGGATGGATTACAAAAGGAAAGTGTATGAAATAAGCAATAATTTGTCCAAAAGCCATAAAGGGACTCCCTTCACGTATTTCTGCATGTTTTGCATCTGCAACAGAGAAATGAATGTATTTCTTCTCCCAGATAGTGATACTATTTACATTTAATTTCATTGCTATGGTTGTAGTCACAGAGCTTAGTCGGGAGAAGAAAGATGAATACAGTGGAGTGGATGGGTGGAAGTGAGATGGCACTTGGTCATAGAATGCAGGTTTTATGAAGATATAGTAATGCTGCTCCAACATTTCCATGGGCCTCTAAGACAGTGGTGTCACACTCAAATAGAAACTGAAGCCACTAATCTATAGATAAGGGAGACTTTGGTCCACATATTGACTTAGTTTTGAAATAGAATATTATCTATGCCTTATTGTATTTTTAGCTATTTTGGGAAATGCAAACATTTCCCAATTACATTTTAATCTGGTTCAATACTCCCTTGGGAGTGTTGTGGGCCTTATATGGCCCACAGGCTGCATGTTGGACACCTCTGCTCTACGACATTGTATTAAGTGCTTATTATGTGCCAGTTGCTGTGTTAAGTACTGGTCTATGAAGAAAAAGCAAAAACAGTCCTTGCTCTCAAGGAAGGTATTACATTCTAATTATCCAGGGCAAGCCTTACCTGCAGCGTGAATACCTTGTTCAACCTTCTTGATCAGTGGCCATCTAGTTTCTATTTGAATCTTTCCAGTCAGAGAGAAATCAGAACTGGTTGGATGGCTGGACTCCATGAGTAGCTGTGAATGATTCAATGTCAAGGTGGCAGATTGTCTCCAATGGACTATTCCAGAAATCTGTCCTCATCCCTGTGCTGTTTAACATTTTTATCAATGATATGGTTGAAGGCATAGATGGTATGCCCATGAAATCTGCAGATGACACAAAGTTGAGAGAGAAGGCTAATATAGTGGATGGCAGAGTTACGAATCAAAAGTATCTTACTGAGATATGATTGGATGGATTGAATGGAATGGATAGAATAGATTGGATTGAATAGAAAGAGATGAAATTCAATAGAGATAAGGGTAAATTCTTCCACTTTGGTACAAAAAAATCAACTTCATAAGTACAAGATTGAGGAGGCATGGAGAGTCAACAGATGTTCTGAAAGAGATCTAGGAGATTTTAGTCAGGGGTATGCATTGTTAAATTTTCATCGTAATTATTTATAGCTCATTAATCATCAACTATCACAAATCAGGGCTTGGTTTATTATTTTGTTGATCGTCTAAACTTAAGAAAGTGCTAATGATGCCGATTAAACTTAAAAGTGTGCACATATACATTTTCCCCCCCAGAGAGCCCAGTTGTCAAACACAATCATTTACCACCACACTTCTATATCCTATTACTTTATAAATATTGCTTGAACTCGGCAGGAGTTCAGTAGAAGACTCAGGGAATGAAATCATCACCAGACTGGAGGTCTGGTGACATTAATAATAATAATAACAACAACAATAACAAAAATGGATATTTAGATAGCACTTTAAAGTTTGCAAAGTACCTTACATTCATTATCTTATTTGAGCCTCACAACACTCCTGATTTTAGTGAACTACAGACTCAATATGAGTCAACAAACTGAAGCAGCAGCTAAAAAAGTTAATGTGATTATAGGTGACATTAAGAAGAGCAGAACTCTGCAGAATAGAGGTGATAATCTCAAAATATTCTGCCCTTAGACTTCGTTTGAAATATTGTGTTCAATTCTCAGTACCAGAGTTTAAGAAGAACATTGATAAGCTGTAGAGTTTCCAAAGAAGGATAACCAGGATGGTGAAGGGGTTTGACACATAAGAATCAGTTGAAATAACTAGGAATGTTTAGCCTGGTCAAGTAAAGGCTCAGGGGCAAACAATACCTGTCTTTAAGTATTTGAAAAGTTCTCACGAGAAGGAGGGATTAGACTTTTTCTGTTTGGCATCTGAGGATGGAAATAGGAGCAATGCATAGAAATTACAAAGAGGACAATTTAGAATTGAAAGCTTTCTAACAATTAGAGCTGAGTCGATTAGAATAGTAGTCAAGCACAGTCTGACTAACTACAGTACTTGTCAGTTATGTTATACAAAAGATTTCTTTCTTGGAATGGGATGGTTTAGAAGGACATTGAGATTCTTTCCAACTCTCAAATTCAATGATTCTCTGATTCTGTGACCTGATGAGAAAGCTAGATTCTCAATGGAGAATTGGATTATTATTGGATAACTCTAATTATTTGGAAGTTTTTGCTTATATTTAGCTGAAATCCAGCTCCCTGTCACCCCCACCAACCCTGATTGTCCTTTGGAGCTTCAGAGGATAAATATAATCTTTCCATGAGTCAGTCCTTCAAAGAGCTGATTACAGTGATTACAGTGTAACTTTCCCCATTCTCCCCACAAATATTCTCAGTTCTTTAAGGACTCTTCCTATCACATGCTTTTGGGTACATTCACCAACCTCGTTGCTATCCTCTTGAGGGTGACTGCTAGTAAGTAATCTAGCCATGAGAATCTGGAAATAATAGTAGCAACAACAAAAATAACAATGGATAGTTACATCGCTCATGAAAGCTCGTAAAGAGTTTTACACACTTTAACTCATCTGAACTTCACAACAACTCCATAATGTAACCGCTACAAGTACTGTTAGCCACATTTTATAAATGAGGAAACTGAGGCTCAGAGGAGTTCATAGGAAACCCTCTGTAGCCAGAAAGAAGTGTTCACAATAGCCTCCCCTGTCTGAAAGTTAAGCTCAATAGCTTATTTTTCCCTCATATCTTCTCCATAAGAAGGGAAGGGAAAGATATCACAATTCCCACTTTAAAGACAGGGAGACAATGATGCTTAGTAACTTGTCCCATGTCAAAAAAAAAATCTAGTCAGAGGCAGAGCAGGGCCTATGGTCCAGATGAATACGTTCTCAGTAATTTGCTTTTATTAACCAACAAAAAGAAACTTCTCTGTTCTAGAGGCTTTGTTAGGGCTAGTTTTGGTATAAATCTCTTCCATTTACAGAAAAACTGATAATACCCAGTTCCATGACCATCGTGTGACTTTGTCAAGTAACAAACACTCTATCACATTTTGCTTTATTTGAAAGATTATAAATTTTAAAATAAGTTAATGATACTTTTATACATTTGAGACCTCTGTGTAACTTTCAAATAACTAGCTGTAATCTTACCCATCTGAGTATTTCTATGTTGTATTTCCCGTTTATTTTTGCCAAACATGGTACCCTCGCAAATATTCTCGTTACTCTTCCCTGTAACCTAATTCCTATATCTCTGCCACAATACTTATTAAAGAACAGAACTCCCTCTGATAGGAGCCACACTGAATGTATTAGCTTACACTTTACTTCTTAGACTTTTCTAGATAACCTTGAAAGGGCATCAGCTCTCCAGAGCTCTTTAATGAATGTCATCAAGACCTTTGCATTAAGACCCTGACTGATGCTATAATAATATAGTAGCTGGTCAGGAAGGTCTCCCAGATGGTGATCCTCAGATCACAGGAATGAGCTTATTTATGGACAATGTTCAGGTTAAGGTTTTCTGTAAGAACACACAGGATTTCATTATTCCAAACACTGCCTCACTCTCAAGCATCTTTCCTCAATCTGAGCATAATTTCTTTCAGTTTTGATCAGGATGTGTGATGCATAAGTAATGGGCTTCCCACTGCCATCTGGCAATCGCTGTGAGTTCTCAGCTCCCACTACAGCAGAAGGAGCATCACAAGCCAAATTTAAAAGTAAAAGTAGGCTAAAGGACAGTTGTACCTGTGGAAATGATGACTGATTTAGCTTCATTAAATGCTTTTCGAGAATAACAGGACCTCTCTTAGCTTTTTTATCTCTATCTCTGCAACAATTCAGGCAGGGCCAGTTGTAATGGCATATGCTTATAGCCTCTGATGTTGGGGAGAATGAAGCCTGGGGATCACTTGAGTTCAGGAGTTCTGAGTTGTAGTAGGGTTTGAGCTGATTGGGAGTCTGCTCTAAATCTGACACAGACACTTTGAACCTTCAGGAATAGAGGGGAACAAGGATGCCTAATGAGGGGCAAACTTGCCCAAGTTGGAAAAAAAAGAGCAGGTTAAAGCTTCTGTGTGGGTCAGCATTGGGATTGTAGTCTTTGAGCGGGCATCACCCTTCCAGCCTGAGATAGGGAGATTAGGATAGGGAGACTCAGTCTCCATGATACAAAACAAAAACATAGTTCAGATAGCATCCAGATTATTTTTAATATTGTCCAAAATCTATTAATCAATCCAATATACATTAATTAAGCATTTACTATACACTAGACACTGGATAAAAACAATTGTAGTTTGTTGGAGTTTCAATTTTTTCTTTAATATGAGTCATTCCTTTGTCATAATTGCTTATAATACAACTAAATTAAACTAAAATGAATAATTTTGAGGACTTCCCTATATCTAAAAATAATCTTATTCTTATATATGTCAGTTCACCTACCATTCTTATTCTTTTTGTTGCTCAAACTGAGAAAAAGGTTTAAACAATTGTTTTGTCTTATATCTCGATATCATTGTTGTAAATGTAACATATGCAGAACATTTAGTTGATTGGTGAGGCCCTGGACCAAGGGCATAAACAGATATGTCTTAATTCTTACTTAGGAAGGTTTAGAATACCAAAAACCCAGTACATTGAAATATGGAACTCACAACAAGACAGTAAAGAAAGCCAGCTTTCCTGAGAGGGAGATACTAAAAAAAAAATGAAGGGCAATCAGGGAAAATGATGGAAACAAGTCAGATCTATTGGGCACTCATGTGGAATTGAACACTCCACTGAGATCTTGGAAAGATGGGGTACCCTCTCCCCCACGAGTAAAGTCTGGTAGAATTTTATAATGTTCCTTGTCTTAGCCTAGCAGGAGCAGACATTGGTGAAGGGAGAGAGAAGCCTGGACCTGGGGAGTGGTTTTGATTCTTCTAGAGGAGGGGAGGGAAGACTCCTGAGGCGCTGATGGCTAGCTGATATTCAAACTTGCCTCCAGAGGGAAAAAAGGACGTTGGGCCATTACTAATGGTCTTACTTTGACAAGATGACTCAACATCCCTGTCAGGAGTTTTGGAACTTCTCTATTTATTGGATCAGGGAAGCTACTGTATTCCTTACAATATGCCTCCTCCTCTATAAAGGAACCCTTGGTATTCTTTTGGTAAGGAGATAGCCACTGAGAACACTGGCAGTCTTCATGTTGTCCCCTTTACATCAGGATTCTTAACAATATTCAGAGTTCTTTCAGGAGGCAAATATTTTCTCTAAACCATGTTTTCTAAGTTGACATATAGCCAGTTCCCTATTTTCAGGATTATTCTTTTTTCAGCATCATGCTCTCATATGGAAGACCACAGAGACTTAAACTAGAACTTAACATAAGAAAGTGACTGACCATCTTGGCTTTCTGTAGCATATATAACTCATCAAAAAAGCAGTAGGGACATAGTGAATAAAAAGTGGGCCTTAGAGTCAGGGGTAGTTAACATTTATTGGTCCCTTAAGCTTTGCAAAGCATTTTAGATTTCCAGCCATGATGGTTGCCAGGAGGGAGGCAGTTTGCCCAGCTCCCACATACCTACTAGAGCAAAAACCTGAAATTTGTACCAGACCAAAAAATAAGCAAGCTAGCCAATGAGAAACACAGTGAGTAACTTCTTCAGTTTCAGGACTGCTTGAAAAGTTAGCCAGAAGTCCATGGGCAATGGGAGATGAATGGAAGGGAATAAGAATTTACACAGTGCCTATTACGTGCCAGGCATTATGTTAAGTGCTTTACAAATATTATCTCACCTGATTCTCACAACAACCCTGAGAAATAGGTGCTGTTATTATCCCCATTTTATAGATGAAGAAATTAAAGCAAACAAAGCTTAAGTGACTTACTCAGGGTTACACAGCTGGAAAATGTTTGAGGTCAGATTTGAATTCAAGTCTTCCCAACTACAAGCCCAGTACTCTAGCCAGTGTACCACCTAGTTGACTCTAGTAAAGAAGGCCATCGATAAGACCAGTGCCGATGTAGGCTATCCTTTCAACATGACCAGAGATTATGTGTGGCCTATAAGGCTCTGTGTCTAGAAGCAACAACAGTGAAGGGCCCCCAAAGAAAGACCCAAGGAGTTAGGGAGTTCCAGAGTGGGACTCTGGAAACCCCATAGCAACAACCAAAGTTGGATGATAACATCAATCTGTACAATCTAGGTTCTAGGAGTTCTGAGATCCTTAGCATTCTATTCTGAGATGTCAAAGAGGACCTAAAGAGTCAAAGTTCTGAATCTCTAAGATCCAGTGGGAACTAAAGCCTGGACACAGAGGACAGCACAGGAATCCAGGACACCCAGAGTAAGACCAAGATGGACCTATCACTCTACTCAAAGGCATAGCAGGGTTAGACCCTGGACATTACACAAAACTTCAACTCAGGAAACAAAGTGGAGAGATGAGTAAATCAAAGAAAATATCAACCAGAAAAAAATGTAGATCTAGAGATTCCCCAAATGAAGTGAATTAATTCCATAACAACTACAGTGACTCAAAGGAAAAAATGAATTTTCCACAATGATTACATGAATACTTAAAAGAAATGAAGCAAGAGATAAAAAATGAAACAAAAGGCCTTGAGAAAAGAATTATAGAAAAAGAATAAAGTTTAGAAGAAAAAAGTGGTAAATCTTATGAAAGTAATGAACTGTGAAAACTAGAATGGACTCTACAGAAATCATACAGAACCTCTATGAGACAGCAAAAAAACAGAACAAAATAAAAAAGTTGAAAATCTAGAAACAAATATAACGTATCTGGTGTTACAAACAACTGACCTTGAAAGCAGGTCAAGGAAAGTTAGTTTAAGAATCAATGAATTCCCTTACAACTATGATTAAAGAATGCATGGATACTATTTCAAAATATCATAAATGAAAACTACACAAATCTATTAGAACCAGAAGACAAAATGAATATAGAAATAATCCAATGAATACCTCCTGAAAGAAACTCCAAGAGGAAGAGTCTCAGGAATGTCATAGCTTCTACTCAGCACTTCCACAAAAATAAGATATATTGCAAGAATCCAGAAATAAACAATTCAAGTGCCAAGAAACCACTGTCAGCATCATATAAACCCAACAGCATCTTTGGTAATTAAAAGATTATAGAATATAATATTCCAAAAGACAAAAGTAATGTTTATAATCAAGAATGACTTACCCCACAAAGCTGAGAAAAATCCTATAGGGAGAAAAATCTATCTTTAATGGAATACAGGACATTCAAACACTTCTGATGAAAAGACCAGAGCTAAGTACAAACTTTGAAATACAAACACAAGGACACAAAAAACCTAGAAAGGTAAATTTATTTGAGCAATTAGAAGAGGGTGGATGGTGACATGGGGCTAACATTCTAATGGAGGTGGAGAGAAAAAACAAAGGTCCCTTCAGAAATTTAATGTCTTCAAAGTGTATTGAGGGAGTTAAGAAGAAAAAAATGGGGTCTGGGGAGGGTTATATTGGTTATGTTCTGAGGGCTTGAAGAAGGGAGAGAGAAGGAGGATAAAAGGAGAAATACAATGGCATAAAAAGAAGGAAGAAGGGGATGGAACTTGATATTTTTCATAAGAAGCATATACAAATATGGAGGAAGGGTAAGGCAAGAAAGCATCCAATGGATTTCACACTTATCCAAAACAGACCGTAAGAAACAGTTCTATATTTGAAGCCAGAGGATCTGGGTTCAGATTCTGGCTCTTAACCACCTGCACAACAGTCTACAGAGTATTAAATATAAAAGAATAATAGCAGAATAGTAACTTGTCCCAGGACAATTTTTTATCTGAACTTCATCAAAATAAATGAGAAAAATGAACTGAATAACAGCAATGATAGTGACATTTTATATACAGCTTTAAGCTTTGTAAAGGTGGATAGGAAAATTAGGAGGAGCTATTCTTAACCAGGAAGTTCCCATAATGCAAGACAGGAGACTTTGGTTGACAGGAGTGGGGAACCTGTGGCCTCAAGGCCACATGTGGCCCTCTAGGTCCTCAAGTGTGGTCCTTTAACTGAACCCAAACTTCACAGAACAAATCCCCTTAATAAAAGGATTTGTTCTGTAAAACTTGGATTCAGTCAAAAGGCCGAACCCAAGGACCAAGAAGGCACATGTGGCCTTGAGACCGTAGGTTCCCCACCCTGGTTGGAAGAGTACAGGTACATTTAGAATGAATTCTTAGCAGTGTGTTTTATTTGTTTGTGTTTGTTTTTTAACCCATATGGAAAACTTGAAGCATTGACTATATAATGTTAGGTGTCACCCGACAGTCATTCACAGTGACACACTTGCCCCATGCTCAACACCCTTCCCCCTCAGGCACTATCTTTCCAAAACAGTCTTAGAAATGCCCATTTCAGATGAATGATGTCAGACTGAACCTGTTAACTAGTCTCACATTTATGTTGGGTATATATGCTATGTATCATCAGAGATGGTATTAGGACCCAGAGTCTGGTACACTATGCCCCCTGGATCAGGGCTCAGGGCCAATCAGGGTAGCAATCACCTTCATACTGTAATTCCTTCTCCAGATACACTCACTAAATTATTTTCCTGTAGAATTATTGAATCACCTCGCCTAAACCCACTTTTTCAAAGCTCCTTTGATACTAATACTTAATCCCTCTTATTCCAAACTGAACTCTCACAGTACTCATGCCTCAAACACTAATTCAGCCTCCCTGATCATACATGTTAACTTTCAGTTTATGTTCCTTCATTCACCATGCCCAGGCTTGTTTCTAATGGTCAACTCTAGCCCAGAGAACATTTCCTCATGCCCTTAAATTAGGAGTACCTGAATACTCCTGTAGCCTCCTGGGCACATTTATTCTTTCTTTTCCAGCACTATCAATAGTGAGCTTTAAGAATATAACAAGGAGTCCATTTGTATGTAGCCTGAATCATTATTAGGATGGGAGCAATTGGAACCAAAATTTAGGGAGCGTTGACAATACTTCTATCCTTTCAGTAAGTAGGAACAACTGATTTGATGCTCGGTGATGACTCTTTGAACATCATGCTTTCCCCAGATTAAGCTCATCATTAGAAATATCATCACCATGCTTCAGCTTTGGTACTTAATACATCCTCAGTAACCTCAGGTGCCTCTTCCATCTGATTGGAGGGCTGAAGGGCAGAGCATAAGATGTCTCTCAAAGCCTCTTTTTATGCAGGGCTTGAAATTTCCAACCATATCTTCATTTCCTACCAGCTGCACTGCATGGTTTCATGTCTAGAACATCACAACTCCACACAGGGTACCCTCTGCCTTCAACCTACCTGGATGAAGGATACCCAGTGGAGTTTCCCTATTCCTCTGTTGATCTTCCTTTTTCCTCCAACACAGTCTTTAAAAACCCCTTTTCTTTGTTCTTGGCATTCATTACCAACCTCAGCTTGTAATGAACTTTAACATTTCTGATATTATTCTTGTGGCAGAATTTTATATTTCTGCTCTCTTACCTGACTTTGTTTCCATCTTCTAAATATACCTTTAAATATCTTCATTGCTTAATGAAGTATCCACATCAGTCACTTTAGAAAGCTCTCTCTTTTCTTCCTTGAGCATCTTTGGACTTAAGTCTCCAGATTTTCATTATTGAGTGCTTTTTCATTTTCTTGACCAATGTATTGTGGTCTACTTAAACAATACCCTAATGTTTTTCTTTATGTAAACATATGAGGAAAATTTGAGAATTTCTCACTTTATTGTTTCTGTACATTTTGTGTTATGAGCATGAGAAATGCATCTTTTATCAGAGCTAAGTAACCTTTTTGGAATTTATGCTAGATTTGGAAGGATGACAAATGGACTCAGCCTCTATATTGCCCCATGAAGAATGCAGGATGTCCAGTGTTTCTTAGCGACAGTGATTTTTTCTTTTACAAATAATTCATTCCAGGACATTGAAGGCTTAAGCCATTCCTGGAGACAGTTGTTGGAGAAGTAATACAAATGCATTGAATAAGAGGATCTTTTCTGGCTTTGAAGAGAACTTTCTGGCTGTGCTCTGTTTGTTTATAGTGTTTATGTACATAAAGATACCTCAGGGATGGATTTTGGGACAACCTCAACTCAAAATTTATCAGAAAAAGAATATTGGGTCAAAGCCAAAGACTGTACACCTCACAGTAGTGTATTGGACCATGAGCTGCTTGCTATCATGGCTATTTCTGGAAATACCCCTATGACGGAGCTAAGTAACCAGTTACAGCCTTAATAGACCACAAAAATTTAGTTTGTGCTGAGGAGGACTGGATCTTATCTGAATCTCCTACCTGATGGGCATTTTTATTTTCTCAGTTGTTTTTCCTATGTCTCTGAATGATTCATGTACCTGAAATAGGGGGGGAAACCCTACTCTTTGCACTATCACAATGTTTAGTACCTCCTAAAGAATAGTCTCAGATGGAGCTTTTGGTTGCTTCAGAGGGACCTGCGGCACTAATAAGGAAGGAACAGCTCTGGCTTTGATTTTTCCAGGGGTGGATGGGTGTACCACCCCACTATTGAGAAAGGGCTATATACGTTCGTTGTGACACCTTCTAAGTCAGTCAACAATCAACAAACATTTATTAAGCACCTAATACGTGCCGAGCACTGTGCTAAGTGTTGGGCATATGGAGAAAGGCAAAAACAATTTCTGCTTTCAAGGAGGTTACAATTTTAATGGGAGAGATAAAATGCAAGCAACTAAGTACAAATAAGTAAATAAAGGATAAATTGGAGATAATCAATGGAAGGAAGGCATCAGCAGGATTCTTGTAGAAGGTGGGATTATAGCAACCCATTCAGGGGAGGTGAGCACCACTGGTGACCCGACTAGTCACAGGATGTTTAGCAGTATGTCTGAGGCTACAGCTGGTGCCATGTCAGAAAGACACTCTGTTGGAACTGATATATACTCTTGCAGCTATTGGAAGTACCTCTTGACTATGGTATTGGTTGGGAATTGATTTTACAAATCTATGATCCTATGAACTTTAGGGGCAGTAGATCATGTGAACGTGTCACTTGATTCCATTTTCCAAGGATGCATAAGTAGAAGAGTATTTTCTAAAAGAGATTGTTCACCTGCTTATAGATCATCTTGTATAGGGACCTAAAGTTTATAACCAAGTTCTAGAAAACACTTTGAAAGATTAGGAGTTCAGCTAATGCTTATTACAGTCAACCACCCAGGCCAATAGACAGGTAGAACAGGCAAACCAGAATTTTAAACAGTAG
Organism: Vombatus ursinus; assembly: GCF_900497805.2. Taxonomy (NCBI): domain Eukaryota; kingdom Metazoa; phylum Chordata; class Mammalia; order Diprotodontia; family Vombatidae; genus Vombatus; species Vombatus ursinus. Next base: position 4,681,042 of record NW_020940355.1, read on the forward strand.
CTATGTTGTTATATTATACTCTTAGAGCAGTACCGGGGCTAGCTTCTGCTGATGACAGGAGCTGCCAAAAATAATGTGGTACACCATGTCTTTGGAAGCTCACCCTTTTTGAGCATCCTATGAACTCTTTCCACATATATACCAGACATTTCAAAGTCTCAGCAAATGCTGACTTTTATGAACTGCTAACAACACCTGCAAGTCACTCTGCAAACAAAAAGGTGGGCACGGGGACAGGAAAGGGACAAGGAGGGCTGACATCCAACAGAGGTTCCATTATGGGAACCCCAGACACCAAGTCTGACTAGATCACATGCATTTCAGGCTTTCCAGACTTTGATATTCAGACCTGTTTACTGTTACTCAGTGAATGAAACTGGTGTCTTATAACGTAGGATTACCAAAAACCTAGAAAATTCACCCAGTCATTTATATTTCATGTGTTGGCAACAACATAGAACTGCTGCTCCTGGGCCCAGTGTCCTTAGTCTCTTCCTCTTAAGGAGTTCTTATTTAGCACTGGAAGAACTAAGAAAATACCATGAAATTGGCTGAAACCAGGCTGTGTTAAGTTTCCATTAATGGCTTTAGAATGGTGGCTGCTATTGGTAAACAATTAGGCTAACTGAAATTGAGGAGAGTGGTTCAAACCCATTTAAATCTCTAGGACTCAGGAAGGGCTTGGACAACCTTGACAGGTAGTGGTTCCTCCTTATTGGAGGTATTGAAGAAAGATTGAATGATCACTTATTGAATATATTCTAGAAGGGATTCTATTTTTTTTTTTTGGTTTTTGTTGGGCAATGGGGTTAAGTGGCTTGCCCAGAGTCACACAGCTAGTAAGTATTATGTGTTTGAGGCCAGATTTGAACTTAGGTCCTTCTGAATCCAGGGCTGGTGCTCTATCCACTACACCACTTAGCTGCCCTACAAGGGATTCTTTTAAGGCGATTGTTTTTTGGCATTAATTGGCATTTAATAAGTACTTATTGATTGATTAACTAGATGACTACTAAACTCCAACTCTGGTCCAACATCAAATTCTGAAATTCTGTGAATCTATGAGGGGTATGGTTGCATTGATTGGGATTCCCAGGAAACTTCCTTGATGTGATTCCTTTCCCCATGGATGAAGGTAATGTGGAAAAGATGTGATGTGATTGATCACTTGCCCTTCCTTTCTGCAACTGGACCTCTAGAACCTGTAGCTATAGAATGAGAGAGGTGAGGACAATTAATTATGGAACTGGGTCAGACTCAGGTGTGCAGTGGAGTTGGCATTGTTGTAGTTCTCTGGGGTACCTGAGTCTTTCCCTTCTGTCTGTGTACTTTAATAGTTGGCTGACCCTGCCAGTGAGGTGGCCAAGAAAGCGTACGGCATGTGTGTCCCCTTCAGGGTGCCTAGTGTCCCTGTGGCCAGCCTGAACTGTGCCTAACTTTTTCCTTTTCCTCTTGTGTCTTATATGCTTTACTATGCTTGGCACTTTCCCCAGTGGCTGAGGTTCAGTTTTGGGTGCAGGTGGGATTATTGCCTTTCCTTGTATCCCCAGCACTTAGTTCAGTGCCTGGCATGTAGTAAGTACTTAATAAATGTTCCCTGACTGACTGTAAGATAAGGTGACTCAGAGACAGCCCTAGGCTATTAAAAGGTTAGTGCAGGTTGTAGACCAGCTTAGGCAGTTCAGGAGCTTGGCCTGACAGCCAAGCTGATGTTGCAAAAGAATCATCCAATTCATTTTATGGTAACATATTCCCTATTCCCCACCGATCTTGGGGACCAGGGTCAGTAACCTCAGACCTATTGCCTCTTAAATGCCTTTAGTCTTTTTCTCTCTAAGGTCCTTGACATTTTAGGAATAATGTGAACTCATACCTCTACAACATATTAAAATATGATGTTTTTCATTATAGAATGTTTGGGCAGCTGCAAGATGAATCAAGCAGCACTTTTCACTTAGGAACAAAGTCTTCTCTATTGATTTCATCCCTCTGACTGGGGACGTGTGTATGATTTTAGTGGCTAAGAACCAAAAAGTGCCCTGAGAGGAAATCCCAGGGAAACAATCCAGGGAAAGATTAAATTGCAGCTATGAACACCGACTGAAAAATTTCCCTGAGAAGACTTCTGGGAAATGTAGTTTATAGGATAAGGATAGAGTACTAATAAGGCAGAAGACAGGCCTAAGGTGGTCTATGGTAGATTAAACCAAGCAGATCAAAACACAAGGCAGGAGGAAGTTATGGGACAAAGTCCACCAGAGAAGCAGAGAGAAAAGTCATACTGGTGCTGGAGTCCAGAGAAAGAGCAAATCTAGCAGATAGGAGAGTGGGTACAAGTACAAAGAGAGCAGGGCCGGGAAATCATGGCGATGGGAAGGGAGCAAGTATGGCATTTGAAGGTTTCATTGTTTTCACCTTTGTGGAGGTTCCCTATAGCTGGTATATTTAGGCAGTGAAATTATTTGCCCTTTTGTTCTGAAACTAGACAGTTTGAAGTCTAAAAATATAGAATGACAGAAGTGAGGGCAATAAAAGATGAAGGAGGCTGGGACTCAGGTGTGCAGCAGAGTAGGACAGAGCTCTGGTGGTCCTGGGTACTTGAGTGGTTCCATTCTGTCTGTGCGTGTATGCTCTAATGGTTGGCTGATTCCATTAGTGAGGTGGCCAAGAGGGCATATGGTATGTGTGTCTCTCCCTCAGTGCCTACTGTGCCTGTGGCAAGGCTGATCTATGGCACTGGAGTCTGGGACAAAGTGGCAGGCACCATTGGGCCAGTCCGTGCTGGCTCTGGGCTTTCAGGTCTGGCAGCAGATGCATGCCTGTTAAGTTCATTTGAGAGGACTCTCTTGTTAGGGTGCCTTTCACCCCCATATGGTCTTGGCCACGAACATAGGTGAGGTGGGGGAGCTGTTTCTGCTCCTACAATGATTGAGGACTGTAACACTAAGTTTGTAGGAAATGTTTGGGTCCCATACTAGGGAACAGGATCCAGCAATCATGTTGTTGGTACTCTGCTAGGCTGGTTCACAGATGTTCAAAGTATCGCTCAGTGATACAAATAATTCTGCCAGATTCACATCATTACTGGGTAGGAGTCATCTTCCGTGAGATATTCAAGTTGGGACTAAGTGAGGACTTGAAAGTAGGCTTTTTGAGCATCTGAGGTCATCTGCTAGTCTGGTGAAATAATCGAGCTGAGGGCTACTGTGTTGCAAGCTGTTCATGTCCATGGCTGGCTAGTCTCTCTGATGCACTGCCACCTGTTGGTCCTCCATGGGGTGCTGCCATCTGCCGGTGTCTCCAGTGAACTAGTCTCTTTGAATGCTTCCTTGCTCTTTTTTTCTGAATGACTATTATTATGTGGCTTTGCTCTCTAAGGAAAGCTCTCAGTTCTTTTATCCATAGCCTCAGAGGCATCTCAGGTTTCTGTTTTTTTCTTTCTGGAAGACCGCCAGCTATGTCTAGTCAGCCAACAATAATCAATTAATCAATAAAACAATCAATAAGCATTTATTAAGTATCTGTTATGTGCGAGATATAGTGCTGTATGCTGAGGATACACGTACAAATAATGAAACAGTCTCTTCTCACAAGAGCTTACATTCTAATGGAGGAGACAAAAATACATATATAAAACACATAGCATAAATATAAAGATTATATGTATATGCATATATGTGTA